>NC_052079.1:10374166-10715000 GCF_015852505.1 Tachyglossus aculeatus | reverse complement strand
GTCACGAAACACGCAACCTTGTATTGAGGCAGTAGAAGGGGGTGTGAAGTAAAGGGGGTGAAGTCATGAATGGAAAGCATGTTTCTGTTTGTCACATAAAAATAACAGTCACGTAAAGTGAGCGATAATTACCCCAAGGATAAATAGCTGCCATTTTCTGAGGCTGGGCACGGAGAAATACGACCAAAGGAAAGATCATTCTGTTGAGGGATGTGGGAGTTTTCTGACGATTTCTGACCCAGTGTACAGCATGCAGTCCATGGAAACACAAGTTAGGAGAGAAGTTTCCCCAGTCCTATCCGTGTGTGTGTGTGTGTGTGTGTGTGTGTGTGTGTGTAAGAGAGAGAGAGAGAGAGAGAGAGAGAGAGAAAGACAGACAGACAGAGACAAAGGGCGTTTCGCAAGAGAGAAGGCAAATCATAGAAACAATTGCAACTGGCCAATGGAAGCAACAACTGGCAGTATCGCCAATTCTTCCCACTCAGTTAACCCCAAAGACCTTATCCAATGTATCTGTCTGTCTGTCTATCTTCGATATTGGAGGGATTATGGAGAGTAGGTATAGACGATATTTTATATATGATTTTTGAAAATGCCCTTACTTTTTTTTTACAAGACCCAAAATCAAGATTCTAACAGTAAGAGCAATAAGCAACTATTCTTGCTGTTTGGTCGTCAACAATGACACCCTAATGACGATAAATATTGACTTTAAAAATTGTTGCAAGTAACTTGATATCTGTTCCGGGGATTTTTCTCGGTTGGGATGGGGTAAGAGATTAGGTAATATTATGGGACCTCCTCTTCTCTTCTCCTTTCCTTCTCTTCATCTTCTCTCCATTTTCTCCCTCTTGCCTCTACCAACCTCCTCCATCACTTCTCCTTCTGGTTCTCCTCTTCCTCTTCTACCATTCCTTCCTCCTACTCATCTTTCTCCTCCTCTCTTCCTTGCTCCTCACCCTCTTCTACCATTCCTTCCTCCTACTCATCCTTCTCCTCCTCTTCCTTGCTCCTCACCCTCTTCCTTCTCTTCCCCCTCCTACTCATCCTTCTCCTCCTCTTCCTTGCTCCTCGCCCTCTTCCTTCTCTTCCCCCTCCTCCTCTTCTATCATCTACTCTTCCTTCTCTTCTTCCTCTTTTCTTCTCCGTTTCTTTCTGCTTCCTCTTCTCCTCCAACTTTTCTCCTTTTTTCTCTTCTTCCTCCCCCTTCTTCATTCCCTTCCTCCTCCTCCTCCTCCTCCCCCTTTCTTCCTCCTCCTCCTTATCCCCCTCCCCGCTTTTTCCTCCTCTTCCTCCTCTCCCTTCACCTCCTTCTCTGCCTTCTTCCCTTTCCCTTCCTCCCCCTCTTCCTCTTCTTCCTCTCTTTAAGGGTACATAGGGCTTCCTCTGAGATGGACTGGCTCGGTACATTTACGTACTTGGTCTAGCGTGAAATGATTCGGTGTAACCGGATTCTTGGGAAAGGACAGGTTACGTAAACATTTACTGATGTGGAGTAACTATACTATTTGTACTCTGATATGCAGGAAGGAAAGTGTTGATTAACACAGAAGGAAAAAAAAGCGAAATTAGCTGATTGCATGCTCATAAGTGCAAGCTGTCATTGAACTGCTTTTAAAATAGACACAGCTGGGTGTTTGTGTTGAAAAATTTCTTGTGTTTTTGCTAATACTGAAATAAGCATGATTTTGTATACCAAACATTTTCAGATCATTAAAATTTGTAATCTGTGCTGGTTTTAAACACAAAGAAAAGAAACAGAATCATTTCGCTGTAAAATTTGCTGATATTATATTAACTCAATCAGGTCTGTACAAATTGTGCATTGTGCCTTCTAAAATCTGTTTGATCATTTTAATACACAAAGTGCCAAACGTGGGCATTGTTTGTTAACATTGGGCATTTTATTCAAATCCGAGCTCAGCAACAAACTGGAGAAGCCTTCTCTGAGTGCAGCACCGGAACTGCCTGCTGAATTTTTAATGCTTTGAGGTGTTTCTTAGGTCAAAGCTGCATTTTCCGTTGCCTTGCAGTGGAATGAGACTGCAGCGAGGAAAACGAGGATTTTTTTTTCCTTTTCTTTTCTTCCTGCCTAGGTCCTGAGAAGAGAAATGCGGGATCCCATAATGAAGAAACACACTTTTAAAATGCACAGTAAATCTGTTTCAGGCTCCTTTCCTTTCATTCATCTGGGTTGGGGAGAGAGCTTTAGGCCCAAATTTAGGATTCGCTTTTTTGTTGTTGTTGTTGGTGGTTTTGAATGCCAGAGACATACACTTCTCCCAGAAAAGGATCTGGGTTATATTTTCGGTTCTCATCAAACTGGTAGTGCAAGGTTATTCGCTGTTGGTACGAGAACGTCCATTTGAATCTCAATTAGTGATTTGAAGTGAAATTCATTTGGAGCCCTGTCTTTTTTCTCTCTCTCTCTTTTTTTAGGTTTCACTTCCCCATAGAAACTTACTCGACATTCCGGAATAAATTCGAGGAGTTACAATCCACGGTTCCTCGAGAGGAAACGGTTTCTAAATCGGAAGCCCCTTTGCGGGGTGCTTTGCGGGCGCACGATGTCCTGCGCCTCCCAATCCCATGTAAATAGTAACATCCCAAATGAAAGAAGCCTTTCTATGGAGCCCGATTGTTGGGGTTGGGTGGATGAGGGGAGGGGATCAGGCCCAGGGAAACGTTAACGGGAGTTATCTGGGATATTTTCCCACCCAGTCAGCTAATGGCCGGAGACTTTATTCCGCTACAGACCCCAGTACTTTTCAAATTTTTCATTGCCTCTTCATTTACACAGAATCGGTTGGGTTTGGACCCTGCCCCCACACCTCCCCCCCCACCCCATCCTGTCCCACTCTCCATTCCCGCCCGAGGGACGGCGCCTATTCCGCGTGTCCAGCCGGGAAACGGAGAGGCTCAGAAACGGAAGAGTTTCGGGAGCGCCACGATTCGGGGATATTCTGCAACTCTGCGGGTAACAGTCTATGGCGACACATTAAATGCCTTCGGGAGTCCCGATCTCGGCTTCTCTGATTTGTTCTGTGTCGCCTTCACAGTGAAGGAAAGTTGTGTTGGGTGAGAGATTTTGTGTGTGTGTGTGTGTGTGTGTGAACAGCTAAACACCCCCATCCTTCCTCCCCTGTGCGGGACGGCTCTTCCCCCGAGGGCTGCATGTCCGCAGCCCCGTTTCGGGCTCTCCAAAGCCAGCGAGCAGATCAGGGCATCACCGCCCACGTTTGGGTCTTCCCTAGTCTCCACCCAAGAACTCGCTTCTGGCTGGGAGCAGCCGGGGACGGTGCGAGCCCCGAGTGATTACCAGCCTTCTCTTTAGCCTTCTTCTGGGGGTTTTGGTTACAGGTTATACGATTAGGTTGGCGAGAACAGTGGTGAACTAAACTTCCCAGTAAGAGGTCTTCACACCAGGGAAGTGTTGCTGTGCCGCAGCAGCGCGGCCTCGTCATTCATTAGGGAACTGCAGGTTGTCAGCGGCTGCTCTCCGTGAGCACACACACACACACGCACACACACACACACACACACACAGGTGGGCACACATACACATACAGCCAGAAACATGCACACAGGCGTGTGCGCCAGGACACACCCGCGCACAGGCGCGCGCGCACACACACACATACACACACACACACACACACACACACACACCCCGACCGCACTAAAACTAAATTAAGAAGCCAATGATTAAGACAAGCGTCTACGAGGCCTGTCATTTCAGCATCCTTCCATCATAACATTGTGGCACAGGCAATTTTGCTTGAAAACCCTGGAAAAATGTCTTTGGGAGAGTGCCGTGCTTGCAAGCAGGAATTTTTCCTCTGGCCGGGGCTGGGGAACCCTCCGGAGGCAAGAATCAGCCTCAAAGCGGCAAGAGGGTCGGTCCTTCGGTCGGCAGGCCCGGGATCCGGCTCTCCAGCCGGGACTGGCTCTGCGCGTTAAGGCAGGTACGTGGGCACCGCCTGCTTCCCCTTCCCTCCTGGATTCCGGATCCCGCAAATCCTTGGGGCGTCCTACCCGGGATCCCAGGGCACGGGGGATCAGTCTGCCGAGGCCCTTGTTCCGGAAAATCCAAATTAATTGTTTAGGCTTCTCTCTCTCTCTCTCTCTCTCTCTCTCTCTCTCTCTCTCTCTCCTGGAGCAAGAGGGGTTACATTTCTCGGACGGAGCTGCAAGGACGGGAATTACTTCTCCACATTCCCAGTGAACGGGGATGTGGGGCATCCTCTCCTTGGGGTCATCGGATGAGATAAAGACGCTTGGAAGGTGCTCGGATAAAAGACAGAGACAGAGGGGAAGGAACGGGGGGGTGGGGGAGAGAGAGGATGTCATTTTAGGGGCAACAAAAGATATTTGTCCGTATAAAACGATGAAATTAATCTCAACCTGAAACAAGTCAGTGAGGAATAATAAAGACCAACCTACCCAGAAAATACTGACATTTTTCTTTTCCCTCCTCGCCAAAATTGAAAAATGAGGTTCAAAGAAAAATTTAAAGGCCACGAATCGACCAGCCTACTCCTTCAAGCTGGATCGCCGTGCCTTTGAGTTCGGGGTTCGTTTCAACGGATGGCGGGTTGGGTTCGCTTCCTTGGGGAGCCAGAAGCCGGGACAGTGAATTTCGTGTCCCGGGCGCGGGATGCCAGCACGTGTCTCCAGCCGCCCGCAACTTTCCAAATTCCCAGGGAAGCGCTTACAAGGAAGAGACGGAGGGAGGAGATCGGGGCGACCATTAACGAGTCTCCGCGCTCCACGAAAACCCTGCTCCCAGGTTGGTCTCCCACGGACTCACACAAACACAGACATACACGGAGAAGCAGTCGGAAACCCGCCGACACACAAAGACACACCTAAGAACAAACTGAAACAATCAGACAAAATAAAAACGCCCAACACAGAACAACACATTTAGGCACATGAACACCTAAGCACAAGCTAACGCGCACAGGCATTAATCAATCATATTTATTGGGGTCCTACTGTGTGCGGGGCTCTGTACTAAGCGCTTGGGAGAGTACAACACAACAATGTAACAGGCACGTTCCTTTGCCCGCAACGAGTTTACAAAGGGACGAGTTTACAGCCTAGAAGCGTTGACACAGGGACACACTCGTAAGCTGACACACCATCAAAGGCAAACACACCAAGCCGCATACGGACGCTCACGGATGCCTTCGACCCACATAGATCCAGACGGACACATATAGGCGCATACGGTCACGCACTGAATCCCCAGACTCTCACCGACCCTCAGGCTCTGCTCCCAACCCACAGACACACACACACACACACACACACACACACACACACACACACACACACACACACACCCCGAGTTAGGGCTGTGACAACGCCGAAGCGGACAGTTCCCTGCCTTTAAATCAATTGTCTACTCCCGCAGGGCAATCGTTAGCGCTGAGAAGGGAGCGATGTTGGGGCAGCGAGAAAACTAGAATCTGGGTCCAGGGGCGCAGAGCTTCAGCCCAGTTGCCCGGGAAGCCTTCGGCGGGGCCTGCCGTCCCCACAAGCCCTCCAAGCCGGGGGAAAAAAATCTTGACTTCCAACGAGCCCGTTCCCAGCCCGAATGGAAGCCGTTCTTTTTCGGATGAGTAAATAAAGCCAATCCCAGCTCCCTCTCCCTCCTCCCGCCTTCCTTCATCCCTTTCCCTCCCTCTCTTGCCTCTTCCCCTCTCCCCTTTTTCCCTCCTCCCTCTTTCCTCCTGCCCTCTCCGCTCACCCCAGTGTGCTGAGACCCCCCGGACGGGAGGGGATGGGCGAAAGCGCCCCCTCCTCCTCTCTTCTCCCCCCTCCCACCTCCTACCGGTCCCTATCGCCCCCTCCCCCCGCCCCCCACCTCTGACTGGCAGGACCGGCGGCGCTTCACTCAACCCAAGCAGGAGAGGATGGGGGGCGGGGGGCGGGACGATGGAGGGAGAAGAGGGAGAGGCCGCTGCAGAGGGAGGACTCCTGGTGGCGTCCGACCTTCTCGCCCCTTGTCCCGGAGCTCCCGGGATCGGATGGTTTCCCGCTTTCCTGGTTTCGGGATCAGGGTCCCGGATTTGACTCTGTCTCCGGGCTGGCCTTTTCTGTCCGAGCAGCAGCCTCGGCCTTCCGCGGCCAACACCCATGGCTCCCGCCTCCCGCGGCCCGCGGCGGGGAGGAGAGGGGCACCCAGCCTCCAGAGCGGATTGGGGGTCGGGGCGGGGGGCGCTGCCGGAGGAGACTCTCCTTGAGAGGGCCTCGGGGGTCGGGGGAGGGCGAGAGCGAGGAGAAAATTGCCCCCCACTGCTCCGCCCCCCCGCAGCACACACAAAACACAACAAAGGACGGACAATCTGACCTCTTTCATATTCTTCTTGAAAACTAATGTATTTTCACCGGATTTACAAATCTCTCTCTAGGACCGTCCCCATCAATGGCTCCAAATCCCGCCTGCGCGGGAGGGGAGCCCGCAGCGTTTTCTCTCTTCAACACACACACACACACACACACACACGCTCTCTCTCTCTCTCTCTCTCTCTCTCTCTCTCTCTCTCTCTCTTTCTCTCTCTCCAGGGTGAGAACTTTTGTCACGGCGACAGTTCGGCGGGCCAATAGAGGAAAAGGCGATTTCCGGGGGCCAGATCTGGATGACCCGTTCTGGGCAGGGATTGTCTCTATTCGTTGCTGAACTGTCCTTCCCAAGCGCTTAGTACAGTGCTCTGCTCGCAGTAGGCGCCCAATAAATGCGATTGAATGAATGGATGACGGTCCGACCGACAGTCGCTCTGGGCCAGCGCCGCGGCGACTCAGTGCCGAGTCAGCGCAGAGTTTAGCGCTCCTTCCCTCTTGTCCTCCAGGCTGGGCTGGGTCTCGGGGTGGGGATCCTGGGTTTCAGGGCGGTAGCAGTAGCAGGAACAGCATTTGCAGGCCACACCCGTCCCGATCCCACTTCTAGCTAGGCCTTTTTGGGAAAAGAGCGGGGAGAAGCAGCCCCGGACCCTGACCAGACACCCTCTCTCCTCCGCTAAGCGACCGGTCCGACACAGGCAGAATTCGAGATGGGACTGTCCCGGGATGTTAGTTTTCAATGGAGTCACTCTCCCTCGGTGTCCCCTCCGGACAGGTCTGGTGGCCATAAATAATCCAAATTCACTTCTATTATCTCCCAAAGCTGCCCCCGTGCTCTTGAAGTTATTCTAAGTCCGGACGCGTACTCCCCTTTTCCCCAGTACCAATACGACATTCATTCCCCACGCCCACCCCCAAATATCTTCACCACCTCAGAGCTCTTGCCCCAGTTCCGTCCAAAAGGGAGAAAAAAAGGAACTGGTTTTCCAGTTTCGGCGTCCCTCCTGACCTTTCTTTTCTCTCCTAATTGCGTTTGCTAAGCGCTCACTAGGTGCTAAGCGTTGTCCAGACCCTTGCTCACTCCCCCTGACTCCGGAACCTGGGATCCTAGGCGTGACTGGGCTGTTCGGGGATGGAGAAGATCCTAGATCACGACCCCCACTCCCCCGCCCAGCCCTGGCCTGCGCCCTCGGCTTTCCCGAAATTGTAGCCCTCGACGCCGGGTAGCCCGCCCGGCTGGGCCCAGAAGCCGACGGATCTACCTGTGAAGAGAACCAAATGGGTTTCATTCATTCAGTCGTATTTACAGAGCGCTTCCTGTGTGCAGAGCACTCCACTAAGCGCTTATTCGCGGTGCCGATCCCCGCTGTTGTGGCCGACGGCTCCTAAAACTCGGTTCACCAAGTCCCTCTAAGTGGTGGCCTTGATGACTGCCTGGGCCGTCTGGTTTCCGTTTTTCCTGTTGACCCAGGATCGGGTGACTAAAGCCAGAAACCTCTGGACCCTTCTCTTTGGGCAACCAACCTCAAAAACATATGCGAGCAACCAACAGATAAACCGCTTTAATCGTTGGGAGGAATGTAATTGGAGATTCATATATATCTAATAAGTATAAAAACATACACATATACTGTTATCTTGCCTACACTCGTTCTCCCTTGATAAACACACACACACACACACACACACACACACACACACACAGAGCAATGTTCGGCTTGTCTCGACATGTTGGAAGCTCAAGACGCACAACAAAATCATTACAGGAAAGTGATAAAGCCTCCTGACTCGACGCAGGGAGGATGGTCTGTTTGGGTGTCTTGTTGCCTTTCTACTTTATCGTTTAGTGAAGCGCAGACACACAAACACACACACATATATACACACAGCTCTCGCTTTTCCCCCTCTCTTCCTTCACCTCATCTGTCTCCATCCATCCTCCACCCCTTGCACTCTAGCACTTGCGTTCCTGGATTTAAAAAAAAAATCAGTTTCTCGACATTTCCTAGGGGTTCTATTTATCAATGTTACCGAAGTGTATATTACGGGAGAAACATCCAAACACTCCTAGAGCTGCAATTTTAAAGGAAATAGTATCCTCAAATATAAAAATAAAAAAAGTAGAAGATGAGATGTATAATTCAATCAAATTACACAAAATTGCTTGAAAATCCAGAACAGTAACTATCCATTATGCCTCTGTTTTATTAGTGACAAGTACAATTACTCTAAAATAAAGAACACTGGTGAATATATAATTGGCTGTAATCATGTTAGTGTTTGAATAAAAATGACGGGAACATTTAACACTTTGACAACAAAATGTTCAGAAATAACTTATTTATTCAAACAGTTTGTATTTTGCAGCAAGCGAAGGAGAAACACAGTTCACTTAGAAAAATCAAATAACTTTCCCCTGCAATAAATAAATATCTAAAAGGGGAAAAACACACCTAGATATGAATTTGATTTTTAACCATTAATAAAAGTCTCTCAAGGGAGCGGGCGGTCCTGCCTAGTTCGGTACCCGCCGAGCGCCCCCTTGGGGTCAGCCTGCGCATCGCACCCGATGCCAACTCCATCAATCAATCAATCGTATTTATTGAGCGCTTACTGTGTGCAGAGCACTGTACTAAGCCCTTGGGAAGTACAAGTTGGCAACATATAGAGACAGTCCCTACCCAACAGTGGGCTCACAGTCTAGAAGGGGGAGACAGAGAACAAAACCAAATCTATTAACAAAATAAATAGAATAGATATGTACAAGTAAAATAAATAAAGAGTAATAAATATGTACAAACATATATACAGGTGACCCCGGGAATCGAAGTTAATATTCCTTTGCAAATTGCTCTCTGGCTCTCCCCCTCTCTCCCCGCCCCCCAGATCCCCCTCCTTGAGCCATCGTCACAATATTTGCCGGGGAATTGCTTCACGCAATTCCCTCTCGCGGGCAACTGGCAGGACCTCGACTTCTCGGGAGGCCCGTGCTTCTGCGGGATCTACGGGAGAGTTGCACGAGAAGGAGGAGAAAGGACGGCAGGAGGGAGAGAAAACAGATGGGGTAAGAGGATGGAGGGGGAGGAAGAGGAGGATGAAGATCCAGCGCTTAGAACAGTGTTTGGCACATAGTAAGCGCTTAACAAATACCATCATTATTATTATTATGCGGGGTAAGCGCTTAACAAATACCATCATTATTGCTATTACGCGGGGGTGGGCCCGGAGCAGGTGACACTTCTGCCCCTATTCTTTCCGGGCTTTCCCCGCCTCGGGAACCACTACGCCTACGGGGTCTGGATAATAATAATGGCATTTATTAAGCGTTTACTATGTGCAAAGCACTGTTCCAAGTGCTGGAGAAGAAGGCCCAGACTGACAAAACCTCTTCCCATCCCTACCCCTTTATGGCCGGGGCCCTGGTTACTTCTATCCAGATTTGTGTTTCCTGGGCCTGTCCGGCCTGCTCCGCAAGAAGACGACACCCATTTGGCGTCCGTTTCGGAGGCGCTGGCATCATCCGGGGTGGGCGGTGGGGGCTCTCCTAGACCACCACGCAAGACATAGCCCCCACCAAGCCCGAACGTCGCCCGCCCCCAGGATCCGGTTCCGTGGGCCCTTTCGGTCTGAGCTGCGGAAAATGTGCATCTGGGTGGTGAGGGGACAATGTGGGATTTACTATAATCAATAAGAATAACGTACAACAACAACTACAAGAATAATAAATTTGTTAAGCACTTACTACGTGCCAAGCGCCGTACTAAGCACTGGGGTAGATACACCATCATCAGGTCCCACATGGGGCTCACAGTCCGAAGTAGGAGGGACAACAGCTATTGAACCCCTATTTTACAGTTGAGGTAACTGAGGCACAGAGAAGTTAAATGACTTGCCCACAGCAGACAAGTGGCAGAGTCGGAATTAGAACTCAGATCTTCTGACTCTCAGGCCCGTGCTCTATCCATTAGGCCATACTGCCTCTCCCAAATAATAACAATAATAATAAATAATAATGATAATAACTACATCTGGCCCTGTTTCAGACGTTCATTCTTCCCACGAGTTGGGTGACTTCTGCCCAACAGAGGTGGCATCGCCTGAAACAAGAAATCCAACAAGAAATTTTCGTTCATTTCGTTACAGAAGCAGCGTGGCTCAGTGGAAAGAGCCCGGGCTTTGGAGTCAGAGGTCATGGGTTCGAATCCCGACCCCGCCACATGTCTGCTGTGTGACCTTGGGCAAGTCACTTCACTTCTCGGAGCCTCAGTTACCTCATCTGTAAAATGGGGATTAAGACTGTGAGCCCCACGTGGGACAACCTGATCACCTTGTAATCCCCCAGCGTTTAGAACAGTGATTTGCACATAGTAAGCGCTTAACAAGTGCCACTATTATTATTATTTCGCCAAACTGCGGGGAGGAGTGGAGAGGGTGAGGAGTCAGGGCGGGGGATTAGTATGAGTCAGAGTCCACCCAGGATCTGTGGTCGTAGATTACTTCATCATCAATCGTATTTATTGAGCGCTTACTATGTGCAGAGCACTGTACTAAGCGCTTGGGAAGTACAAATTGGCAACATATAGAGACAGTCCCTACCCAACAGTGGGCTTACTTATTTGGAATGGGGCTGTGACAGACTTGGCCTGGCCTAGGAACTGGATTTGGGGCTGGGGCTGAGACTGGGCTGAACTGGGTTAGGGGTTGTGCAGGGGATGGTTTGGAAACAGAGAAACAGCGTGGCCTAGTGGATAAAGTACGGGAATGGGAGCACTGAGGACCTGGGTTCTAATCTCGGCTCTGCCACTTGTCTGATGAGTGATCTTGGGCAAGTCATTTCATTTCTCTGGGTCTCAATTACCTCATCTGTAAAATGAGGATTCAGACAGTGACCACCATGTGAGATATGGACTATGTCCAACCTGATTAGCTTGTACCTAACTCATAGCAAGCACTTAAATACACAACAAAACAACCCCAATGACATCTATTCTTCTACTGGGGAGCACTTAGCACATCATTATCTGCACGCGGTGGGAACTCAGTAAATACTGGTGATGAAGATAATGATCGTGGCTGTGATCGCGGAGGTGATGATGATGGTGATGGTGAGGGTGGTAGCAGTGATCGTTGTTGGGGAGTGGAGATGATGATGAGTCTGATGAGATGAGGGCGGGCTTCGGTGCTGGTGTTGGACTACGCTGCCTGCGACCGGGCTAAATTGGTCAAGGGACGAGGTTTGAGGCTGGGGCAGGACTGGGGTTGTGTTAGGCAGGGCGGTTAGACAGCACACCCTTTCCAAAAAGAGCTTCAAATTTTCCCGTTTATAGTAAGATTTTGAGAGCAGGGATCGTGTCTACTAACCCCTTTGTACTCTACCAAGCGCTTTGCGCAGTACTCAGCACACAGCAAGTGCTCAATAAATTCCACGGATTGATTGTTTTCCAGAGTCCAGGGCGGCTGAGGGTCAACGTGCACAGGGATCTGAATAGTAATAATAATTCTGGTATTTGTTAGGCGCTCGCTATGTGCCAGGCACTGTACTAAGCGCTGGGGTGGATACAAGCAAATTGCATCTACTTCTACTGAGAAACAGCGTGGTTTAGTGGAAAGAGAACGGGCTTGGGAGTCCGAGGTCGTGGGTTTTAATCCGGACTCCGCCACTTGTCTGCTGTGTGGCTGGGCAAGCCACTTGACTTTGCTTGTTACTTTATCTGTAAAATGGGGTTTAAGACCGTGAGCCCCACGTGGGACAACCTGATTACCTTGTGTCCACCCCAGTGCTTAGAACAGTGCTTGGCACATAGTAAGATCTTATTAAGTACCATAATTAGAAGCTTGGCTTAGTGGAAAGAGCACGGGTTTGGAAGTCAGAGGTCGCGGGTGGGTCCTAATCCCGGCTCCGCCACTTGTCTGCTGTGTGACCTCGGGCAAGCCACTTAACTTCTCTGTGCCTCAGTTCATTCATTCAATCGAATTTATCGAGAGTTTACTGTGTGCAGAGCACTGTACTAAGCGCTTGGGAAATACAAGTCGGCAATATATAGACGGTCCCTACCCAACAACGGGCTCACAGTCTAGAAGCAGCGTGGCTCAGTGGAAAGAGCACGGGTTTTGGAGTCAGGGGTCATGAGTTCAAATCCCGGCTCCGCCAACTGTCAGCTGTGTGATTTTGGGCAAGTCACTTCTCTGTGCCTCAGTTCCCTCATCTGTAAAATGGGGATTAAGACTGTGAGCCCCCCGTGGCACAACCTGATCACCTTGTAACCTCCCCCAGCGCTTAGAACAGTGCTTTGCACATAGTAAGTGCTTAACAAATACCATTGTTATTATTATTATTAGAAGGGGGAGACAGACAACAAAACAAGTAGACAGATATCAAAACCGTCAGAATAAATAGAATTATAGCTATATGCACCTCATTAATAAAATAAATAAGAGTAGTAAATATGTACAAGTAAAATAAAGTGATAAATATGTACAAATATATACCTCGTCTGTAAAATGGGGCTTAAGACCGTAAGCCGCACGTGGGACAAGCTGATTACCTTGTATCCAACCCCGCGCTTAGAACAGTGCTTGGCACATAGTAAGCGCTTAACAAATACCATTGTTTTTATTATTATTAGAAGGGGGAGACAGACAACAAAACAAGTAGACAGATATCAAAACCGTCAGAATTAACAGAATTATAGCTATATGCACCTCATTAATAAAATAAATAAAAGTAGTAAATATGTACAAGTAAAATAAAGTGATAAATATGTACAAATATATACCTCATCTGTAAAATGGGGTTTAAGACCGTGAGCCCCA
Source organism: Tachyglossus aculeatus (assembly GCF_015852505.1). NCBI lineage: Eukaryota > Metazoa > Chordata > Mammalia > Monotremata > Tachyglossidae > Tachyglossus > Tachyglossus aculeatus. The sequence goes on along the minus strand of NC_052079.1, from coordinate 10,701,839 downwards.
CGTGGGACAAGCTGATTACCTTGTATCCAACCCCGCGCTTAGAACAGTGCTTGGCACACAGTAAGCGCTTAACAAATAGCCTTATGGTTGCCCCACCCCAGAGCCATGTAAGCGGGGCTCCGGGGCGCAACGGAGGCGGGAACAGGGGCTGCTCTTCACCAGCGCTGCCGGAGGTTCCCGTTCCTGGTGCTCCCTGAGATACTGGAGGCAGAGCGCTGCAGAGAAGGAGCGTGCCTCAGTGGAAAAGAGCCCGGGCTTTGGAGTCAGAGGTCATGGGTTCAAATCCCGGCTCCTCCCAGTGTCAGCTGTGTGACTTTGGGCAAGGCGCTTCACTTCTCTGGGCCTCAGTTCCCTCATCTGTAAAATGGGGGTTAAGACTGTGAGCCCCCCGTGGGACAACCTGATCACCTTGTAACCTCCCCTGCGCTTTGAACAGTGCTTTGCACATAGTAAGTGCTTAATAAATGCCATTATTATTCTTTGGGCCTCATCTGCAAAATGGGGATTAAGACTGGGAGCCCCCCGTGGGACAACCTGATCACCTTGTAACCTCCCCGGCGCTTTGAACAGTGCTTTGCACATAGTAAGTGCTTAATAAATACCATTATTATTATTATTCTCTAGGCCTCAGTTACCTCATCTGTAAAATGGGGATTAAGACTGTGAGCCCCCCGTGGGACAACCTGATCACTTTGTAACCTCCCGGGAGCTTTGAACAGTGCTTTGCACACAGTAAGCGCTTAATAAATGTCATTATTATTATTATTATTCTTTGGGCCTCATCTGTAAAATGGGGATTAAGACTGGGAGCCCCACGTGGGACAACCTGATCACCTTGTAACCTCCCCAGCGCTTAGAACAGGGCTTTGCACATAGGAAGGGCTTAATAAATGTTGTTATTATTATCATTATTATTACAGAACGTGGCGCTTCCTCCGGGCCCGGCTAGTCCATCAGGGCCCCGCCCGGCGCTGGCGGCAGACGGCAGCCTCTTCCCTACGTGTCCCGGCTGCTAATGCGGCCTCCTCAGCCAGCCCAAACCTTCAGCTTTGGAGACCATCCCGAGCCCAGCGGGAGTGCTCAGCTCGCCTCGGAGCCCCCATCCCCTTTTCTGATTGCGGGGGGGCACTAACAATGCCAACCGGGCCAAGGGCATTCCAGTTACCTCTATCTACCCCAGCGCTTAGAACAATGCATGGCCCATAGTAAGCCCTGAACAAATACCATTATTTATTCAGGAGGTGACTTCCACCCAGGCTTCTCTTGGAACGGGGTCTCCTTTCCACCCCTTTGGGATGGGGGTGGGCAAAGGGCTGGAGTTCTCCCTCCAAATAATAATAATAATGATGATGATGGTGTTGGTTAAGCGCTTACTATGTGCCAAGCACTGTTCTAAGCACCGGAGCAGGTAAAAGGTCATCGGGTTGTCCCACGTGGGGCTCACTCACGGTCTCCATCCCCATTTTCCAGATGAACTGAAGCTCAGAGAAGCTAAGTGGCTTGCTCAAGGTCACACAGCAGACAAAGCGGTACCTGGGGGTGGTCAGAGCCCTCCCTTTACTGCCTTTCCTCATCCCTTTCCCCCTGGTCCCCATCCTCCCTCCTTTTCCTGACTGGCCCCACTCTGCCGCTTCTCCCACCCCCAATTTCAGGGAGGGCCGGCAAGGACAGCCGGAGGAGAAAGGAAGCTCTGCAGAGTGGGGCTCGCACCCTCTACCAGTGTCCGGTTATTTTATTTTCTTTTATTTTGGTTAGCCAAGATGATTAGCTGTTTGGGTTCCGCCCGCTGGACTGGAATCCAACCTCCCCGAGAGCCGCCGCGGAGGGCATCTCATCGGAACGGCAGCAGCGCCATCTAGTGGCCACACAGCACACGCGCACCCAGGCCCACGGAGCCCGCCAAGTTTATTATTAGTAGTAATGATAATAATAATACTATTCATTCATTCAATCGTATTTATCGAACGCTTACTGTGTGCAGAGCACTGTACTAAGCGCTTAGGAAGTACAAGTTGTTAGAGAAGCAGCGTGGCTCATTGGAAAGAGCACGGGCTTTGGAGTCAGAGGTCATGGGTTCAAATCCCGGCCCTGCCAATTTTCAGCTGTGTGACTTTGGGCAAGTCACTTCACTTCTCTGGGCCTCAGTTACCTCACCTGTAAAATGGGGATTAAGACTGGGAGCCCCCCGTGGGACAACCTGATCACTTTGTAACCTCCCCAGCGCTTTGAACAGTGCTTTGCACAAAGTAAACGCTTAATAAATGTCATTATTATTATTATTCTTATTCTTTGGGCCTCAGTTACCTCGTCTGTAAAATGGGGGTTAAGACTGGGAGTCCGCCGTGGGACAACCTGATCACTTTGTAGCCTCCCCAGCACTTTGAACAGTGCTTTGCACATAGTAAGCGCTTAATAAATGCCATTATTATTATTATTCTTTGGGCCTCATCTGTAAAAGGGGGATTAAGACTGGGAGCCCCACGTGGGACAACCTAATCACCTTGTATCCTCTCCAGCGCTTAGAAGAGTGCTTTGCACATAGTGAGCGCTTAACAAATGCCGTCATTATTATTATTATTACAAGTCGGCAACATATAGAGACGGTCCCTACCCAACAACGGGCTTACAAGAAGGGGGAATAATAATGGCATTTGTTAAGTGCTCACTATGTGCAAAGCACTGCTCTAAGCACTGGGGGATACAAGGTGATCACGTTGTCCCACGTGGGGCTCACAGTCTTAACCCCCATTTTACAGATGAGGTAACAGGCTCAGAAGTTGTGACTTGTCCAAGATCACATAGCGGACATGTGGGGAAGCTGGGATTAGAACCCATGACGTCGGACTCCCAAGCCCGTGCTCTTTCCACTGAGCCACACTGCTTCTCTAATAGTGCTTACAATGTGCCAGGAGCTGTACTAAGCTCTGGGGTAGATACAAGCTAGTTGCGTTGGACACAGTCCCTGTCCCACACGGCGCTCACGGTCTTAATCCCCATTTTTAGTGCAGTGCTCTGCACACAGTAAGCGCTCAATAAATATGATTGAATGAATGAGCACTTACTGTGTGCAGAACACTGTACTAAGCGCTTGGGAAGTACAAGTCGGCAACATATAGAAACGGTCCCTACCCAAAAACGGGTTTTGCAGATGAGGCAACAGGCATAGAGAAATTAAGGAACTTGCCCAAGATCACACAGCAGACAGGTGGCGGAGGTGGGATTAGAACCCATGACCTGCTGACTCACAGGCCCAGTTTCTGCTAAGGGGTAGGGGGTCCCGCGTCCGGCTCCTCTCCCTCCTGGCCCACTCTGGCCTCGAGTCGCCCTGGACCAACTCTGTACATCTGAATAGCCAGGGCGTGGGGCTTTTACCTCTCCCGCGGCCAACAGTCGCTCTTTCTGGGCGAGTAGAAGAGAAACCACCTTAATAGTATCGTTCCATTCCTCCTCCCCGAGTACCTGTGGCGGCAGGAAAGGCAGTGCAAAACCACACCAAAGGGATTCCTGGAAAACCGAGAACGCGAAAAGGGGAGGAGAGAACTGATTTCCCCCAGTTATCTCCAAGAGTGGGATTTCATCAATCCAGGGATTCCAAGGATCTAACCACACAGATATATCTTCCCGCTCCCTTTAGGGTTTCACCATGGGCCCTGGCCTGCGTACCGCGGTTTTCTTCAGAAATTCGATGACCTCCTGAAACAAAACCCCCAATCAGTCATACAATCGTATTTATAGAGGGTTTACTGTGTGCAGAGCACTGTACTAAGCGCATGGGCGAGTACAGTCCTGTCCTCCCCATCACTGTAGATGACACCACCATCCTTCCTGTCTCACGAGTCCATAACCTTGTCCTTACCATTGCCGAGGACGGGGGGGGGGGGGGGGGGGGGGGGAGCAGGAGGAGAGTGGTTCAGGAAATAATAATAATAGAATTATTATTCTATTTATTTTAGTAATGATGTGGGTATATCTATAATTCTATTTATTTATATTGATGCTATTGATGCCTGTCTACTTGTTTTACTTTGTTTTCTTGTCTGTCTCCCCCCTTCTAGACTGTAAGCCCGTTGTTGGATAGGGATTGTCCCAATTTGTTGCCGAATTGTACTCTCCAAGCACTAAGTACAGTGCTCCACTCACAGTAAGCGCTCAATAAATACGATGGAACGAATGAATGAATAAATGAAATGCACTTGGTTCCATCTATTCTGGGGAAGGACTGCAGAGGGAAGGGGATTTGCAGTGTGAGCAGGGAACAGAAATGCCGGACTCCTGAGGAGGACTTGGTGGTAGTGGGAGGGGGATGATCTGAAGACAGTGGGAGCAGGGCCTGCCCCTATTGATAGAGCACAGGTCTGAGAGTCATAAGGATCTGGGTTCTAATCCTGGCTCTTCCATTTATCTTCCTTCACCTAGAAAATGGGGATTAAGACTATGAGCTCCAAAAGGGACTTGGACTGTGTCCAACCTGATTACCTTGTATCTACCCCAGTGTTTAGAACAGTGCCATCTCAAGCGCTGAACAAACACCATTTAAAAAGAGAGAGAAATTCAGAGAGATTGGAGAGATAGAAGTGGTCCAAGACAACTCATTGGCAGCATTAAAGCACCATTTAAGGAGGATGGAGATTTATTCCACCTATCTTCTTCTTTCCTCTACAACGTCTTACTCTTCTTAATGTTATCAAAATCATCATTGCCTTTATCCTATCATCAGTCTATTATATTGTACTCTCCCAAGTGTTTAGTGCAGTCTTCTGCACACAGTAAGCACTCAATAAATGACGGATTGGTCAATCAACATCACTGCCATCAGTGGAACCTGGAAGGGAAATAGGAGATCCACCTAGAAAGTACAAATTTAAGAAGGTGATAGGAGGCATTCTCGGAAAGCACAGGGAGCATTGGAATTAACACCAAATCCTAATGGTCAACTAGAGAAAAGGTAGCCACCAGTTATGAGTATTAAAGCAACCAGAGGGAACTCTGAATCCAGTGGGACAGGTAGGACAAAATTTCAGAATAGACCCTATCTCTGAACTCAAGGGGGGAGCAATTCAGTAGAGGAAAGAAGACAGATCTGTAAACAACATAATCCATTTGAGAATAATCATTACTAGAGTACTGCACTTTCCCAAGCAATACTCACAGTTCAGTGCACACAGTAAGTGCTCAATAAATACTATTGGTTGATTGGTTCGGAGACTGGGTTGGAGAAAAGTATAGGTTGGAAACTTCTGGAGGAAGTGGTTTTTGAACTGCTATAAAAAATAAGGTCGACTATCACAATCTTCTACCAGCATGATTTTATTGCTCATATAATTCTAGAAGAGAAACATCCTGTGGACTTCACCAGAGAGCCACCAGAATCTAGTTCTGTTTCCTTTCCTGTTTCGGTGAACAAATTTCGGTTAGTGCGAACCCATTACTGACTGTTCAGAGATCGGGTCTGACACATCACGCAAAGATTTTCTGCTTATTCCGTTTTTCAGCAACAAGGCAATTAGAGCACTAGAGAAGTCATGTTAACACGAGCTCAGATGAGGCATCTTTCGATTTCCATTCTTGAGGACCTTAGACCTCCTTAAAGTCTTTCCTCCTGAAAACAAGAGGAGTTCCAACATCGAGCCCCACCGCTTACCTCTCTGCACTTCCCAGCAGATGGGTCCGTGACAATCTCTCCCCTTCCCAGCCACTGACTCATAGCTCTGATTTCTCGATCGCAATGTTCTGTGGGAAGTCCTATTAGGGTAGATATTCAATGCAAATAAAGACCTTGCTCAGCACCATTTACTAGCTCATTAGCATGCATTCAGTCCCTCCCTCATTGACCTTTGAGGGAGCTCTCTGTGAGGAAAGAACTGAATGAAGACAAAGCTGATGCAGCTGTATTTGAGGTTCTCCCACGTGTTCCCATGTTGGCTGTGCTCATTTTCTTATCGCCATCACGATCCTAATCTTCCCAGAAGCCAAGCTAGATTGTCCTGCCTGAAAACTGCCCAACTCTCTTCTGTGTTCTTCCTCTGGCTAGATTCCTTTAGGAGACAAAAGTTAAAAATTCCCAGTTTTCAGAATGTGGAACCTAGAGTCTAGGCACCTCCTCCTATGCTCTCAAAGCTCATGGAGGGAAAGGAACTCATCTTGCCATGTTGAAAATGGGACTCAAGGTTCATATTTAACAGGAAGGAGCCACAGAGATATGGCTTCATGCGTATTGGGCAGTCATGTGATTTTCATCATTTCCCTGATCCTGCAACCCTCTCCTTTCCTTAACCTTTCCATTTAACTTGGATAAAGGGACCCCGATTCTCATGTGTTCAGAGAAGTACTAATGCAGTATAACTGTCATTCATAATAACAAGGATGACGGAAGCAGGTTTATCTAATGGGTTCCTCAAAAGCAGAGACAATCTTTTTTGGTTCTGTTGTACCAAAAGGCCTCTCATACTGTACTTTCTGAGGTTAATGATGATGAAATTGTAAGATGTTTGAGGGCAAGAAACGTGTTTTGTTACGACTGTACTCTCCCAAGGGCTATGTATAATGCTTTGCACCTAGGAGAACTCAATGATTCTTGATGAATTGGAAGGGAGAGAGGGATAAACGGAGAAAAGGTGAGTCAGATGAGTCAGTCTACATTTCCATGAAGCCATACATGAACTGTATTGCTGCGTTGGATTGTAATTTATGACTGGATCCATGAGACAAGGGTAACTTTACGTAATGCCACCCTCCATTGAAGTTATGCCAACAATAACTTCAGTCCAGGTTCATCTTTCCAACCACAAATGATGGTTCTCCGGCCTGTCCATTTCTGCTCCTGGCTATCTAATGTCTACATCCATGACCTATTGTAAACCTAGTTGGCACAGAGGTTTTCCCAATTCCCACTCTCTAGATAAGGGTGTATTCAGGAATATTGACATCCTGGTTGGGAAGTTTAGCAATGTGCTCTACAAGAAAACTGAAATCATCCAGTTGGCCTGAGGTTGTTCACACTTCTGACCTCTAAATGAGAAAGTCAATGGAGTTAGCAGTGGCACGATTTTGACAATTTGGACATTAAACCAGTGGTTTGGGAGAATTCCAGAACAGCAGAGGCTCAGCTAGTGCTATACAGAGACATGATGGAGCTGATAGATGAAGCCATATGGTAGGGAACAATTCAAATCCCCCCATTTGCGGACTCAGAATGATTTCTTCGATGAAACTAAAACTGTGTGTGTAAAGATCTCTAGCTGGTTCTGGTCTCCTAGAAGGCAGAAATAGTGACTCAGTCAGTTCTCTGCTAGGCCGAAGTACTAACCAAGGTGCTGAAATAAATTGTGGAAAAAGAAGGAGAATCCTTGTACTCTTGGAATTTACAGTAGAAAGGGTGTAGTGAGCAGGGCTCGCATCATCCTCCAAAATACAAAAAAAAAAAAAAAATGCTACAAATCTACACATGCTACAGAAGGCTGCAAACGTATGAGAGTGCTCTTTTTTCTCTTTACTCTTTTGCTCAAAGATCTCAATCCTCTAGACTGTGAGCTCAATGGGGGCAGGGAAAGTGTCTATCAACTCTGTTCTATTGTACTCTCCCAAGCGCTTAGTACAGTGCTTTGCACACAGTAAATATGATTGATTGATTGACCAAAACTTTCACTTGGTTTTCCAGTAGATTTCTGAAGATTTTCATCTCCAGCCCCTCACATCCTCACATTTTCTCCTAGTTTTGGAACAGCCCTACCTGGATGGTATGCCAGAATTTGAACTCAAAAGATCAAATAGCTTGATCTGCTCATCTATCCTCTAAAACCTTCTCCTCTTCTTAACTTTTCTATCGCTATTAATATCTCTAACATCCTCTCTGTCTTCGAAACTTGTAACCTTGGTGTAATTATTGGCTCATCCCTGATATTCACCTCCAACATTTAGGCAGTCTCTTAACTGCTGGTTGGTTCAGTATAGGATCTCAAAGATCTGCCCCTTCTCCTCCACCATTACTATCACCACCTAAGTTCAATATCTTAAAGCCCCCTTGATGGTTGACTAATTCCTTTTTACTGATCTCCCTGAATGAAGCCTCAAGCTTTTCCCCTCCTCAGTATATAATTTAATAGAATTTTCATTTAGTTTGAAGATATCACCATTGATAATAAGAGTGTCTCTAAGGGATTGATTGTCCTACAAATTTGCACACTGCAGTCTTGAAATACAACAATGCAACTTTCTGACCTCTTGCTTTCCCAGGTGAGCATTGCTCAGGCACCAATGGCAAAGAGGAGAAAGGTATCTCGTTGTCAGCAGGGCATAGGCTTGAGTTGATTTAGCAGTAGTAGTGATGGTTTCCTGGGAGCCGTCCAAACTCTACACAATTCTACACAACGACATACAGCTTCCTGTATCATCTTTTAAAGATGCCAATTAGACCACACTACTCTTCTTATCGGAAGCCTCAGATGGATCTCCATTTCTTCTTCTGGGAAGTAGCTTGTCGTAATGGAAAGAACATAGGCCAAGGAGTCAGAGGGCTTGGGTTCTCTCTGCCTCAGTTACCCCATCTCTAAAATGGGGATAAAATACTTGTTCTCTCTCCCTCTTATAGTAAGGGATGGGGGCTTCACCCGATCTGCTTGTATGAATCTACCCCAGCGTTTAATACAGTGCTTGGCACATAGTCAACACATTATTCTTCTTATTATTTTCCCAATAAATAAAAACTCTTAACCGCAGGTTCCAAAGTTCAACATCAGCTGTGTCCATTGTTACGATCCAGTTTTTGCAGCTCACACTTTTTGTTTCTTCCAAGTCAACATTATTATTGGGGAACTCCTTCTAAAGGTTTTCTGTCTACTACAGAGCTTTTCTACAGTAGGCACCCAATCAATACTAACGATGCTGTTACTGATATTCCTGTTTTAACCACTTGTTTAACCACTTGGGCTACAATGGGCCAAGTCTCCCAGAGTGCAACACGAGACAGGAACATGACCTCCAGGGTGGAGCTAAAAATAAGGGAGGCAAGAAGTGAAAGAATGAAAGAAAGAGGGAGAGAGAGAGGGAAAAAGGGTGAGCTAGAAGCAGCATGGTGTAAAGGATAGAGCATGGATTTGGGAGCCAGAAGATCACGGATTTTAATCCCAGCTCCATCACTTGTCTTTTGTGTGACCTTGGGTAAGTCACTTAACTTCTCTGTGGTTCAGTTACTTTATCTGTAAAAAATGGGGATTAAAAGTGTGAGCCCAAGGTGGGACAGGGACTGTGTTCGACTGGATTAACTTGTGTCTATCCCCGTGCTTAAAACAAACAGTATTTGACACATAGTAAGTGCTTAACAAGTACCATAATAGTAATTTTTAGAGATAGAGGGAGAGGCAAAAGCAAATGGGAAAAGAGGGTGAGAAATGAAGGAAAATAGGTGAGAGGAGAGGAGAGGTAGAGTAAGGGAAGAGAGGAACATAGGAGAAAACTCATTTTCGGTACTAACATCTTCTTTCTCTGCTTCCCTCAATGCCAATAATAATAAAAATGGCATTTTATTAAGCACTTACTATGTGCAAAGCACTGTTCTAAGCGCTGGGGAGGATACAAGGTAATCAGGTTGTCCCACGTGGGGCTCACAATCTTAATCCCCATTTTACAGATGAGGTAACTGAGGCACAGATAAGTGAAGTGACTTGTCCGAAGTCCCACAGCTGACAATTGGCAGAGCAGGGATTTGAACCCATGACCTCTGACTCCAAAGCCCGTGTTCTTTCCATTGAGCCACGCTGCTTCCCCAATGCCAATGCTTCAACACACCACTGCTGCCCAGGCACAGTAAGAACTGCCCCTTCCTGAAGAGCCTTGGTGACCTCCTCATCCTATCTTCTTTCCTGTTGCCCTCATGCTACCATTCCTGACTCCCTAGATTTCTGCTTTTGCTCTTTTGTACAGCAGCATGGACCATCTCAAAATATCAGTGCTCCCAACCACATTCTGAGTTCAGAGGAAGTTTATCAAATTATTTTTTTGCCCTTTAATTTTGCCATTAATTAATTTTGCCCTTTAGCTCTGGCTGATCAATGTAGACTAAATTGTGCCTGGAAGAGTCAAAGGGACTATTTCTAAATTAAAGCTAATGGTGCCACGCTGTGAACTAGAAGACCTGTTTAGTCCAAAGTGCACCGAGTTCATCTCCAGATGAACTTAGGTCAAAAGCCTGGTTGACATTTACGTGGCAGTTGAGGATAATTTTTAATATTTAATTGTGGCTCTAATTTCCCTGATGAGATTTGGGAACAGAATTGGAGCCCTGTTAGAAATTTCTACCGATCCTTCAAATTGGCATCTGTTATGAATCTAGACATTATTTTGCAGGATGCAGTTGGATTAGATACGTTGGACAGAAAACACCTTGTTATGGAGATAAAGGAGGCGAAGAAGGGAACTTGGTTGGTGTGATATGGATCAAAAGTCAATACTGATTAACTTTTTCCAATAATGTCTTTCCCCGGTTAAACTCTGTTTCCCCCAGCTCAATCTCCCTCCCTGCATCACTTATGCACTTCAATCTGTGACCTTTGGAGATTTGATATTTGCCCACTCCCAATCCCATAACACTTTAATATACTGTAAATTACTTGTTTATTCATGTTAATGTCTGTCTCCCTCTGTAGACTGTAAACTCATGGGCAGGGAATGTGTCTGCTAATTCCATTGTATTGTATTCTCCCAAGCACTTAGTATGGTGCTCTGCACATGCAAGAGCTCAATAAATACAATTGATTGATTGATTGATAGAAAATGATGTGCTCAAATTTCCCTGTCATCTTGAGGTATAAAGTCAAAATATTGACTCTAGTCACTGCAGTTTAATATTACAGTAACTTAATGATCTCACTCTCTTAAAGTAACATCCTTCAAACACTCACATGAGCATGACATAGGCAAGGTAATATGACGAGTACATTCCTGGATTAGTGGAGAGAGCACTGGCTTGGGAGTCAGAGGCTATGGGTTCTAATCCTGGCTCCACCACTTATCAGCTGCATGACTTTGGGGAAGTCACTTAACTTCTCTGTGCCTCAGTTACCTCATTTGTAAAATGGGGATTAAGACGGTGATTCCCACATGGGGCAATCTGATTACCTTGTATCTACCCCAGAGTTTAGAACAGTATTTGGTACATAGTAAGCACTTAACAAATACCATCATTATCATTCTAATTATTCCTGATTTCTAGAAGCATATACGGTCCTTGATCTCTTCTGGCACGCTCTCTTGACAGTTGAAATCAGTCCACAGTCTTATGCTTTGAGGAAGCATAGACAGGATGTCTCAAGGAAGGTTTCTAATCCTAACTGGGCAAACTGGAACCCAGAAGTCAGTGACCTGCTGCTTCTCAGAAGAACCCACTAGGTCCTCAATGCAAATTAAAGATATGAAATTGAAATTAAAGAATGCACTTTCCCACATTATCCAGTTAAAGATAATGGGATAAAAAGGTGGACAGTAGGATAATCTACCAGTAATTGAAGGAATGGGGAAAAGGAACAGAAGGAAAAACAATACTAAATTGAAAGAGATAAATAGACAAAGAGTATGGCAAGACTTTCACATTGGTCTTTCAATGCAGAGAACAAATGAGGTTTATTTTAATGGTGTGCTTCCTAAAATCGGCAAAGATCCTCAGACCATAAAAAAAAAATCAAAGGTTGAGTGAAGATTGGCATTGCTATGTTGATGTACACCAGAAAACAAGCAGAATAATAATAATAATAATCATAATGGCATTTGTTAAGCACTTACTATGTGCAAAACACTGTTCTAAGCACTGGGGGGATACAAGGTGATCAGTTTGTCCCACGTGGGGCTTACAGTCTTAATCCCCATTTTACAGATGAGGTAACTGAGGCCCAGAGAAGTTAAGTGACTTGCCCAAGGTCACACAGCAGACATGTAGTGGAGTCAGGATTAGAACCCATGACCTCTGACTCCCAAGCCCATGCTCTTTCCACTGAGCCATGCTGCTTCTCTAGAATGTTGGGGTGCGTCAGTGGAGTACACTCAGTTCTGCCAAGAACACAGGTTTTCATCATGCAGTTTGGATAGAATATGATGGCAGAATTAGGTAACAATTATACAATTACAAGAAATGATAGTGCATATGTTCTTGGTGACAGACACAGGGAGAGTATTATAACACACATTTTTCTTAATGCAGTATTGTTCAAGCGCATGAGTCTGGGAGTCTGAGGTCCTGGGTTCTAATCCTGCCCTGTCACGTGCCTGCTGTGTGACCTTGAGTAAGTCACTTAACTTCTCTGTGCCTCAGTTTCCTCTATTGTAAAATGGTGATTCAATATCAATTCTCCCTCCTACTTGGACTGTGAATCCCATGTGGGAAATGGCTGTATCTATCTAACCTGATTGATTTGTACCTACCCCAGCACTTTGAACAGTTTTGGGACATAGTATGTGCTTAATGAATACTGTAAAAACTCTGAATTATAACAGAACTAATAAAACAAAACTTTTGAACCAATGTTCCCACTCTATCGTGCACCGATGGAGCCCACTGTAGGGTATGGTGTCGGCTCCAATCTGCGGCTCACATTTAAAGGAAATAGAAAATAATTGTGTTTGTTAAGTGCTTACTGTGTGTCAAGCATTGCATTGAGCGATGGAGTAGATATAAGATAATCAGGACCTAATTAGGGCTCAGCGTTCAAATAGGACAGAGAACAGGTAATGAATGCCCATTTTGCAGATGAGAGAACTGAGGCACAGAGAAATTAAGTGACATGCTCAAGGCCACACAGCAGGAACGTGGCAGAGATGGGATTACAATCCAGGTTCTCCGACTCAGAGGCCTGTGCTCTTTCCACTAGGCCAGGCTGCTAAAATGGAGCTTGTACGAAGGAGAGCGGTTATCAAGATCAGAGGGCTATGAAGCAAGAGGAAAAAGTTGGGATAGTTTAAACTTCCAAAGGAAGCAGCTGAAGGATGGCATCATAATGGCCATAGGCTACCTGAAGTTTCTGCGGAGGATATAATCAACTGTTTCCCATGCCCATTGAGAATCATATCCAGGTTATATGCCAGCTAATGGAAGTTCAGGTTAAAACTGAAGATCAGCTTTCAAAAAGGTAAGGAATTAGATACTGGTTATCAAAGGATAAGTAAGACTGTCTACACCACCATAAAAAACCTTTAATCATTACTGAAGCAACCTTTCACCTGAGAGGTTTAGGGGCTGCCTGCCCAGTGACAGAAGGATGGGCTTAGATGGCCTCTTAAGATCCCTGCAAACTACCATTCCCTGATCTCTGTGCATTGGTTAGGAACCTGGGCACTTGATTCATACTTAATAATACTTGAGAAATATATAAAGGTCAATAATAGAATGGGTGGAATGAATTATGCACTTTGGAGGCTATTAAGACAAGACATAATAAGTTCAGAATGGATACATTTAAGAACTTTTTGATGGTAATGATGATAATAGATCTGTGAAACTGTTAATTGTTTCCCTAGCAAGGTAAGTATGGCTCAATCAGTCAAGGCATTCAAAGCAAGGTTAAGTACATTTGGGAAAGAACAATATTCAGTCTTCCCATTGAACCTAGTGGTGTGATTTAGTTTGAAGGAGATTCTGGGCAGAACCCTGTGTTAGAGCGATAAATTAGAGGAGCACTTGGCCAATTCAAAGCCATAAATCATAGACATGAGGCGCTGATCCTTGGTATCATTTTAAGAGTCACTTGGTTGTTTTGCCCTGCCCAAGCCAACTGAGGAGTCGAGAATGAAGATTTCTTCTCATTTCCTGGGATGAAGCTGGGACGGTGAATTGGCACTTATTTTCAAGAGTGGCATAAAGATGTCACAATTACATCCTTGTTCAAGTTCCATGAACATTCCTCTTGTATTGCTTTCTGATTTTTATTTAGTTTTTTATCTCCTGCCTCAAACATGCATTCTAAAGAAATCCATTGATTTGGACTAAAGCAGCAGGCCATCTCAGAATTGAATAGCCCACTTTATTTTTTTCTGAGGCATGCAACCAGTGCAGTCATTTTATTACAGAAAAGTCATTCTTTTCAGAATAGCTCTGATTGACAAAATTACTGAACAAAACTGAGTAGCAATCTTTCATTTTCATTAGGTATGTTCTAAAATATTTAATTAAAATTAGATTTTCTATCTGCAGCACTTTTTATATAATGTGCAAAAGCAGCAATGACAATTTATTACGAAGAATAATTGGATAGAATTGGATAGTTTGATTTGAAAGAGTAGACATCTGTGGTGTTCTAATTGCTAATACAGTATTCCAATGCAATAATAACCAAACGTGACCAGTGTCATTTATTGTTTTCTAAACTAGAAAGTAGTCTAACATAGGTAGGATATTGAAAAAGCTTACTTCTAAGTTAGATTGTTGGTTCTAACGAAATAAAAAATAGGCATCAGAAACGTGGTTTGAGTGCTCAGGCCTACACAAGTCATGGTAAATGGAACTCTTCCAAAAACATTTATTTTAACCCAGTGGAAGGAGAATTGCTCTGAGTCAGAAAAACTTGATTGTAGTCCTGCTTTTTAATGCTATTTATTAAGAACTTGCTCTGTGTCGAGCAATGTTCTAGGCACTGGAATAGATACAAGTTAGTCAGGCTGGTTAGGGTTCCTGTCCCACATGAGGGACACAGTTTAAGTAGGAGGGAGAACAGATATTGAATCTCCATTTAGTATTTGAGGAACAGGCACAGAGCAGTTAAGTGACTTGACCAGGTCACACAGCAGGCAAGGGCATATTTGGGATTAAAACCCAGGTCCTCTGGCTCGACTAGGCCATGCTGCTTCCCATGATGCTGGTTCTTCTTGTAGCTGGTTAACATGGGCAAATACCAGACTTCCTTTGTAAAGTTTTGTCACCCAGCCTACCTACAAACTTGTTAAAAAAACCTCTGTGATCTTTAGGAATATAATTAGAAGAGATAAGAATGTCAGTGGCAAGATACTAGTGCTAATTCTTCTGTGTAGGTTTAAGGAGGAGTGCAAAATTGGGTGGGAAAAGAGAGTTTGAGAGGCACCCCTTATATGAAATATTACACTAGAAAATTGATTCAACTGCTCCTACACAAAAGTGTTCTTTTGAGGGCAAATCAAGATTACTATCAGGAAAAATCCTGATAAATATGGATTGATTGATTGATTGAGTGAAGAAACCCAGCAGAGATAATTCAATGTGTAACATGTATCCCAGACAGATTTTTGGCTCAATAATTTTTCCTAGTTGACACTATGTGGATCAATGATTGCAGAGGCATGAGCTAGAATCGCTGCTGGGAAACATTTCAGAAAGGCAAAAAAGTGATATTTAACTATAAAAGATCTGCATGCAACCTGGTGGAGAACTAAAGCAGTTAAGGAGGATAAGAAGGGAGAAAAGGAGGTGATGGATTACCTTTGATATCCACCTTCCATTGGCCCAATTCCATTGATTTTATGCAAAATAGAATGCCTTAGTTATAGAAATTGTTACCCACTTCCTTGAATTTTTCCTCCTCACTCTGTGATCACTTCTCAAGAATAGCATCTTAGGCTATGGAGATAAGCTCTATCACATCTGTAATAGTTTTGTTGATGGATTCAACTGCTCCAGAGAATAAGGTACTTTCCACTTCCTTTAAAATGAGCCATATTCAACATTAATAAGGCAGGCAGATTGCATTAAAGGCCACTGAGGTAAATACCCCCGTTTAAGAGCCACTGGAGAAACCTGGGATAATCTACTTCAGGGTCTGAGCGACAGAAACCATAATTTTCTCAGCCCAGTGATTTTTCAACAGGTGACTAGTAGGGGGTGAGAAGTGTAACACTGGCAATGAGAATGTTTGCATTTTTCTTTTTGGTGTTTGTTAAGTGCTTACTATGTGCCAGGCACTGTACTAAACACTGGCTAGATACCAGATAATCGGGTTGGACAAAGTCCCTCTCCTGCTGAGGGCTCACAGTCTTAATCTCCATTTTACAGATGAGATTTATGAAGCATTGTAACATCAAAGATCAAGGAAGGACCTGAGAGGAAGGGAGAGACAACATGGGTTGTTAGGGAGAGGTGACTTTTAGTGGGTTTACAGTGACATATGATTTTTCAAATATCACACCTAAACCCTGTGACTGTTGATCTGAATCATGAAGAGTCAGAAACCCAGCTGCTCCTTCCTGTCATATTTACTGTAATATTTATCATCTATATTTTTGTTTCATATTTCCTTATGCGTCTGTCACCAGCCCTCCACTGCCGCCCCCAACTGTTATTCTTAGATTATGATGCCCTGGGGTCCAGGTCCATGTTTATATGGATCTGAGTACTTCTTTCTCAGGGTTTAGCTTGGTGTTTTGCACAAACTAGACATTTAATTAATACTATTGCCACCACTAAAAGTTATTGGCAGGGAGCTTTGAGGGCAAAGAATGAAAGGTTCAGCATATATGTGATGAGTGGGGAGTTTAGGATTTCCAAATAGTTCCTCAGCTACTTGTCCTGGAAAAAAAATGGTTTATGCTAGAGAACTATGGTAGCTGAAAACGCTGTTTTCGGAATTTTCTACGCCACTTGTGACTACCATTGGCAAGTGTGTTCCTCCACAGTCAATATTCTGCCTAAGGTATCGCCCTTTGCATGTGGCATTTTGGCACATATTGCTGACAAACACATTCTTTTTCATCAGTATACTTCTTTTCACCAGTACTACACCACTTCTGCTTGTAATATGGTTGCAGAGATAATGGAGTTAGTTCCTCTATTCAAGATCAGGTTTACAGAAGCTCAGGCCCAGGGTTCTCTTGCTTTGGATGCTAATCACGAATCTGCCACTTGTCTGTTGTGTGACTTTGGGCAATTCACTTCTCTGGGCCTCAGTTAGCTCATCTGTAAAATGGGGATTAAGACTGTGAGCTCCACGTGGGACAACCTAATCACCTTGTATCCCTCCAGCACTTAGAACAGTGCTTCTCACATAGTAAGCACTTAACAAATACCATCATTATTATTATTATATGGCGCACCCCCATGTGACTCATGACACAGATGATTTTGTATGTACTCAGCCCAGCATTATCGTCTGGCAGTACTCCAGTGGGACATTCTTAGTCCACATAACAAAACATGGCAGGCAGGGCTTCTAAATCCCCATAAGCATAACCGCTTATTACAGTGCTGCACACAGTAAGCTCTCAATAAATGCGACTGAATGAATGAATGAATGAATGAATGAATGAATGAATGAATGAGCCCTCTTGAGCCTGAGTAAGCTCCCTGATGGCACGGATCGGGTCTAATTACTCTACTGTACTCCCCTAAGCTTTAGCAGCAGCGTGGCTTAGTGGAAAGAGCACAGGCTTGGGAATTAGAGGTCGTGAGTTCTGATCCCAGCTCTGCCACTTGTCAGCTGTGTGACTTCGGGCAAGTCACTTAACTTCTCTGTGCCTCAATTACCTCGTCTGTAAAATGGGGATTAAGACTGTGAGCCCCACGTGTGACAACCTGATTACCTTGTACCTACTCCAGTGCTTAGAACAGGGCTTGGCACATAGTGAGCACTTAGCAAATACCATCAACAGTATTATTCCCAAGCAAGACTGTAAGCTTGTTGTGGGCAGGGAATGTGTCTGTTTATTGTTATATTGTATTCTTCCAAGCACTTAGTACAGTGCTCTGCACAAGTAAGCGCTCAATAAATACGACTGAATGAATGAATGACAGTACAGTACTCCACACAGAGTAAATGGTCAATAAATACCACTGACTGATGGATGGATTGAGGTCCTGGGCTTCGTCTCCATGAGTTCCTGCATTATTCTGGCCTGCTTCCACCAGAATGGTGGAGAATTTTCAGCCATGCTATGCCTTGAGAAGATGATGAGCTGGAAAGCCTCTTGAGGAGCCATTGACCCATATCTGCAAGGCGGGACTGATGATCTGCATGGGGGAGGTTTTTGGGCAGAGAAATTGTTTTAGCAAGCTAAATCAATGAAAATAAAAAAACAATTGCAATTCTGATTACTTTCAGCCCAGAAACCTGATACCGACTTATAGGTCAGCTCATAGGAGACCATTAGCTAGTGGGAAAGCAGGAGCTGCTTTCTGAATGGATATAGCAAAGTCACCCAGTGTTGGAAGAACATAAAGCTTCCTAACGAGTTCTTGGACTTTAATTAGGGGATTTACATTCTTAGGCAGCTAATGTTGATTTCACGAGATGGGGTAGAAATCTTCCTATGAAAGAAAAGGAAAAGAAGCACACATCAAGGGAAAATAATCAAGGGAAGTGGGAAAAAATGGTTTATCTCCTGGAGCCGGTTGGATGACAAAGAGTCCCAGCAGTGGACACAACTCACTCCTTCAGCATATGCTACCTAGGTGGTCAACTCCTCCTTCATTCAAGATATCCGACGTGATTTAAAGTAGTCATAATAGTATTTTAGTGTCCACTTGGTGCAGAGCACTGTATTACGTGTTGAAAATTGGATGCAGTCTCTGGCCCTCAAGGGACTCACCAACTGAGAATAAGGGAGGGGAAAGGGGAAAGATGACAGACACATAGAGAAGGTTCAAATAATAAAACCACACAAAAGACGTCACAGGCAGTGATAAATACAAGAAGCATAGGGCACTATAGGCAGAAGAACAGAGTTTCAGGCTCCTCACAGCTCAGAGTTAACTTGCTAGCATTCTCCAAAAATAATGATTTTCCATGATGAATAGAAGGTGAATCAACATTTTCAAATAACGTACACATGTACTATTTTTTGTTAGAACATGTCATCCAATTTTTTTTTTTTTAGTTTCTAGGAGGGACAGATTGACCAAAAGGCAGCAATTTTTTTAAATCAGGAGAACATCGTGACTCCTTCCAAGCTCTGGCAAGGGCTTTGAATATCATCAGTGTTGTATATTTGGTGGGTCTGAAGGAGACAACATCTGTAGGAAGGAAACAGGCCTACAGTCCTTTTGGTAAAAGGGCAGGGCAATGCTCTTTGCAATTAAATCCTTCTAATACTCAGTAGACAGGATTTTCAAGAGACTTGGATAAATGTGTATTCTAACAGCCAGAATAGAAGGGTTATGTGTCAGACATTCTGTTATAGGCCCTTGATTCATGTCGTGATGATGACTATACAATGACTATGTTCACACATCCCTGTAAAAATAGACAAGGTTTTCCTTATGCCTTTAAAGCCTCTTTTCTCTCCTGTTTTGTTTATTGTCAAGGGATAGTTAATCTCTCCAAGTCCCTTCTAACTATATGATGTCATGATTCTGTAACCCTGACGCCATACAGCATAAACCCTTGGAATCCTGGCTATTGATTTTAGGGCACATAATCAGCTCTCTCTCCTCTCAATTATTAACTTTCTTCTCTTACTACATGGCATTCTTCATTCCTCCCCAAGTCACCTTACACCTGACCTTGTTCTTGACTTTCTTGCCTCTGTCTCCTTGCTCTCCCCTTTCTGCCTGTTCGGAACTCCCTTCCCCTTCAAATTTGCCAGACCACGAGTCTCCCATCTTCAAAATCCTCCTGAAATCCCACCTCTCCCAGGAAACATTTCCTGAATAAGCTCTACCTTTCCAGGACGCTTTCTTCCAAAATCCACCCTCAGTATGTTTATACAGTCTAACGCTTCTGAGAGTTATTCTTGACCGAGAGCAACTTGCAGTTATGTATTCTTTCATTTTCCCCTGCACTGGAATGCAAAATCCTTGAGGGCAGGGTCCATGTCAACTAGCTACATGGTACTCTCTCAAGGATTTAGTACAGTGCTCTTCACAAAGTAGGTACTCAGTTAATACTATTTATTGGTTTATTGATGACTTAATAGAGTGCCCAGGCAGGTCTCTAGTCTGCCCTTTAGTGGACCACATTGTAGAGGGGTCCCACTGCATACCTGTGGCTAGTGAAAGGCTGCATTATCTGAGAACTCTCCATGACAAGTTATCTCAAAGAGGCTGCTAACCATTCAATTTTCTACCTTTCAGCAAGTTAGAAGCATGGCTAATCATAAATAGCTGAATGATCTGTCAAAATATGAAATAATACAATTTAATGATACAGCTTCAAATGGCCATTTTCAAATGAATATTGAAGTAATTGGAAGCCCTATTGATATCAGTAATCACTCTTATCATACTGCTTATTCTATGTCTCCTGAGTGATCAGAAAAACATTATTTTCCCCTTTTGATATAAGTTCACCAATTTTCCCCTTCCATGTTCTTAAATAAAATGAAAACATTTTTTTGAGCTCAACACACCTGCATTTCTATTTCTCTACCCTTTATGAAGTTAGAGAGCTCTGATATCAACTACTGTATTTACTTGTCCCCTCCTTAGACCGTAACTCATTTGTGGCATTTGCTGGTGAGGTTGCTAGAATGCATTGATGATTTTATCTGCTTTAGGCTCAATGCAGAGAGAACCAATTTATCACAAATAACCATGAGCTGAGAAGAACAGTGTACTGCATATGAGTTGAAAGTATCCAATATAAGCTTTCTTCATTCTTTCAGGAAGCCTTATTTTGTTCTCTTAGGATTATCTCAGAACCAAATGTGCCTCATTTGGAAATGATAGGATCATCTGTTTTACTCAGCCAGCAGACATTCAATCACACATTAATATTATCTCACTTCCTATTCAGGGGTCTTAAGAACATCATCCTACCTCCATCTTTCATAACTACAAGAGAGGATACTGAAGCATGATGAGGTGTCTTGTTCTGTAAAGTGGAATGGAATGGTAAATAAATCAAAAACCAGAAAATTAAAGGAAAAAAGAGGCCAGTCAGAGTAATCAGGCAGAAAAATGAGGTATGTAGATCAGCTGCTTCAGGAAAACATGCGTTGGTTTCCCACAGGGCCTTACCATTCTGTCACTTTTGAAAGGATAATTTCTGTAGAAAAAGGAAGAAGAGCTGATGGCCCATGTGAACAAGGAAGAAACTTTCCTTTTGGAAAGACAAAAAAAATTCTGAGGACTCAATTTTGGAAAACCTAGTTATTAGAGTAGTAGTAGTAGTAGTAGTAGTAGTAGTAGTAGTAGTAGTAGTAGTTAAGGTAGCAGCATTTATTGTATACTCTGTGCAGTGCATTGTAATCAATCGTATCTATTGAGTTATTACTATGTCCAGAGCACTGTACTAAATGCTTGGGAGAGTACAATACAACAGAATTAGCAGACACGTTCCTGTAGTAGATACCTGGGATATAGCACCATAAAGGCATGTACACCATAATGAACTCCTTGAGCAGTTCCACCAACACCACCTACGTGCTAAAGATAAAATAGCAAGGCAGGATTACAAACAATACTCTCCAAATCACACCTTCTCTGGGCAGGACAAATGAGGAAAATGGGTGACAGAGAATACCCAAAACATTAGGAGAAGCGGTGTGGCTCAGTAGAAAGAGCATGGGCTTTGGAGTCAGAGGTCATGGGTTCAAATCCCGGCTCCACCAAGTGTCAGCTGTGTGACTTTGGGGAAGTCATTTAACTTCTCTGTGCCTCAGTTTCCTCATCTGGAAAATGGGGATTAAGACTGTGAGCCCCCCCGTGGGACAACCTGATCACTTTGTAACCTTCCTAATGCTTAGAACAGTGCTTTGCACATAGTAAGTGCTAAATAAATGCCATTATTATTATTAGTATTATCGACTCTAAGGTAAAGTTAAACGGATAAATCATTAACCATAAAAGGGTAAAACGTAAAAAGACACACATTCTCAGAAGAAGTGGCATAATCACAGGAATCTGGGAGACAGCTGCCAAAGGCATCTTGTAGCAAAGCAATCAGCAAAAAGTTAACCATGCTGGCTTAGAGATGCTAAGAAGATTGGAATCCCTAGAGGGAGAAAGAAAAATGTTACTAGGCATTGTGGGAAATAAATGCAAAAGGGCAACAAAGACATTCAATCTTCACATACTTATAAACAAGTCTCCCTTCAGTTAATGTGGATAAGTCTCAGGACCACAATCTACACAGAGGATTATAGTGCTAGTGGTTTGTGCAACGTCGCTCACTCCTCTATGCCAGTCATGTTCACACTGGCGGACGGAATGCAACAAGTAAGTAGATAAGCAGGGATCAATCAATGGTATTTATTGAGCACTTACTGTGTGCAGAGCACTGTACTAAACAGTTAGAAAAGAAGCATCTTGCAAAGTACATGCCAAGATTTTTTACAAACAGGACCCATTCAGGACCCATTTATGACTGAAGTGATGGCGGTGTAGTGCTGATTCTACGCCACAGTGTCTTGACACAGTAGGTGGTTGCCTTGGTGACCACTTTTTGCCACCTACAATAGCCAGTTGTTTTCCTTGCTGGGTTCATTCACTTCATGGAATACTGCAGGCGGTTTTTCAGTCAAAAGCCTTCATCTTTAATAGTCCAGCAGGCAGAATCAGGACTTGCTCCCAAGATTCCTGATTCCCAGAACAGTGCTCTTTCCACTGGATCAACAGGATTAGGCATACAAGCCATACGCAGTGACTGACAGCCCGTTAGGCACATGCAGTGTGGAAAAGATTGTCAGTCACTTGTCAGCTTAATCAGGCTGAGAATAAATCTCACCATCAGTATCGTCTTCAAACCTGAAGGACAGAGTGCTCTATCTCTCTCTATTTTTCACTATCTCTGTCTTTCCATCTCTTGGTCTCTGTCTTATTTTCATTAACATTATAGTCGAATTCTCAAATTATTTAATTACTCAAATTAATTATTGATACCCTTAAGCCTGTTTCAGTAGGAGATACACATATAATCAAACACTCTTGAAAAATTTCTTCTTTGACTGGATTTTCTCTTTTGAGATAAAAAAAAAAAGCAAAACCACTCAGTATTCCGATATCTGAAAATCTACACTGTCCAAAGTTCTTGAAGCATCTTATCAGAAGCTATCTAAGGAAAGAAAGGAATGCTAAAGTCAAGGACATCAGAAAGATCAAGTTGATTACAACTTGTCAGTGTGCATTCTTGTGCTTTCCAGGATCCAGTCTGCAAAGGTTATTGATTTTTTTAATAGATTTGAAACGTTATTTTAAAATCTGTTTTTGGCTACCTATGCTTTTAAGGTGCCTTGTTGTGGATTTCTTTAAAGACATGAAAATTCAATTATGTCCAGCAAAGGGAAATTCACTAGTCAGCACTTGAATTGTACCTTCAGAGCAATAGATAACTAAAATCACACACTTAGAAATGAAGTGGATGGTCTTTAATTGGTGCCTCGATTGAGGTCCTGGTGGGTATTGACTCTGTATATTTCATGGATTAGAACTTGTGTTTCTTCCATTTGGAGACTTCATGACCATGGTTTTAGGTGTCTCAAGATATTTTTTGAGAGTGTTAATAAGGACACTTTATTTGCCCAATATTAATGAAACAAGTCATTGTGCAGGGCACAGTTAATTGGTTTTGAAAGGTTTTGGAATGAAAATGTATGGAAAAAACAATATGCTTACATTGAATAAGACCATCTAAATGTAACACAACTTGTGACTTCAGCGTTTGAACATCCCATTTTACTATTCTGGTGTTTCACAGTTAGTCTTCTCTACCTTTAATAATTCCACTGCATCAAGGCACGCTATTTTACACTCTGTAATATTAAAAGAGTGTAAGGAAATGAAAATTCAGACAATAAGAAATTTAATGTGCCCAATTATTTTAAGTTTAAAATCTTCCACATAATGAGTACAGCCTAAGCCATAAAAGACAAATGATAGAGAAATTAAAAGCAATTATCCAAAGAATTATCAGTAGAAAATCAGATTTAAATTAATACCTGCAGTTAAATCTTCTCCTCTTTGTCCCTCTTCACTCTTTCTTCAACCCACTTTTCATTCAGAATCCTTTAACTCCACCTTCTCCTTTCTCAAAGATAAGATTGTTAAATCTGATTGATTGCCAGCAAAGAATAAGGACATCAATTCAGCACTGCTCTGGTACACTTCTTCCAGGAGAGCAACACTGTTTCGTTCGTCATAGCATCGTATTTTTACTTTAAGGAGCTTGACAATCATACATGAGTAAACTTCAGCAATCATTTTCTTTTTTTGGGTAAAGAATTTTCCATTTCAATCAATTAGCCTTTTGTAATCACCCTTCTTTCAGGGGGTGAATTGTGGTACCAAGTTTGGTATGCAGAAATAAAACAAAATTGGAACATGAACAATGGACTTTAACCCAATGAGCTATACAAACAAAAGAATTCCAGGTGCACACATAATAGAATGGCTGATAGAACACCCTGAAAAGACATCAGGGAGGAGAACCAAATCGTCAACTTGGTATGGCATCAAATGCATCTTAAGTCATTGACTGCCCCATGTCCATTCAGCAGAGATTTGTTCAGTTGGGATTCTCCACCCAACTGCAGAGTGGACCATACACCAAGGACAGTGCTTATTGTTACCTCACTGGAGGTTAAGTCCTGAGATTATGTGCTTTTCCAAAGTCGTTGGATTTAAGTTCATGTGATTTTTGTCATGCAATATATCATTATTCTTACATTTCATTGGTGATTGTGTCCACCCTCCTCACCTCTTCCCATCCATTACTTAATCCACCTTGAGGTTTTCAGTCATTCTAGTTGGTCTGTGAGATTACTCTACTCACATTTCCCCAGTTCATATTGTATCATTAGACCAGTTTGTAAATGTCCTTACTGTCCACATACTCAGCTTTTTGTATTCCTGCAGACCCCTCACCTTATGTTTTAGAGATCCATCATATCTATTGCCTCCTACTTCTACCATTCTGTTATCTTTACTCACTCTCTAAGTCCATTTCCTTTTACCATGTTTAATGTTTCACATTTGCACTGTAATTCCACTTACTCTCTGCCCTCAGATGGGGGACAATGAGGGGAGGGCCATAGTCTTCTTAAGTAAACCAGCTATTTTAGCTAAGAGTCTTCTCAAGTCTTCAACCAGTCTGTACTCCCCAAGCATCAGAGAAAACTACCACCCCAAGACAATTGCCTTAAGTTCTTTATTCAAAGTTCAAAGTTGAACCTTAACCTTAACCCTTTTTCAGGCCCCACATGATGAGGGGTGGGGATAGAGGACAGAATTTAAGCCCTTCTGTGGAAAAAAGCCCTATATATAACCAAATATTTTTATTGGCTATGCAGAACTTACTGCTGTCACTGAGGCACAGAGAAATTCATGGAATTGAGGTTCCCTCCCTCTGAAATATAATAATCTGTCCACACCAGAAACTATCTTTTTCTGCTTTCTGCCTTCTCTGTAGATTTGGTGCTTGTCTTGATTTCTGAGGACCATGATGCAGGGAAAAATTCCCTGTGGACCCAAATTATTCGAGGTGGCTTTCTAGGGATTCATCTTCACCAGTAATAGCAGGAGCAAACCACTTTACTCTCATGACATGCACTTTCTTACCCTGGGTGTGTTGAGGGATTGCATATTTTTCTTCACTAGAGTTTTATGATGCCACTCTGATGATTTACTTAAATAAAGCAAATGGTGAAAGAACATATTAACAACTTTATCCAAACACTTCCTCAAGTTAACTTTTTATCTGGTTCAATAATATTTTGAATTTAATGTAAGCTCTTCATTCCTGTTGCTCTTTTCATGGAGACATTTTCCAAGCTTGGTTTCATCACAGACTGAAATAAATTATACATTACAATGCTTACATTTCTCCTACAGAGTCATCAGAAAAAGGGAAAGCAATTGACTTTTCTGACACCTCTAAAGGAGCATGAAACTATCATGTGCTTGGTTTCCTTTTTCTGCTTTTCTTTGTTTAGTCTCATTCATTTCCAATCATAGTACTGACAAGCCATACCCAACTGAAATACCTGAAATGAAAAATTAAACATTTGCACCTCTCAGAAGCAAGCATTGAATCAGTGAATGCTTACAAGTTAACGACATGTTTCCAGCATACTACATGCATTTAGGTAACATATTACCACCAAAATACATGTCAGCTGTCAAGTTACTAAGGGGTCAATCAAAAACCCTGCAAATTAGGCTGCTTTTTCTTTTTCTCTTCCAGTCCACCTTTTGGTAATTGCTTAGCCCAACAACCTCTAAATGCTTAGAAATACATATCCACCCTCAGTATTAATATTCATATCAGTTTATAGATCAGTGATATCTATTAATCTAAAAAATTTGCTACATATTTATTCACTTATTTATCCACCAGATTGTTCTCTCCACACTTTTACTGCTAAGGGGAATATCCTTGGTCTTTCTCTTGTTCCCATTATTGGTAAATTATTTATGTTCTCCTCTCTCTCTCATTTTATTGTGAGTTCTTTGAAGGTAGGGACCTTGCTCTTTGCTTCTTTTGTACTCTTGCAGATGTTCAGTGCAGTGCTCTGCACACAGAAGATGCTCAATAAGTGCTATCGATGGATTGATCAAAGATAGGCATTAACCTGGAAAGAAGGTTAAAGTCAAATTATCCTATTGTCCTGTTGTTAGTAATCCGGATGAAATGATTTGCAGGGAAAAAGGGTATTAAAACTAATGTCTGAAATAAGACTTTTAGACTCTCTTTACATAAAGCACAAGCAATGCATTCTAGGTCAGACCAATTGCAACCTTGAGCTATCTATGGGACGAGGTTAGGTAGCATAGAACTGGACCTAATGGGTTTGGATCAGAGTATTCATGCATTCAATCGTATTTATTCAGCGCTTACTGTGTACGGAGCACTGTACTAAGCGCTTGGGAAGTACAAGTTGGCAACATATAGAGATGGTCCCTACCCAACAACGGGCTCACGGTATCTGGAAAGAGCACAGGACCAGAAGTCAGAGGACCTGGGTTCTAGTTCTGCTGCCATTTGCCTGCTCTGTGAACTTAGGCAAGTCATTAGTATCTTTGTGCCTCAACTTCTTCATAGGTAAAAAGGGGATAAAACACCAATTCTCCCTAGTCTGTGAGCCCCATGTGGGAGAGGAATTCTCTCTGTTCTGATTGTCTCATGTAAGTGCTTAATAAAGACCATCTGTATTATATATCCACTTAAGTTTATATTTTCTTTTCTGTTCCTCTTGCCAATAGGAGCTTAAACTGCTCAGACAATAAAGTGGCTATACTACTCCAGAGGCAGTTCACATATAAGTAAGGTTCAGTGGGGGCCAGTCCTAAAAATATTCAATTTATCTACAGCTTGGGCCAAAAAGAACTGGAGACAGGTCACTCATTAATTCATTCAATCGTATTTATTGAGTGTTCACTGTGTGCAGAACACTATCCTAAGCACTTAATGATGGCATTTATTAAGTGCTTACTATGTGCAAAGCACTGTTCTAAAGTGCTGGAAAGTACAATTCAGCAATAAAGAGAGACAATCCCTGCCCATGCCAGGTTTACAGGCTAGAAGGGAGGAGACAGACATCAAAACTAGTAAACAGGCATCAATATAAATAGGTAGAATTATAGATATGTACATATATACACAAGTGCTGTGGGGCGGGGAGATGGGGGTAGAGGAAAGGGAGGGAGTTGGGGTGATGTGGAGGGGAGAAAGAACTGAGGTAAAGGGGGGCTTAGTCTGGGAAGGCCTCTTGGAGGAGACGAGCCTTCAGTAGGGCTTTGAAGGGGGGAAGTGTGATTGTTTGGTGGATTTGAGGAGGGAGGGCATTCCAGGCCAGAGGTGGGATGTGGGCCAGGGGTTGACGGTGGGACACTTTGTGTCCTAAATGTCCAGTTCAAACAAAGGCTTGACTCCTGCCCTCAGGACACAAAGTAGCAAGTTAAGGCTGGAAACAGGCACTAAAGAAGCCTGACAAATCAATATGGGCAATCCACTGCCTCTTCTCCATCAGGTCTCCATTTGGAACCTAATACATAGAGCACTAGAACATACAGCATGGGCCTGGGAGCCAAAAGGTCAGGGGTTCTAATCCTGGCTCTGCCACTTGTCTGCTGTGTGACCTTGGGTAAGTCACTTCACTTCTCTGGGCCTCTGTAAATGGGGATTGAGATTGTGAGCCCCACGTGGGATGGGGACTGTGCCCAACCTGTTTGCCCGTATCCATCCCAGAGCTTAGTGCAATGCCTGGCACATAGTAAGTACTTAGCAAATACTGTAAATTAACAATTAACTTTAATTAGTGCTTTTCCAGTGTATACCCTTCCCTCCCTTCTTGCTGCTTATTTCGGAACATTACATCTCCATAAGGTGGGGATAAGGGAAAAGAGATAATAATAAGGATAATAATGGTAATAAAATGATATGTGCCAAGTACTGTACTAATTGCTGAGATAGATACAAGATAATCAGAGAGCTTAAGTAACTTGTCCAAGGGGGTAAGTGGCAGATCCGGGACAAAAACCCACGTCTCCTGACTCCCTGTCCTAGCTCTCTCCA
Organism: Tachyglossus aculeatus; assembly: GCF_015852505.1. NCBI lineage: Eukaryota > Metazoa > Chordata > Mammalia > Monotremata > Tachyglossidae > Tachyglossus > Tachyglossus aculeatus. Next base: position 10,673,451 of record NC_052079.1, on the reverse strand, counting down.
TTAGCCTATGGCCTTTCTATTTATGTGTTCTCACTGAGATCTGGGCCCAAACTCAGCCAAAGCAAATAGGGAGCTACAATTTGATTATGTTCCATAAATAAGGTCAAGATCAATGCCCCAATCCAGTTGATCCAGAGTATTTTGTGAAAGGCTAGTTCATTTACACTAAATAAATGTTTTACTAGACTGGTAGCCTTCTCTTCTAATATAGTTTGTACAAATGTGGCCTAAGGATAGCGTGAGACAAATAAGAGATCATTATTTAGCTTTTAGAGAACCTCCGGTGTAGCATTCATTGCAATAGCTGCTATTTCAACAATGGGAGATTAGGGAAGGCACATTTTTCCTCCCATTTTATGGATGGGAATACTGAGGAAAAAGGGTGAGATGATTCACTTTCATTTCAATGTGTGTTCAGTCACCATCTAGTAGGTCCACGGTATGGTTCGAATTAACAGTTTTTGTAAAACTAGGAGCTACCCTAATTATTGTTATTCAATTGAAGAAAAAAGGAAATGGAGTGGTGATGAGAACTATCTCTATTGTCTTCTTATAGATGTAGTGGTACTGCGTGGCTCAGTGGAAAGAGCATGGGCTTTGGAGTCAGAGGTCATGGGTTCAAATCCCAACTCTGCCAATTGTCAGCTGTGTGACTTTGGGGAAGTCACTTAACTTCTCTGTGCCTCAGTTACCTCATCTGTAAAATGGGGATTAAGACTGTGAGCCCCCCGTGGCACAACCTGATCATCTTGTAACCTCCCCAGAGCTTAGAACAGTGCTTTGCACATAGAAAGCACTTAATAAATGCCATCATTATTTATTATTATTTATTTATTACTGTGAGGGGCTTTAAGGGGAGGGGCCAGTGGTCCAAGGATGGTGGCAGAAAAAAGATGAAAAAAGGTAAGACCAAAAGGGACAGGAAGAGTTGGGAGAGACTGAATGAGGAGGGGACAGAAACAACCGTAGAGGGATTCCTTACCGCTGACTTTGAAGCACTCTATCACTTGCTCCGTCCTATCTCACCTGGCTTATCTCATGCTACAGCCCAGCCCACATATTCCACTTCCCTAGTGTCAGTTTACCCTCTGTGCCCTGATCTCGTCTATCTCATTACCGACACTTTTCCCACATCCTCCCTTTAGTCTCATTACCAACCCCTTTCCCACATCCTCCCTCTAGTCTAGAACTCCCTCCTCCCTCCATTTATGCCAGACCAAGACTTTCCCCAGCTTCAAGACATTATCAAGGTCACAGCTCCTTCAAGAGGCCTTCCCTGACTAATCCCTTTTTTTCTCCAGCTTCCCTTCTCTTCTTTATTGTCTATCTACTTTCATCTGTTGACCTCTGGGCAGTTGATATTCATCCCATCCTCAATCTCAGAGCACCTATGTTCATATCTTGAAATTATACATTACAAATTATTTATTTGCTGTCTTCCCCTAAAGACTGTAAGCTTGTTGTGGGCAGGGAATGTGTCTGCCAACTCTGTTGTACTGTACTCTCCCAAGTGCTTAGTAGAGTGCTCTGCATATAGTAAGCAGTCAATAAATATCATTGATTGATTGAATTATAGAAGAGATATAGAGAGACAAAGACAGACACAGATGAAGCAGTGAAGACAGTGGTAGAGGAAGAAACAAAGAGGCAGAGACTCCAAGGGACACAAAGGAAAGAGACAGATACATAGAGGAAAAGAGAGGAAGATATGGAGGGCCACAAATATGAAAACATAATGCTTTTAATATATCTCACTTGCTAATACACATCTAGAGCCCCAGGCTCCGGGTTTAAATTAACCTAGATCTGTGGATATTGGCCCAGTAATTAGAAAAAGAGACTGAGACTGTGGAGAAATGGGTTTAAACTTCAGTGAAGCAGACTTAGCCGTAAGGAAGTACTCCCAGGCAGTGAGTATGCCATATGAGCAGCAAACACATTTTTTCATGTGATTCAAGATAGATAATGTTAAAATCTATCACTGGAGGTGTCTTCTGCTGTAATTCCAATGTGCTGGAGCACAGGAATTAAAACACCACTATATTGCTGAAATGCTTTAGAAAAGAGAGTATATTTTAGATAAAAATACAGCTTTAAGAAAGTACAATTGTGGTACTTAAAGAGTATTCAAAAAGTTGCGGCAATAAATACACTTATTGTAACCCTGATGGTGTAAAGTCGCTTGTCTTACTAATTGTGTAGGGCATTCAGCGAATATAAGACTCTTTTCTTTACCTTTGCAGTGTATAATTAACAAACTTCTCTACATCTATTCATAACAGAAAATAATAAACCACTAGTAAATAATGGTAGTCTGATATTCTTTAGACTTTAATGTCAGTAATCTGAATTTGGGTTTTTTTGTGCTGTTATACAGGTGAATTTTGGAGTTGTGATGCAGGGACATGTATCATTATCCATGCTAGAGTTCAATTTTCTAGAAATACAAATGCAGTAACATAAAAAGGGAGAGGCAACAAAAGCCCTATCATTATGAAAGCCATAGTCCATGGGGATTAAATTAATATGCAATTTTAAGAAATACAACATGGGTGATAGCAATTAAGTGAAATCTGACTCCATTCCAGGGGAAAAAAAAATCGAAAGACAAGTTTTAGGTGTCAAGTCATTAAATCAAACATTATAGAAGCACTAATGCATCAACCTCCTTGCTAGCCTCCCTGCTTCCTGTTTCTCCTCTCTCCAGTCCATACTTCACTCTGTTGCCCGGATCATTTTTCTAATAGAATATTCAGTCCACATCTGCCCATTTACCTCCATATCAAACGGAGACTGCTTATCCTCGGCTTTATGGCACTAAATCATCTCTCCTCCTCCTACTTTTCCTTGCTTTTCCTTACTTTTCCGCAACAACCCACACACTTCACACCTCTAACACCAACCTACTCTATCTCAATTTTGTCTGTCCCATAAATGACCCTTTGCTCACCTCCTCCTTCTGGCCTGGAACTCTCTTCGCTTTCAAATCCAACAGACTGCCAAAGCTGGGATTAGAACCCATGTCCTCTCACTCCCAAGCCATGCTCTTTCAGTCAATGTCTTATGAAAAATGTAACTAAGGTTTTCCCATGTCCGCCAAGATGATTCATGATGTGCCAGGATGTAAATGCTTGGGGAGAAGAGTATCAGTCTTTTAATTATGATGGTAGTGTGGTCTAGTGGAAAGACCACACAATCCTGCCTCTGCCACTTGTCTACTGTGGGACCTTGGGCAAGTCACTTTACTTCTCTTTGCCTCAGTTTTTCAATCTATAAAATACCAATTAAGTACCTATTTGCCCCCATACCTCCCCATTCTTTAGGCTGTGAGCTCTATACAGGACAGAAACTGTGCTTGGTGATAATCTTATATCTACTCCAGCACTTTCTATGGTGCTTGGCATTTAATAGGCCCTTAACAAATGTCATCACTATTACATTTATTGTAATATTTATAATATTTATAGCTATGTGCCAAGCACTGTGCCAAGCAGTGAGGCGGCTATGCTGTTTGGCCTCTTTACTGCAAAGGAGAAAAATGGAAGACACCTACTAAATTTCCAGCTGTTGGCCTCTCTTGATTATCTTCTCCCAGGTCAAATGTAGTTTTTCTACTTTCCCTTTGAACATATTGCTGATTTCACTGCCAATGGGCCATCTATTGAGGAGGGAAGTTTGTTAAGTGTTTTCTACTTTGCAAAGCTGTGTTATGCCAAGCTGACCTTTAACAGTTCACAGTCTGAACAGTTGGGATAGTATCTAAATAAACATGCCTAGGAAAAAATGGAGTCCTAAAGATAAAATAAAGGGAAAAAAACACATATCAACAGTCCTGAACTGCTTTGTTGTCACTGTTGTGGGGTTCCTTCATTAGAGCCAACGATAATAATAATGATGATGATGATGATTATAACAATAATAATATTTGTCAAGCACTTACTATATGCTAAATACTGTATTAAATGCTGGGGTAGATACGATATTTGTACATTACATACAGTCTCTGTCCTACATGGGGCTCATAGTCTAGGCGGGATGGATAATAAGTATTTAATTCCCACATTACAGATGAAGAAACTGAGGCACAGAGTGACTTACCTAAGGTCACACAGCAGGTAAGTGTCAGAGTCAAACTCCTCAACCAATGCTCTTTTCCCTAGGTTTTAAGGCATCTCCTGTGTCCACCTCACCTGTGGTTATTCCATTTCAGCTCACCATATCACAGCTGCTTGACTGTCCTGTTGTCCATTTGCCCTGTGCCTAATTGGTGATGATAAGGCTGAACTGCCTTGTGCTGCAATTGGGGATGATAGCAACAGAAGACAGTTCAGCCTGGAATTCTGCAATTAGTCATGGGACCATTGGCTTGGAACAAAGGCTTTGAGAAGATTATAATATCAAGAGGGAGAAATGAAAATAGCATCACACAATGTAGATAGCAAAAGCAGCAGTGCAGCAAAGGACAAGCACATGATGTGGAAGCAATTATCACTCATGCAAGATTAACGTCTTTTCAACCACACTACTATTCATGGATAGGATTCCACCAATCCTTTCTTAAAACCAAAGGATGCAGCCACCCTCTACACCACACACACACACACACACACACACACACGCACGCACGCGTGTATATATATATATATATATATATATACTTCCTTGGAAGAAAGCTTAGGAAAAGAAGATTTAGAAAATCACTGAAGAAAAGGAGGGGCCTTGTGGAAATGGAAGCATTCAGTTTAAGAGATAATGGGGATACATGGATATGAGTAGGAGATTAGCTCAACCAGTCATCAATGTTATTTACTGAGCACCAACTGTGTGAAAAGGCCTATACTAAGTGCTTGGGAGTGTACAATAGAAATATTAGCAGTGATCTCTAATCCCTAGGGTTTGTAGTAACTGAAATCTCTGAATTATGGAGTAGCTTGATGATTCTGGGTACCTTGGGCCTGGCTTGGGGTTGGGATTTTTTTTTATGGCATTTATTAAGCACTTCCTATGTGCAAAGCACCGTTCTAAGTGCTGGGGAGGTTACAAGGTGATCAGGTTGTCCCATGGGGGGCTCGCAGTCTTAATCCCCATTTTACAGATGAGGTAACTGAGGCACAGGGAAGTTAAGTGACTTTCCCAAAGTCACACAGCCGACAAGCAGCAGAGCCAGGATTTGAACCCATGACCTCTGACTCCAAAGCCCGGGCTCTTTCCACTAAGCCATGCTGCTTCTCTAGGGATTGTTTCTGGAGGCTTCCTCTTCCTGTGGGATTCCAATTACGGGCATCTTCCTCTACATCAAGTATCAACTCCTTACCGCTAGGCTCAAGACTACACTTCATCCATCTTCATCTTACCAGTTGGCTCTCTTCATCCACTGTTCCTCAGCTCACATGCTTTATTTCTATCACTTTGTAACTGATTATCACTCTGGCCCTTTGCTCAAGCTATTCCCCAGCCTGGAATTCCCTTCTCCTCAAAGCTAGCAGAACACAACTCTCCCCAACTGGCACTTAACTTGGCACTTACTATGTGCCAAGCATTGTACAAAGAGCCGGTGTACATACAAGATAATCAAGTCAGACACTGTCCCTAACCCACATGGAGTTTACAGTTTTAGGAGGAGGGAGAACAAGTATTTAATCCCCATTTTATGTAAGAGAAAACTGAGGCCCAGAGAAGTTATTTCCTCAAGATCTCACACAGCCAGGTGGAGCTGGCATTAGATCCCAGGCCCTTTGACTTCCAGGCTCACGCTTTTCCCACTTTGTCATGCTATTAATCTATGAAGAAAACTGTGCCATCTGCCTACTAAGGTTTGAATCAGGAAGGACTTTATAGAATCATGAGATTTATTTCATTTCAGCATGGACCACTATTGCTGTCACCACCATCATTATCAATGACCCAGGCGTGGATTAGTCTCCTACCATCTGGTTGAAGTCAGAACACTTAATAAGTTCCCCTTTGGGCAATATGAATGGGGGGGGGGGGGGGAAGCCCCGCCCCCCAAACTGATCACTCTATACTCTGATCCCAAAGAACATCACAGCAATCAGGAATAGGGAGCTACTTTAGGGCAGATCTTCAAGAATATTTTGACAACAAGAAATATAAGTGAAAACGGTGTCAGATGAGGGGAAGCAGCGTGGCTCAGTGGAAAGAGCCCGGGCTTTGGAGTCAGAGGTCAGGGGTTCAAATCTCAGCTCCACCAATTGTCAGCTATGTGACTTTGGGCAAGTCACTTCACTTCTCTATGCCTCAGTTACCTCATCTGTAAAATATAGATTAAGACTGTGAGCCCCCTGTGGGACAACCTGAACATCTTGTAACCTCCCCAGCACTTAGAGCAGTGCTTTGCACATAGTAAGTGCTTAATAAATGTCATTATTATTATTATTATTATTATTATTATAGATGCAGGCAACAACAGGGTAGAATGAGGCAATCTTGACATACCCACATCGTAGAAGGGATTTTCAATCGTGCATCAGTTTTATCAATCAGGCTTGCACTGGTCTTTATAATCCCATCATTGCTATCGTCATCTTTGAATGCTGAAGGATATTTACACACATGTGCCCATTCACACACATACACACACTGCGTAACTTAAGTTTGAAAGTTGGAAGGTTGCCTGCCAATTATCTTGTGAATCTGGGTGGTGAAGACAGCCAAACTGAGTAGTTTTCTCCCCATTAAATCAGGGATGATAATATTCCTGTGCTCTGAGGGGCACACTAATAGACTATATTGAATTCTCTGGAAGTTACTGTGTCCTCTTCCAGAAAAGCTAATGATAAGAGCAGGGTCAGAGGGCTCCCAAAATCAACCATTTCCACTCCAGCCATGGAAATATGGCCTTATTATACTGAATGTTTTAGACTACAGCTTCTAGAATCTGGAAGCCAGAGGAGCAAAAATAATTTGGCATTTTTGACCTGAAAAGAGGGAATCTTCAGCCAAATTAAGATTGTTAAAAGTGGTCGAAGTGATGGGAATTGTCTCTGCCCCTTTACTTCCATCTTGAGACCTTTAAGAAACATCCTGAAAAGCAGCATGGCTCAGTGGAAAAGCACACGGGCTTTGGAGTCAGAGGTCATGAGTTCAAATCCTGGCTCTGCCAATTGTCAACTGTGTGACTTTGGGTAAGTCACTTAACTTCTCTGTGCCTCAGTTACCTCATCTGTAAAATGGGGATTAAGACTGTGAGCCCCCCGTGGGACAACCTGATCACCTTGTAAACTCCCCAGCACTTAGAACAGTACTTTGCACATAGTAAGTGCTTAATAAATGCCATTATTATTATTATTATTATTATTATTATTATTAAGAAGACAAGAGAAATCCATCTCAGGTGCCGTGTTGCTTGGAGGCAAAGAGAAGGGCTTGAAAGTTACACTGAACAGCACAGTGAGTATCACACTGACTGACTCTAAGCCTTCTTTTTTTGGATCCAGAATCACAGATCACCCCAACCAAATGCATAGTGGCAAGGTTTTTAATAGAGGAGGTTTTGAACACCCAGGTAGTTCTTCCTTCGTCTTAAAAAACCAAGTCAGTTTCACTCTCTTTCATACAGAAATGAAGACACCAGTCTCATTAACTGCCAGTAATTTACCTTGCTACGCAAGGCTGATTTTTCTGCCAGGGCTTGCCATGACAGATTGATAAGCATTACTCACCATGACTGAAATGACTCATCAGGCTTATGACTGATGATGAAGTCTCCTGTGTGGATGCATAAGACTGTAGTTATTGCTAAACACGTCTTTTATCCAAAATAGGAGGTGATTCATTTCATTAAGCGTTGATAGACTGGTGACTATTAGAGATGATAAATTAGTTGTCCCCCAACTCTCCACAAATGGGAACAGCCTGATTCATGAACTGTCCTGTAGTCAAATGAAAATCGAGGCAAACCAAACCTTTAGCACCTGTTCTCACAGGTCGCTTCTGTCTAGATAGCTCAGGAGACATCGCCTACAATTTGATCTTGCCTTAGCCTGGTATGATCTTGAAAACAGTGTTCGATCACCCATGAGTCTAATGGGCCCAGTGGGTTAGATATACTGATACTTTGTTCTGTGAAGTGTGTTTTGAATTAATTCATGCTTGTGAAGCACGTTAATCAATCAATCAATCAATCGTATTTATTGAGCACTTACTGTGTGCAGAGCACTGTACTAAGTGCTTGGGAAGTACAAGTTGGTAACATATAGAGACAGTCCCTACCCAACAGTGGGCTCACAGTCTAAAAGATGATCAAAGGTATTACAGATGTCCAGCATGAGCACTAAAGGCTGCCATGAAAACCATTTTCCATTTTAAGTCTCCTGCCACAATTAGACATGCCAAATTTTTGGGAAACTTCGAAGAATAGGAAATGCTGAGAGACCCAGAGGGCGGACTGTCATTCATTGTCACCATTCAATGTTTATAGGCTCAAGAAACACAAATAAAACTAGTGAGAATCGGAATGCAATTTCAAATGAAATCCAGACTCAATCCTTTGCAGTGACCCGACTATCACTAGCTACTTTAGTAAATTCAGTCAGATCTTCTTGCAATGCGTTAACCTCTTTGAAATACAGGGAAGTAATGGGAAATGCAATTTTGGAATTTTGCTCCATGAGGCTAGCATTGAAAGGGTCTCTGTCATGATTCTTCATACAAACCTTCTTAATTCCAAAGAGTAAAGAAAATTTTTCTCTGATAGCAAAATGATAATAATGATAATAATAAAGCACTTACTATGTGCCAAGCATTGTTTTAAGCACTGGAGGAGATACACGGCAATCAGGTTGTCCCACATGGGGCTCACAGTCTTAATCCCCATTTTACAGATGAGGTAACTAAGGCACAGAGAAGTTAAGTGTCTTGCCCAAAGTCACACAGCAGACGAGCGGCAGAGCCGGGATTAGATGACAAAGAAAAACTCTAGAAATGATGTTCCTGATTCAAGTGGAAAGTATAAACCTGCTGTATTCTGCTCACCAGCAGCAGCTGAAATTTCAAAACTCAGAAAAGCAAAATTCCAAGCCTTACAGGAATATTTGTACTGAATGACCATCTCCCAGTAGTATTAATAGTATATATTAAGCACTTACTACAAGGAGAGAGCTGTACTAAGCACAGTGGGGAATTGGACAAGGTCCCTGTCCCTCGGGGGCTTGCAATCTAAGTCAAATTCAAAATCTAGGTCTTAATCACAGTCAAAGTTTTTTTTTGGTACAAAATTGTTCAAAAATTCTGCCCAGGGTTTTTGCAGTTTGAATCTCTAAAGAGAGAAGTGCTTGCTGTTAGAGATTCAAATAGATGACCAAATTGATTATGTGCAGAATAAATTGTGTCCAATATTTCAGGGCTCCAAAATTGCCTTTTCTGTTCCCGCGGATCCAGTCAGTAGCCTGCTGGGAAAGTCACACTGAAAACAGCTGTCATCCTGGCTACCCTGGGATAATATTTATGATGAATGTTGTCTATTTAAGAGGTACACAAAACAATTGATTTCAGTGACCTTACTGATGAATCCTGGATCCAATTCTTCAAGCTCTTCTTGCCTAGATAGTTTGGCAGACAGAACATGCTTTCCTATATCTGTGCCAAATTAATATTCATTAAATAGTAGGTGGATGGGCAGCCATTTCTATAGCCCCGTAATTGTCAAAACTCAATATCACAATAAGCCAGTCTATATTACATCCAAGAATGAGTGACTTTATCAATCATTCTCTACAAGGAAAATGTAAGGTCTTCAGGAGTTGTTGAATAAGCAATAGCTTCTTTATAATGACAACTTTTAACTTTGCCTGGTATTTTTTTAGCAGTATCTCCTTCTTGAATCCCACCCCTTGATTTTCCCTATGAACACTGTCTTCCTAAATTGGCAACTCTAATTTACAGTAATTTTAGAGTCTCCATAGAGTCTTAAAGTAACACACATCACAGATATGCAGACAATAGGAGCAGCATGATTCTAAAGGTGATTTTCTACCATTTAATTTAGTAAGCTTGACAATGGATTTAGCTCTGCAAAATAAGCTGCTTCAACTTCCTTGTCTTGCTCTTTCTATCAAAGTCAATTTAATTTACTTCAGCACCTGAACTAAAATCTCTAAATTGTGGACTAAAATCAGGGTCATTGAGAATCTCCAGCCTATTGTGTTTGAAGAAGGAGGACGATGTAGGAGGTAGTGGATTCTAGTCAAATGAGCTCTAGATTTTAATTCTAAAGTAGGGAGACTCTGGAAACCCAGATTTTCCCACCAACTGTCCATGAACTGTTAATAGGTGTAAATCCAGAATCTCCCTTTGTGAAACAGAGATAATATTCTCCCTGTGTTCCTTTTAATGACTCCATCTGAGCTTACAACTCCACTAGAGCTCCTTGAAATGCAGCTCCTTGTGGTTAGAGAACAAATCTCATGTTTCTGTTGTACTTTTCCACCCACTCAATACCTGGGCACTCAATAAATACCATTACGACAATTGCATTCAACTTTATTATCTTTTATCAACCTCAATAGGTGTGAAGAATCATATATAGCTCCTTGCCCAGATAGCACCTAGAAAAAGCTTAATAAACGCCATCAGTTGATGCGCATAGCTTTCTAAACTGATCCTCTTCACCTGAAAATGTCAGGTGGTTATTGTAAGAGGATGTAGTGAATGTCTATATTCTCATTCTCTTAATTACTTTTGGATGGGCAACACATTGCTAGTGTTTCTGCATGCCTTGACTGAGGGGAAAAATCAGTAGCCTAATAATTTTCTCAACTGTACACTTGGGTTTCATTCATTCAGTCGTATTTATTAAGAGCTTACTGTGTGCAGAGCACTGTACTAAGTGCTTGGGAAGTACAAATTGGCAACATATGGAGATGGTCCCTACCCAACAATAGGCTCAACAGTCTAGAAATGAGCGCACATTGGGGATTTTCAAAATGGCAAATGCTTAGCAGATAATAACAGAAGACAGAACTAGCATGCTAATAATAATAATAATTGTGGTATTGGTTAAGAATTACTATACGTCAAGCACTGAACCAACTGCAGGGGTAGATACAAGACAGTCAGGTTAGACAAAGTCCCTGTCTCACATAAGGCTCACGTTCTTAGGGTGGGGGAGAAAAGGTCTTTAATCCCTATTTTACAATTTAGAAAACTGAGGCAAAGAGGAATTGTGTCTTTCCCAAGAGTGCATGTTAGTCAAATGGTGGACATGGAATTTGAATGCACATTCTCTAACTCCCAGGCTCATGCTCTTTCCACTAGACAATACTGCTTCTCTAAGATGTCAATTAGTTTGATTCGTGAGATAATAAAAATTACTCAGGAAATAACAAAAAGTAAACTCAACCAAATGGATTTTATCTGTGTTTGCCTAACTGGGAACCAAAAGACACTAATTGCTGAGTCCCACTTTATTCAGTTAATATCAAGGCTGCCAATGTTTGCACCGTTATGAAATGATGGATTTTGTCTGGGTTTTTCAAGAAGATACTTGTTTTTCCTAGGCTATTTCAATATCAAATATGATTTATCTGTGAATGAATGATATCCCACTACGACAAGACTATTAGGCCATGTCACTCACAAAGCCACAAAAATTCAAAGCACCTATAAACGAATGCTGGCAAGGCCTCTCTTAGGGAACATTAATTCATTCATTCAATGATTTATGTTTGTTCCTAATAATGTCATCTTTCAGATTCTTGTATGTTGCATTTTTCACAGTCTAGGAAATTTCCCCAAATTTCTGGTAGTCTTTTTTTTCCAAAGCAGCACAATGTTGAGGAGAGATATAATATATCTATATTATATTATGGTACTTGTTAAGCACTTGCTATGTGTTAAGCTAAGTTCTGGGTTGGATACAAGATAATCAGGTTGGACACAGTCCCTGTCCCACATTGGGGCTCACAACTTAAGTAGGAGGGAATAGAATTTAAACCCATTTTTCAGATGAGGCAATGAAATCACAGAAAAGTTAAGTGTCTTGCCCAAGATCACACAGCCGACAAGAGGCAGAGACAGCATTAGAACCCAGACTCGTGCTCTTTCCACTAGGCACTGCTCTCATCTTACATCATGGATAGGATCAGGTACAGGAACATGAAAAATGGAAATTACCATAAATACTAAAGTTGTTTTACTATAACAGCAGATACCAAAATAGTTCCGGCAATACTTTCTGAAGGTCCTATTGACTAGGGGTATTTATATTCAGACAATGAAAAAGGCAGTTCATGTTGTTATCACTGCAAATTGGTCCCAGGACTGGGTAGCTGTAGCTGGTTACTTTGGATGAAGTGCTGCACCCCTGCACATTTACTCACTTGTTCTTCAAACCCCAGTGGGAACACAATTGGCAAGGGCTAGAGAATGTAGGTAGGGATGTAAGCCACTAGCACTATAATCAATTCCTCTGTGCAAATCCTGAGTTATCTATTCTGCCCAGCTGGCCATTATGTTAAAGTAAGCCTTGAGTGTTTCCAAAAATATTTCTTCTAGTGACTTCGTCCTCATCACTAACAAATTTTCCTCCACAGATCTAAGTGCTGTGACAACTTCAAAGAAGATTTTCCTTATTCTGAGATCTAACCTTGACCTTCCCGAACAGAACAGCTCCTTCTTCCAGCAAATGTTAAACTTGAACTGGTTTCTTTCTTTCCAAGGGAATATTTAGGTTGTTTTCTCTCTGGAGAAATCATCAGTTTAGGAAACAATCAAGTATATTCCTGGTAACTAGTCCCCTGGACAAGCTCTGAGTCCACAGCTGGGAAAATATTTGCTAACTCAGCAGTAAGGGACCATTGTTTGGTGATGCTGATGATTGGTTGGAAATGGTAGTGGAGTGATAGCTCTCATCACACAATAAAACTACGGAGTCTTTGGCACAGCATATGGATTTTCACAAATTAAACTGATGCAACAAAACTCTCCAACCTATCTGAGAAGGCTATACAAGAAAACTCTAAACCTAGGATAGTCCTACTTATCATTTACTTTTGATGGTGAATAATTTTCTAATATCTTTGATTAGTCTATTTAATTAAAGGTACAAAACCCAAGAACATTATCTGTGAATCCAGAGGGTGCTATAGTTGGTGAGAATGGTGAAGGGCTCCTCTCAACTATCCTGGTGCTTTTATTCACAGTAGACATGAAAAAGGACTGGATTAGTTGAATGAAAAGTTGGAAGGTGATGCAAACATACAATAGACTGTTCCACTGCAGGTCTTGAAAGAATCAAAGATTTTACATTCTCACTAAGCAAGCTTCGTCCACATCCATCACTCTTGGTTCATCTTAAAATAGTATTAATTGGGCAACATGGAGTAATCTCATTTATTATAAACGTGATGCTTTGGAAAATAAAAAGCTAACAGTAAATAAACTTCCCAGGAGTGTTGTAGTCTTTGCAAATTGTTTGGAATTAATTTGTTTTGAGTAAACAGAAGTTAGTCTGTTAAATGATGCTTACAGAGAAAGGATTTCGAATGGGTAGAGGAGAGTCTCACCAGGACTGTTTTTGTATCAATCAAGAGCAGCAGTCTGTGTTCCGATATGGTCGTTTCAACCTGGTTGCATCTAAATTCCTCAGCTCTGGGTCTCCTGAGGTGACACCAAGATCTGGAAAAACACAAACATATTTTGGAGTCTATTCATTAGCATTCTGAACTCATCTATCATCATTGATTGACAGCCCGAGACAGTAATTCTGCCTGGTATACAAGTACTGAAAGGCTTTCTGGGGGCTATTATGTAGCACACCTGACAGATGTGTGAGTCATTTGACATAATGGGAGGTGTTCATGAAGACTCTATAGGTTGGTAATCAACACGATGCTGCATATTCTTTCTTCCAAATTCCTCTTCCTGCACATCAAGAAGTGGTGAAGCAAGATTGTAGCTGAAAGATGGGGATCAGATCATGACTATGCACTCTCCCTGATGGTTTGCAGATCTGGGCATTATCTGAAAGTGTATTAGTAGAATGATAAGGACTTTCTGACCTGTATATGAAAGATAAGCTTCTCTTGCCACACATTAAATGGGTTTAGTGAAGACTAAATGACTTCTAGTAAGTTACTTGCCAGGGGAATATAGATAATTTGAGACCTCTAGTTCTGCTACTCATATTGCCTTTAAATAGCTGTGAGCTTCATTAAGTCTTGCTTACCTTCTTGCATAAATATGGTCACAGAGCAGAAGTCATGGGATCCTAGCATATTTCAACAAGACTACTTATGAAATATAATAATGATGCATTTGAAAGAAAAAAGATAAAGAGGCAGAAATAGTTGCATACCACCTGTAATTTTTCAAATTATACTCTATCCTCAGGGATGTAGATATACATTATTGCATTAAAGTTAGTGTTTGGGGGAGGAAGAAGCACAGTAATCTTGAAATTGCCTTTATTAAAGTTCCCACTTTAGCTCAAGGCACTGCTTGGCAAATGGTTATGGAAACAAATGATCACAGAGGTAGTTCATGATAAATATGTTTGCTAGGACCTAGCCCTTCGAGGGCAAATTTCTTTTCTGGAGGGACCAAGGTTTCCATATTGGTGACCATAAGGCTCAGCTCCGGGTAGGCACCGCAGGGTCCTGCAGTGGCCGGTAACACACATGATTCGACCCAGAAGGGAAGTTGCTGAAGTTAAACAATTAATACTCTGTTTCCCACTCCCCAGGATTGTGAAGCTTGTATTTTCTGGGGCTTGGCAAAGATTGGGCTCCTGTCTGAGGCTAGATTGTAGGCTCCTTGAGGGTAGGGATTGTGTACGCTAATTTTTATTGCACTCTCTCAAGTGCTTAGTGCAGTGTTCAAAAAATGCTACTGAGTGAACTCCCAGCCTCCTGTCACTCCCCGCTCCAGTCCATACTTCATTCTGTGCATGGATCATTTTTTACCAAAAACATTCAGTCCATGTCTCCCCACTCCTCAAGGATCTTCAATGGCTGCCCATCCACTTCCGCATCAAACAGAAACTCCTTAACTTTGGCTTTTTAAGCACTCAATCAGCTCACCCCATCCTACCTCACCGCTCTCCTACTACAGCCCAGCCCACACACTCAATTCTTTTAGCACCAGGGTGCTCACTGTGCCCTGATCTTGTCTATCTCATCATCAACCCTTTTCTCACATCCTCCTCCTTGGCTGGAACTCCCTCCCTCACCTTGCACACCAGACCACCACTTTCTTTGCCTTCAAAGAATTATTGTCATGTCATCTGCAAAACCTTCCACAATTTAGCCCTCTTTCCCCCAGCTTGTTCTCCTTTCTCCATTGACTATGCACTTGGATCTGTGATCTTTGGGCATTGGATATTTGCCCCACCCCCGATCTCTCAATGTTTACATACATATCTTCAAATTATATATTATAAATTACTGATTTATTCATAATAATGTCTCTCACCCCCTCTAGACTGTAAGCTCCTTATAAGTAGGGGATGTGTCTGTAAATTCTGTTGCACTGTACTCTCCCAAGTGCTTAATACAGTGCTCTGCACATAGTACGTGCTCAGTAAATACCACTGATGGATTGATTGAGTCTGGTCCTTGTTCTTTGTGGAATTTACCTAGTTCCTTGGTGACCCAAGTGGAAGGGTAGGGTATAAGGTACGACTCAGCTTGCATCTGTGGCTACCACAGAGCCATTTTTCTGCCTACCCACTAAGACTCTTGGAGAAGCAAGAGTGTTGAGAGCAGCTGGGAGAAATAAATGCCATTCGCTTTTGCATTTTAAAATGAAAACCCCTAGAGGGGAGAGGCCATGCTTTTCGCATTGCATGATTACAGAACTATGTAAATATTAAACACATTTACTGTCTCTATAATGAACCATGAAGCCTTATGGGAAGTTAATGTAATCAACAGAGGTAAAGATATGGTGAAGGTTTTGGAAGTGATAAAACCTTCATGACTCTCCTTCACTTCCTAGGGGCAACAGAATGGTGGATATTTATTCCATTCATTCAATCTGGGCTGAAAGCAGCATGGCCTAGTGGATAAAGCATGTGCCTGAGAGCCAGAGGGCCTGGGTTCTAATCCTGGCTCAGCCACTTGCCTGCTGGATGACCTTGGGCAATTCAGTTCACTTCTCTGTGTCTCAGTTTCCTCCACTTGCCTGCTAAGTGAACTTGGGCAAGTCATGTCACTTCTCTGTGCCTCAGGTTCCTCAACTGCAAAATGGGGATTCCATATTTGTTCTCCCTCCTACTTCTACTGTGAACCCCATGTGGGCCAGGGACTGAATTCAACCTGATGAACTTGTATCTACCTCGATGCTTAAGTAGTGCCTGATACATAGTAAGCGCTTAAACAAATACCATAAAAAAATCTTTAAAAAGGAACTCTCCACACATCTGAAGGGATCAGAGAAGAAAGATGAAGATGAAGACAGAAGGATGAATCTGAAAGGCAAAAGCTTTAGATGACTGTGTCCTCAGGTACACATCATTAGATCCTGGACTCCATTTTACTTTCTAATTAATTGATGCCATTTTTTCTGAAATATTTATGAAGCACATGGAAAGTTGTTGCCTCAGAGTGATCCTAATCTAAGATCCTTATTTCCTTTGACGTGAGAAATGTACTCTGGACATTGCAATTTAGCCAGTTAACAAATAACAGACCCAGAGGAAGAGATCTTAAGAAGTCCACCTTCCTCAGGGAGTTCTGCACCTCAACCAAATCGGCAGAGGCCTTGGCCATAAGCCAATGGTGGGTTGCCACTCTTTTCAGAAATATGATGACCTCATGGTGTCATGTCTCAATGATGTCATGAATTTGGGACCATATTACTGGGAAAGCAGGCTGGTTGAAGAGAAAGTCTTAAATTCCAGGTACTTCTAGTTCATGTGGTCTTTTTCTTTAATGGCATTTATTAAGCGCTTACTATGTGCAAAGCACTGTTCTAAGCGCTGGGGAGGTTACAAGGTGATCAGGTTGTCCCACGGGGGGCTCACAATCTTAATCCCCATTTTACAGATGAGGTAACTGAGGCACAGAGAAGTTAAGTGACTTGCCCAAAGTCACACAGCTGACAATTGGCAGAGCCGGAATTCGAACCCATGAACTCTGACTCCAAAGCCCGGGCTCTTTCCACTGAGCCACGCTGCTTCCCTACATAAGGCCTGCCATTTGGAGTTACCTACCGGTGCACTTGGTTAAACCTGTAATGCAGATATCTGAGACTTTTTTAGAGATGCTCCATGTCCTTATCAGTTTTTTAAAAGTCCAAACTTCCACGTGAAGAATTGATGGGTTTTTCTAAACACAAGCTGTAACTGTGGTTTACTGTTGAGCCGGTAGATGGCAGTATATTACTTTGTATTTCCTTCTTTTTTTCCCCATTTTATCCTGCGGAAGAGTTGAAAGATCAAATCCAATCCTGGAAGCAAAGCACTGCCTAGAATTGATCCAGGGAGCGAGTCAGGTGACTGGATAGGGAACACAAATACAGGCAAAGCCCAAAGACGAAAGGGGATTGCAATAAACTATATTCCCTGAGGTCTTCAACCTGAAAGCTAAATGTTTTAGCTTTCTTTTGGTAGCTATCACATTCGAGTAATATATTTGTTCCCTCAGCATGCCTGATATAAGCAGTTGTCTATCTCCCATGACACGCCATATGATCTCATTTCTCTAACCTTTCTTTCCTAAAAATTATGCTTAAGAAAAATATTTATATGTACTGCATATGGCACTTTTTCTGGCTAAAAATGCATTTAGTATAAACTCTGTGGTAATGTTCTGTTCCCCAAAATATTACTTAGCATCATTCACCCAGCATTCAGCAACCATATTACAGATATTATAGAGGACACTGTTCTTGTCTTAGATCAATTATCAGCAATAACTTTCTGCCTTGGTCACAGTAAGAAGATGCACATAATCGGAAATTAACCACCCCCTGACCATAATGTGAAGAACAATAGTCTATATTCTAAACACAGTTACATAACTTGTACTTCCCAAGCGCTTAGTACAGTGCTCTGCACACAGTAAGCGCTCAATAAATATGATTGATTGATTGATTGATTGATTGAATTCACCCATATCTTAAGCATTCCTGATGTTTACCTTACGATAAATAATACTGGGCTAATGCTGCTGTGGTAAAGGGTACTAACTTTTCATTTTAGGCAGGGGAGTGTGATGGACAAGAAAGGGAGAGAAATTTACAGAGACAGAGATCCAGACCAACAGGAACTCAGAGTCCAAGGAGATGTCTGCAGGGACCCATAGATTCAGAAAGAGAAGCGGAGGGGAGAGGCTTATCTTGGAATGGGACCAAGATAGAAAAGAGAGGAGAAAGACAGAGCAGAGCCAAATTCAGTAAGGAAATGGGTGTCCCCTCCCCTGACCTTCCACACACTTTCACTTTTTGCTTACCTCACTCCTATCAAAGGGGCGAAGAGACTGTAAATTCCTCAAGGGAAAGTATTGTGTCCTTTCCTTCTTCTGAATGTAACCCAGGTTTTGAGTTCTGCCACAGAAGACACCCAGTTTCTGGAGAAGTTTCGCCAACGTTTCCTATAAACAAAGAAACTTTAGAATATTCAGGAAAAAACTAGAACCAGCCCAGGTTGCATCTAAGACCATTACAAATACCCCAGTTCTTCATTTCTTGACCATCAAGTGTAGTTTGCTTGGGATCCATTTTCAAAAAGAAGAAGTTGACATCTTCTAGGTTCTTGACCCAAGAGAGAGCTTATCATAAAGACACAACACTGTATTCTAGTGATGTGAAGAATTCCATCTGATGATATGCTCAGTTCCTGAAGTTCCAATCTTTCCCATCAATATTTCCATGTTTAGAAGCATTGTTTTATTTTCATTCATAACTGGGCCTTTTTATTCATTTTGAAGAACGTGGGATTTCATAAACAGATCCTAATCCTCCACATGTCATTGTTTTCTGTTATTTTGGCCAAGATTGGTCAAATACCCAGAAGAATGTCTGATACTTATTACTTTTAATGTGAGAACAATCTTACATTAAACTGCAGTTTGAAATGTTGATACTGACTGCAAAAAAATCCTTATAATTTTGTAAATTATTATAATCTATTTTTATAGACTTTCCCTATCACTGCTCACTATCTGGATCTTTTGTATCACTTGTACACAGTGTCATTTGGTAAGTGATGCTATACTAATAATATAACTGAACAACTGTTTTGCTTTGTTTTTTGGCCAATTTGCTATCACTGATCAAAGTGATGGTATTCAGCCTGAGCAGAATTCTGTCTTCAAACTTTCACCTGCCCCTCTCTCTCTCTCAGGTGTTTCACTTCAGAATTTGAAATGTGGTGTGTTGATATGCTAAAACTCTACTACCATTCCCCACAAAGGCCGGATCTTTAAATCGGCTTTTCCAGTCACAGCTGCATCCATGAAAAGGATCATTGGCTTAGAAGGATGTGAAATGTTTTTCATCTCGACACAGATTCTAGAATTGTTGGGGATATCTGGAAGAAAAAACTGATTATATCATTGTCATGGTCATCATATCACCACCACCATCATGAACATCACAACAGTATTTGTTGAAATCCTACTGGGCAGAGATAGTTGTTTCCAAGTTCTAGTAGCTCCCAGCTACCTCCACCACCACTCAGACCTCTCTCCTCTTCTCCACAACTGCTACCACCACCTCCTCTCCCCTTATTCTGCTCCAGGCTCCAGCCTTTTGTAAAAATGGTGAGACAGGGAGACAAGCATGGAGTGAGGGAGATAGACCAGGAGAACAGGGCAGGGCTTCTATGGCAAATGTTGACATTTTTAACTTGTTGAGCACTTATTATGTAACAATAATAATAATAATGGCATTTGTTAAGTGCTTACTATGTGCAAAGCACTGCTCTAAGTGCTGGGGTAGATATAAGGTATCAGGTTGTCCCCTGTGGGGCTCACAGTCTTAATTCCCATTTTACAGATGAGGTAACTGAGGCTCAGAGAAGTTAAGTGACTTGCCCAAGGTCACACAGCAGACATGTGGTCTATGTACTAAGTGCTGGGGTAGATTCAAGATAATCAGGTTGGGCACATCCTGTCCCATCTGGTGGGCAAGGAGGTTAAGTTCCCTGTCACACAGCAAACTTTGACAGAACCAAGATTAGAACCCAGGTCATCTGACATCCAGGCTCATGCTCTTTCTGCTAGACCATTCTGCTTCTTAAACCCAGAACCACAAGGCTACCCTATCCTGTTTGAACTTGCAAAGAGCTTTAAGGAAGATGTGCATGTCATGGAGTTCAACCTTAAATGCCCTAAATGTTCCTGGTAAAAGAAATGATATCCCTTATGCCCCAGAAATCACGCTAAAGTAATTAGTGGTTCCTGTTTGCAATTTCAATGTATAGATTTTTCTGACCTGTGCTTGGTGCATAGTAAGTGTTTAATAATAATAAGCTATGGTCTTGAGCCATTTGTAATCCTCTAATAATCATATCAAGCGGGACAGGTTGGGTTTACTTTTTCCTGCTACTATTGGCCATTTCCAGATAGTCACTGGAATACGTTTTAAAAATGGTCTAAAAGTAGGTTGTTCAAAAGCTCTTTGTCTTTTTCAGAAGGTGAATAGTAACTGAATAGTTCTGGCACTGTCTTACAGGCTGAGAGATTCCGATCTCATTTGTGGCAATTCTTTTTTTGCCCAGAACCCTGATATGTACAGTTGATTCTACATATCACTTAGAAGATTCTTTCAGTGCCAGGAGCTAAGCCTCAAGTCTCCTTCTAGCATCACCTCTTTCTTTCCTTCTCCAGATAAAGGATGAAAAAACAAGGGAGCTTCCGTGAAATTACTGACTTACTTCAATGTAAACAGTTTCACATTTCAGGTGAGTTTCTGGTGGGAACCTAGAATGAAAATTACCTTGGGAAAAGTACATCTGCATTTGGCATTGTTCAGTTGAGAGTAAATGAATTGGAAGTTTGTGCATGGAATGAATCAAAAAATGAACTGTCAAAGGACCAAAGTTCCCTCTTCTGAATTCTTCTGAAGTCTTGCTTCTCACCCTTCCCACAGCTCCTCTCCCTGGATTCATTTTCCACCCCTCAGCCCCCATCACCCCTTGGGGATGAGGAGGGTCCCCCAGACTCAGACCTACTCTTCACCTTCCCCTGTGCCCTGAGAGATGAAGACACTGAGAGAAGCAGTGTGGCTCAGTGGAAAGAGCCTGGGCTTTGGAGTCAGAGGTCATGGGTTCAAATCCCAGCTCCACCAAATGTCAGCTGTGTGACTTTGGGCAAGTCGCTTAACTTCTCTGGGCCTCAGTTACCTCATCTGCAAAATGGGGATAAAGACTGTGAGCCTCCTGTGGGACAACCTGATCACCTTGTAACCTCCCCAGCGCTTAGAACAGTGCTTTGCACATAGTAAGTGCTTAATAAATGCCATTATTATTATTATTCTCCAGTTGGAGAGCAGGCGTTAGTGTAATACAATGATGTTGGGGAGCACCTCCGCCACCACCCAGACCTCTCTCCTCTTCTCCACAACTGCTACCACCACCTCCTCTCCCCTTATTCTGCTCCAGGCTCCAGCCTTTTGCAAGGTTGGTGAGACAAGGAGACAAGCATAGAGTGAGGGAGTTAGACTAGGAGAACAGGGCAGAGTTTCTACGGCAAATTCACTAAAGTGGAGCTTTGAACTTCACATCTTGGCTTGGTTACTGTATCAGCCTCCTCACTTGTTTCTCCTGGATTCAGCCTCTCCTCTCAAACCCAAGTGCTACCACCCTCTTTGTCTTCCACACTCAAAAACTTCCAAGGGTTAACTATTCATCTTCACATCTAAGAGAAGCACCGTGGCCCAGTGGGAAAAGTACATGCCCAGGATTCAGGTAATCTGGGTCCCAACACTGACTCTGCCACTTGTCTATGTGACCTTGGGCAAGTCACTTAACTTGTCATCTCAGTTTCTTCATCTGTAAAATGCATATTAATTATCTGTTCTCTGTTTCCCTTAGACTGTGAGCCCCTTGTGGGATTATGTCAAATCTGATTATCCTACAGTGCACATCTTACCTGCTTAAAAAAATACCACAATTATTATTAACAGAAACACCTGACCTTTAACTTTAAGGCATTCCATAAACTCTCATTTTTATTGATCCATCGTCTTCGTCTGCCACACCCTAGATCTCACTTTCTGTTTCTCTTAAACTCACTGGGTCTTGTTGTCAACCCTCTCAACTCTACTCCCCCCCCCCCCCCCCCCCCCCCCGCCCCCCGCCAATCCCCGGCAGCTCATACCCTTCTGCCTTTCTGAAACTCCTTCCTACTTCCAGTCCATCAGACCACATCTTTGTGACCCCTCTGAATTCCCACCCACTCTAGAAGGCTTTCCACAATTCCATTTTTTCTTTTCCTGAATTCAACTCCTCCCTAGAATCATCTCCTTACTTCTCCTTAAATAAGTCCTCGTATTTATTGAGCACTTATTGTGTACTCAATGAATATGATAATGTTTGCACTGATCTAAGCCTTTGGGAGAGTACAACACAAAAATATGAAGTACATTCCCTGCCCACAATGAGCTTACAGTCTAGAGGGGGAGACAGATATTCATATAAAGAAATAACAGGTATAATAATAATAATAATGGCATTTATTAAGTTCTTACTATGTGCAAAGCACTGTTCTAAGCACTGGGGAGGTTACAAGGTGATTAGGTTGTCCCACAGGGAGCTCACAGTCTTAATCCCCATTTTACAGATGAGGTAACTGAGGCCCAGAGACGTGAAGTGACTTGCCCAAAGTCACATAGCTGACAATTGGCAGAGCCAGGATTTGAACCCATGACCTCTGACTCCCAAGCCCGTGCTTTTTCCACTGAGCCATGCTTAGAACTTTGACTCTCACTACTTCCCACACACTTTCAAACATATCAGTTCACCTATTCTACTATTTGAATACTACTTCCTGTTACTTGTAATTTATTTTGTCTATTTTCCCTGCTAGATCGTGACCTCCTTGTGGGTTTTCTCTGACCCTCTCCCAAGTTGATTCATTCAATCTCATTTATTGAGCACTTACTGTGTGCAGAGCACTGTACTAAGTGCTTGGAAAGTATGCTTATTACAGTTCTCTGCAAACAGTAGTCATTCAGTAAATACTATCGACTGATTAAATTACATAATTAGGACAGACACTGGGAATATTAACAGTGGTGTTTTTGAAGCCAATTAGAATCTCTGAATAGTCTGAATTCAAACATTATTTGTGATAGAAGTTGAATCCTGTACATCTCTCTCTCTCTCTCTCTCTCACACACACACACACACACACACATTATTCTTGCAAAAAGTTCCTATTAATTGGCTCCCCATGTTTATCTGACATTATCCTTCCCTGAGGAAGAGCTTTTGATGAAAAGCTCAGTTTTAGGTGAGCTGATATAATTAAAAATTAGGGGGATTGCTTTTGCCGGCAACTTTATGCTTTGAAACTGCCATTAATCAAGTCATAAAGTGTTTTTTCTTTATCACCTTGGCAGGGCTGCAAAGAGAAGATAGTTATGAACCCTGCAACCAGGATTAGGCCGAGCCCCTGAGGAACGGCATAGGTGATGACTCTCCACATAAAGCACTACTCCAAAAGAGGGAGGGGATGGAAGGGCCTGCCATTTCTGGGGCATCACTCGGCAAGGTGCAAATGAAGTATGAAATGAAAAATCAGTACCCACTCAACGTGAGCCGAGAAGGGGATAGCGCTTCACAGGGCTGCTGTGCTAGGCTGTTTACTGTCGGAACCAACTCGGCCCCAGCAGAGAGACTGGCTGAATCTGGCAGCCCCTGGCAATGCTCCCCCCACCCCCTCCATCCTGCCCCCCAGCCTTTTCATTCTGGGGGATGCTCTGAAGAGCTGTGAGCTGATTCTCCTACCCGACACCCCATTTATCAAGGTGAAGCTGGTGTGGTACTTAGGATAGGGATCAGGAAATGAAAGAAGATGGAATGAAACCAACCAGGAGACAAGATAGCAACAGGGGGAATCAAATATTGCTTCCACAGAAAGTAATGCCATAAGTAATTCAGGAGGGATGATTTGAATTGCGGGCAAGGATCTAAAAGGAAAAAAAAAATCAAGTAATACACAATTGAACTGTCCAGGAGGAACAAGAAGAAAATGTCCCTGATGCTTTTTACTGGACTTTGGGAATAGTCCTGAAAAAATCCGGAGGTCACCTCCCTATTAATGATTAATGGTACCCAGGAAAGGATGGGATGGATGTTTAGAAAAGCCAATTTTAAGAGCTGAATTTGGACCTCGTCTTTCTAACTCTACAAATGTTTAGAGAAGCAGCGTGGCTCAGTGGAAAGAGCCCGGGCTTTGGAGTCAGAGGTTGTGGGTTCAAATCCCGGCTCCACCACTTGTCAGCTGTGTGACTTTGGGCAAGTCACTTCACTTCTCTGGGCCTCAGTTCCCTCATCTGTAAAATGGGGAATAAGGCTGTGAGCCCCCCGTGGGACAACCTCATCGCCTTGTAACCTCCCCAGCGCTTAGAACAGTGCTTTGCACATAGTAAGTGCTTAATAAATGCTGTCATTATTATTATTATTATTGTTAAAAACTGTTCTGCATTTCTGGGAAGCTGGCTAGGTTTGGAACAGACCCTGAAAACGGCCAAGAGAACAGGAGAAAGATGCTCCTTCCTGGTGGCATTTTTGGCAGAGATTTCCTGAGGGAGTCAGTTCTCAATTAATCAATCAATCGGTGGGATTTAGTGAGCATCTCCTGAGGGCGAAGCACTGTAATAGGTACTTGAGACAGTTCAACTGAGCAAGATATATTTTCCCCACCTTCAAGGTGCTGACCATACAATAGTTGATCCAGACAGACAAATGTATTTACACAAGAAAAGTATTTCAATTTGATCAGGATGAGATAGCAGAATAAGTAATTTAATAGTTCTTGAAAAGTTTAAAATAGGGATATTAATATCTCTGCTTGCCTAATGCTATCATCGATCATGCAAATTAGAATGAGCCATAGAGCTAACACTCTAAATAAATTAGGTTGATAGAAAAAATTACGACGGAAACAAGGAAGAATTTTAGTGAAAATGAAAATAAGAATTCTAGCCTTCCCTGTGCTTTCTATGGTTACTAACAGTCTCAGTGCCTTCTGAAGAGGCCCCAGTGAACATATTGTAGGCTGGCAAAATAATTTATGCATCACAAGATTCTTTTGAATGAATTAGCAGGGTGTCAATGTAGACATCAGCACTGCCTGGCTTAAGGTACTGGGATGGAATGAAGGTCATTCTGTCTGGCAGGCTAATCTCTGGCACCGCCTCTGTACAATTTCTTCTGGTGTACCCCGACTTTCCCCTTCCCTCCACCAACTAGGTGGCAGGGCCCCGAAGGCAGAAATGAGATCCTGGAATACTTGCCCCAGAGACAGGAGAATTGCACGGGTTGAGGAAGTAAATGCTGCAGAGCTTGATGCCAGGGATGAAGGGAGAGTGTCCTAGTGGTGATAACAATCTTCCACTCGTTCCTGGAGACAAGACTTCTCTTGCCCTCCCCACTTCTCTGGAAACCAAAAGGCAAAGAAATCTCTTCCTCATGCCTGCTCTAGTATTCTTATTGTTAAACCTGTGTCAAGGCAATCTGGGTTTTTCACCCACTCCTTCTAAGAAGAGGGAATCTATAAAGCCAGCCCTTATTCCGATAGCATAGGATTGTTATGTATCATATCAGTTATTAATAATGACAATAATTACGGTATTTACTGAGCATTTTCTGTGTGCCAAGTGCAGGGGTAAATATAATAGCAATCAGATCAGACACAGTCCTTGTTCCACATGGGGTTCACAGTCTAAGGTGGGAGGGAGAAGAGTTATTTAATCCCTTATTTAGCAGATGAGGAAACTGAGGCACAGAGAAGTTAAGTCTCTCACATGAAGCCACGTAACAGGCAGTGGGCAGAGCTGAGATTAGAATCCAGACCTCTTTGTATATTATATAAAATATTTATTCATCCTTAGCCCCTCATAAGTGCTTTCTCCATGGTCTAGCATTACCTACTTTTTTCAGATGTTATCACCAACTTATAGCTAATGATTCCTCTCTTCATTCATTCTAAATTTGCATCCTTCATCTTCTTCTTTTCTGTGGATCAGGAACAGATGGTTTCTCAGATCCCTTCGGGACCCTGTTAGATCTATGCTAGCTAAAATTAGATCTTCTCAAGTCTTCTTACTAGGAAGAGCATAATTAGTTCCTGGAAAACTTTCCTATAAGACCACTTTTCTCCATTTTGAATTAGTTAATACACTTCCTTGAAATGTTCTAACAATTTTTAAAAGTCCTTTCTAAAGCTGGATACCAGAGAATGGGCATTGACACAGACACTCCAGAAATGAGACCTTTCAAGGACTTGGGTAACGGTATCACATATCTTCTTTGATTTATAACTATCATTAGCTTCAGCTCCTTGTGAGCTATTAGCCTTATAAGTAATTCTCTTGGGCCAGCTAGGACATTGCAGCTAAAGGGTATCCAACCCCGAGGCCTCAAGCAGAGAATCAAAGTTTGCCTGTTCCTGGATTTACTGCAGCATCACATCCCTTCACTGTGTGCTCCAAAGCCCCCCCAGTCATAGACTTTAGACTAGGGAATGATTCAAATCTGACAAATAAGCTTGAAGTTGGAAAGCCTGGCCTCACAGAATTCATTTATGGCTGAGGCAACTGCTGCATGCAGCCCATGCTGTGCCTTAGTGCCACGGCCATGAAATCAGTTTTCTTGCTAGCTGCTGAGGTTTTTGCCACCCATGTGAATCATGAATTTATCGGGATTCCAACTGGGCCAGTTCACTTCTGGATTCTTCTTCAATCAGAAACCATCATCACTCCTCAATATGCAGAACTGGAACTAGAACCTGGCTCTCCTGATTCTGTCAGCAGGCCTTTTTCACCTGGAACAACAGAAGGACTTCTAAAGACCATTTAATGTGCAGCAGTGATATGTGCACACTATATGAAAAACGTCCTGGATTGTCCCCTGTTGGTCTGAGAGACTTAACACTCTCCCCAGAAGACCTGACACTTTCAGGGTGTCCTGTATTTGTAGATCTTACAGTGCTACTGAACACCATCACCATAACAAAGCTCTAAGTGCAAGGGTCATGATTATGCATTCCATTGTACTCTCCCAAGAGCTTAGGACAGTGCTCTGCATGGAGTGGGCACTCCATAGCTACTATTCATTGACTGGTTGATTGGCACCTGCTAAGCATATTTGGTTGCCTGGAGAAGTGCATTACCTCATCTATAAAATGGGGATTAAGATTGTAAGCCCCACAGGGGGCAACCTGATTGCCTTGCATCCTCCCCAGCGCTTAGAACAGTGCTTTGCATATAAGTGCTTAACAAACACCAAAATTATTATTATTTAGGCACTAAACAGCAATACAGTCAGAAGAGTCAGGGTTACTGCATCACCATTAGAGTTAAGATGGCTTGTGTAGCAAGTCCAAACTTCTTCAGCTTATTCTATGCTCCCATGCTTAGGGATGCAAAGAACCTGGAATCTGGCATCAAACTATCTTTCACCACTAAGCTTTTCTTACTTAACAGGCCATAGCTTGTTAAGAGTTATCCAGTGCCTTTCAATCAATTGCATATTTATTGAGCACTTCCTGTGTGCAGAGCTTGAGTAACAGCAGAATGCTGCATATTGAGCTGGAATAAGGTACCCACAGGCAGGGGGATCAGACAAAAAACCTAAAGAAATAGTGAAGCACACTTTCAAGCGTTGAGCTAGAGCAGCAGGTGGTTGGGAAACAACAGCAACAGACATGTCTGAAGCCATCAGGAGTTCTCCTGGGTGAATCACATTAAGATCCTGTTCCACCAAGTGAAGCAGGGGGTTGAGGAAAAGATCCAGAAAATTGAGGCAAAAATTCCCACTTTGGTCAAAATTACCCAGACCCTTGCTGGGTAAAGGTCTGGGTAAGACTATGGAAATTTGATATACAAATCTCTTCTTACCATTGCTCTCCAAAGGTGCATTTCAAATGTTGAAGCCGGCTTCCTCCTCAATATCTTTGTGGGTAATGTTAGAGAAAGAATAGATTTTTGATCCTCTGTTCCAGTCTCCTGTTTCTAGTGAGCATTTTCCTTAAGAAACTGTGAAGGTTCACTTTGAGTCTTAGTCTGTTCTTCCTGGGAAACCCCTGTAAATCATTATCATGAAAAATAGTCCTCACTGTCATGCCTGTCTATATTTATGGTTTGGAAATGCATCCCCACAAAACAAGTAGGCTCACAATTTGCCAACCCCAAATTTATGGCTGACTTTATTACTACAGAATTTGTCACCAGAATGATAGGGTGACAAACCCATCAGAAAAATGGATTTTGTTTCTAAAAGTGGATCCTTCAGTTTCATCTTTTCCCAGGGAAGATTGCTTTGGAAAGGCACTTGGAAAAAGAGCTGGAATTCTGTGAGGCACTGGGGTTGTGGTGAAGAAATGCATTCTACAATTATATATTCACCATTGCAGCTTGCTTTCTGTCACCTAAAATGCTGAAATATCTGTTTTCAACCATTTAGGTAAATTAACAATAATAATAATGATAATGGTATTTGTTAAGCGCTTACTAGGTACAAAGCACTGTTCTAAGCACTGGGATAGATACAGGGTTATCAGGTTGTCCCACTTGGGGCTCACAGTCTTAGTCCCCCTTTTACAGATGAGGTAACTGAGGCCCAGAGAAGTTAAGTGACTTGCCCAAAGTCACACAGGTGACAAGTAGTGGAGCTAGGATTTGAACCCATGAACTCTGACTCCAAAGCCCAGGCTCTTTCCACTAAGCTTGGCAAATATTAAGTGAGTTTCAGCCAAGGAGACCATACTGTTCTTCCCAAACGCTTAGTACAGTGCTCTGCACACAGTAAGCACTCAATAAATACGATTGAATGAATGAATGAATGAATATCCATTCACGAGGTAGCAGAGAACCCTTCCTCTTAAAAATCTACCCTCTCCACCAGAGCCTCAGATCTCATCCCTCCGTACTTTATTATAAAAGTATTATTGTCCTGTCTCCATCTGCCATTCTCAATTGTCCACTCTAATTTTCCTTCTCTACTGGTTTCAATCATGCTCATGTAGCCCCAATACTAAAAACGAAACAAACATTACCCCCCTACCCTCCAGTTAATTATTACCCCATTTCCCTCTTACCATTCCCTTTCCAAACTCCTCGAGAAATGAAAAGACAATTGCCTAATTTACTAGGGAAAATTTAGGCTGGTATTGTCCAAGAGTACCGAAACTGTCAAGAAAATGCACAAAACAGTTGGAATGTCAAATCAGATCAGACTATCTGCAAAAGGATGACACCAAACAAAGGGAAATATTATTCTGGCACTTGTTAGCTTTCATCCGGAATATCGTGTTAAGCGCTAGTTATTTTAGCCCAAGAAGGATGATTTTTCTAGAGGCAATACACGAAGGTCCATGCTTTGAGTCCTGAAATAATTAGCTGGGTCTTCTGTGTAAGATCAAAGGGTTTAGGAAAAGGGAGAAGCACCCGTATTAGAAAATGACGCCTTTTACTTATCTACTGAAGAGGAGCAGTACCAAGGTCGGCCTTTCATCTACTGCCCGAAAAAAGTGCTTTTACCATGGGCACTGATGGGAGTTTTCAGGACCCAAAAACTTTTTCCTTGTGTCTGGGGTCACTGAGCACACGTTTGGCTCCTAACAACTGCTCCCGGACTTGTAGCGAACCATTGGTCCTAAAGATGCACTTCCCCTTGGTGTTAACTTCTTCCAGAATTGGACGGAACTTTCAAAAGTCTGCCGTCCGTGTGCAGGCAGGTCAAAATGGTTCTTTTTTCCCCTCCAGAGAGAGGCGGGAGGGGTCACGGCCCTCAAATTCAGCTCTGTGTTTGTGTTGGTGATTTTTTTGTTTTGTTTTGTGAGTTTTTGTGTTTGTGATTCCTCGGGCTGCAGCCAGTAGATGGTGCCCTGCTTCTGTCGGAGGGTGAAGGGAGCTGGAACAAAGAAAACTCCTGCCTGCTGCTCTCTCTGCTTATTACCATTCATCTAAGGCAAAAACGGCTTTCAGAGGAAATCTTTGTTAGACTCAGGGTCTCTGAATACGAGAACCATAAAAATACACCCCTAGTTTATTTCAAGACTAGTTGGGAACAGCCAGGTAAAAGGCAGTCCTACTCCACCTCTCAAACTGTCATTCATCTTGGGCTAATTGAAAATGCTTGGTTGCCTCACATCAAACTGTCAGTGCTTTTAATACACGAGTTGGAGGGACAGCTGATATTTTAATACACCTCTTAGAGGGGAAGAAAATGGCTGGCCCTCACTGTCTTTAGCATTCACTGACTTCATAAGTCGAAGAAACGGATACTGCGGTGTTTTGCTGAAGCAAACCCAAACAAAGGAGCAGGAAAGAATGTTTTCGGCCCACACTGCCAGATAGACTTCTCAAGCAATTGCCGGGAGCGGACGACGAAGCTTTTAGCTCAGCTTTTTTTTATTCCAAAGCGGATGATGCTATTTAATTTTTTCACACAATAACTTTTCTAGCTGAAGACTAGATTCCTATTACTAATCACGGCTATAGAAGAATCTCAAAAGGAAACAGAAAAGAAGGTGTTCCCAAACCAGATTGTAGTTATTTCTGCAGGTTCAGAAAATTCCCAACCCACACCAAAAGTAATTGTGTCGCTAATCTCACACTATTGCTTTAGCAGGAGTCCGCATCATTCTTAGCCTACACAGAAGCCGCATGGAGGCATAATGGATGAAGTGATGGATTAATATCCCAGAGGTACTAAAACTGATAACAATGCAAGAACGCTTTTCTATGGCCACTGGGTTTCCTGAGTTTGTTATTAAATGTGATTCTGGAATTGCCTGCTGAGTGGTAGCCCCCGGTGGAAGACTGGATCCATGATACCTCTCCAAATTGGAAAACAGTATGTGCAAAGGGAAAATGGACCATTGCTTGCTTTTGTTTCATTTAAATGGAGCCTTGAACCCAACAGGCAGTGCAATAGATGAATGACACTCAACCTATGGCTTGATCCATTTCTGGGCATCCCCAGATTGTGCACATGCAACATCAAACCCAACTCAAATGGAGCTACTTACCCAAGCTCTTATTCCTGGGATGTTGCTTCCTACTATTTCGGGGCACCTTGTTGCTTATACACATCGGGGTGGGGAAGAGTATTCTCTGCCCTTCCCTTTGAGCCAAAAGACGGTTTGGGGAAAATGGATTTATAAGTGAAGAAAATATCAAAATGGATTGAATGATGCTCCTAAGTTTCAAATTGGAGCTGTATAAAGTAAGACTCCAAATGTATTGTGTTACTTGAGTTTTTCATTTTTCTTTTTCATGCTTTGATTCTGTTGTGTACAAGGAGTTTGAAAAGGTGTTAAGGAACAGGGCACGTAAGGGTGTGACCAGGTGACAGACAATCAGAAAACTGTTTCTCTACACGATCGAAACAAGTAGCTTGAAACTTTGATAGTGAAAAGGAAATAAAAAAATTTGAAACTGATTTGGACACTCTTCCCATAATTACTGAGGGGGTGGGAGAATTCAAAGATTGGCATTAAGCTATGTTGCTGAAGAGAATTTTACCTGTGAGTAAGTTTTCCCAAGGCCGCTTTTAAAATAGCCATGGTTTTCTTCAGGCTTGTTTCCATACATGCCCAAAAGACATTTAAGCATTACGTTAAAATAGTATTCCCCATATATTTTCCTGTTCATTACCAGTGACCATTTTGTCTCAGAAACCGAATCTACTTTTGACTGCTTGGTTGCAGTCTCAAAATCAACCCCTTAAAACCCATCTCACCTTACTCATCTTTTCCACACCTACCTTCCTCTCATCTGGGATGGTCCTTTCCTCCATAAGCCCAGATGCCTCGATGATGGACATCTTTCAGGTGAATGAATGAATGAATAATCCTGCCCCACAAGAAAGAGATGAATTGTAAAATGAGAATTAGAAAAAGAAATGAGAGCTAGAAGGGAATGAGAGAATGAGATGTTGGAATTGAAAAATCTGATTGTTACGGCTGTGATCACTTCTGCTTCCTTCACGCCTCCAACTTCCTCCTTCTTTATGCAATTTGTTCAGTTAAGCTTCAGACCATATCCCTAGAAGGTGGTCATTACCCATGAGAATAAGCAAGGACCCAGGACCCCAAAACAGTCTGTAGTATCATCAGAAGCAACACTGATAGCATTTACTGAGCACTCACTAGGTGAGTACAATGCTCTGTACTGTTTGGGAAGAACAAAACAAGCAAGGAGCTTACACACCTAGACCACTGAAAAAAAAAATCAAGTCCAAAAGGGAATACTATTCTGTGTCTTACTTTCCATTTGAATTTAGTTGTTAAAAGGATCTGTTTGGAGAAGTCAAAAAAGAAAAAGGATTTCTTACGTCACTTTGACTTAAGGGACAAAAAGCCAGTAGATAAAGGTGTGGTTAGATGAGGGGGCAACTGGTATATTGGTAACTTCACTTTGGGAGAAATAAAGACAATTGCCATCAAGCCATGCTTACAGTAATTCTTGAATTTCAGTTCTACTTTTCTTCCCTGGAGCTCAGAGCGCTTACAGGACTTAGGCTGCAAGACATCCTCCTCTACACTGGTTTTCCCAAGCTGACTGTTCCCACATTAATGAGCTACTGAGCTTTGGTTGGCTTTACATGGATGACTCCTGGAAGGCATGAACCTGGACAACTGACCTTGGGCCTGTCCTCATGAGCCTGGGAGCAAGATGCCCTCATCAATCTATGGACCAAACTTACTCTCTGACTTTGGCAAGCCCCTTAACTTCTCTCCTACATGTAATGCTGATTAATACAGCACTTTGAGATCATTGGGTGAAAAGTGCAATATACCTTAAGTGCAAGTTTGGAGCTGCAAATTGATAGTCTTCATAAATTTTCTTCTAGCTAGCATAACTGCAGAGATCATTTTTATTCAGAGAGATGTCTCATTCATTTTGGAAACTTTCTGAGCTAGTTGCTTCTGCAATGTATCCTTTTCTATAGAAAAGGGTATTGCAATAGTAACCTCTATTCAGTCATTATCTGATGTATTTCTATCATCTTCCCTTACGATTGCTTCTTTAAAAAAGCTCTAGTATTTTAACCCTGACCATCTTTCTCTATATCCCTTTAATGCTATGTTGTCATTTTCTAGGACTTGTAGGTTTCTGTTACATTTATGGACGGGAATGTGATCAAAAGGGAATGAGTTCTTCGTGGAAGTGCCATAAATTTAGGGGAGATTAATTTGTTTCTGGTACCATTCTCTTCTCCTTTCAATTGGAAAATGATAAAATGGGCTATGTAGATATTGGGTAATGACATGAAAGCAAGTAATAAAGTTCTGACAACTTTCAAAATAATCAATGGCCTGACTCACTCTATTTTTCAGCAAAAATGATTTGGGAAAATGTTCTGGCCTTTTTAGCCCTCTTTGGAGGCTCTCATAGCCCATCAGAGTGGAAAAGAATATTGCTCCATTTGCTAGGGCAGAAGCATCAAGGCCCAGTGTATAGAGCACAGGCCCAGGAGTAAGAAGGACCTGGGCTCCACCCCTCACCTGCTGTGGGACCTTGGGTGCAAGTCTTAACTTCTTTGTGCCTCAGTTCCCTCATCTGTAAAATGAGGATTAAGACTGTGAGCCGTATGTGGGACAGGGACTGTGTCCAACTCGATTATCTTGTATCTACCCCAGAGCTTAGAACTGTTCTTGGCACATAGTGCTTAATAAACACCGTTATTATTATTATTATCATCATCATTATTATTTGGATAGTTGCAAAATAGGCAGATCAGACACCATCCCTGTCCCAACTGAGGCTCTTACTTGAAGAGAGAGGGGGAGTGGGTATCTTGTCTCCAATTTACAGTTGAAGAAACTGAGGCCCAGAGAGGTTAAGAAAGTTTCTCAAAGATTTAGAGCAGGCTAGTGGTAGGGGGAGAATTAGAACCTGGGTCTCTTGGCTCCCAGTCCCATGCCTATCCCACTTGGCATCACTTCCTCTCATTTCACTTTTTCCACTACTCTACCTCTTTCACATGACCCAGTACTACTCTTGGTGGCCTGAAAATAGTTCCTAATTCCAGGTAGGTTGGTGGCAGTACTCTGGGGATAAGCCAGGGCTAACAATGCCCTGCACACATCACAAGAACTGCCCTCATCAATCCCAAATTCAAGAGGGTGTTCTCCAGGTGAGCAGTGTAAAATAGTGACCAAAAAGAAGTACTAGTTAACAATCCACATTTTGTTGGGTCTGAAAGGAGGCTGGGACTGCAAAATCCAGGAAAGAGCAGGTAGTATGTCCTCTACTTCCTTGTATTTATGCTGGGGATGGGGTGGTGGGGGGTGTTGCCTGTTGCAAGCACAATATAGAAGAATATCTTTGCTGTTGCAGAAAAAGTTACTAGTAGTAATCAGCAAGGAGGAAAAAAAATAAACCCAATGAGATCAAGATGGAGCAGATTTCACTCCTTTCTCCAAGGTGGAGCCTACTGTTCTCTATTCAGGCATCCTTTAAGGGGATGGGATGGAAATGCTGGATTGCAGGGAAGATTAAAAAAAACTCATCAAGGACCTTGTAAAACTCAAAGGAAAACTTGGTGCTTTCTAGTTCATAGAGACTGCTACGATTAACTATGTTAAAAATACAACTGGGGTTTTGTATTAAACACTGGGGTAAATACAAAATAAACAAATCAGGCATAGTCCCTGTCCCACATGGAGTTAAAAGCCTAAGGGGAAGGGAGAAGAGGTATTTAATCCTCATTTTTCAGATGAGGAAGAAACTGAGGTACAGAGATGTTAAATAACTTACCCAATGTCACACAGCAGGCAGGTGGCAGTGTTAGGATTAGAACCCAAGTCTTCTTCTTCCCAGACCCATGTTTGTTCACTAAAGTCTGCATCCTAGGATGATGGCTGCATTGGTGTGTGGCAGGGGTAGGGGAAAGGAGCAGAAGGAATTGGTGTCCAGGAGGCAGGGAAGAGGTGGATGGTGGGATTAAGAGAGAAAAGAAAGTCAGTTCTTTCAGGTCTCAGGAGTTTCTAAGCACATCTCTAGGCCCTGGGCCAATGTTGGATGGTTTTGTATTGGACTGAACTTCGATAAAATAACAGCAAATAATTGCTCACTAGGAAATCTATAGCCCTTTCCTGGCTTCTGTAGCAAAAAATTCACTTAACTTAAAATTCAGTCATCATTTCAACATCCTGGCAGGCTTGCAATAATTATTACATTCCAAGCTCTTCCTGCTTCCATCGCCTGGGCTGGCATAAAACACAGGCTATCGAGACTGTTTTCCTTGCTTTCTCTTTTGAGCGATGAAGGAAGGGATGGTGGCAAATTCATAAGGATAGCCAACAAACAGCCTTTTGACACATTGCAATTAGGAGTTCAGAATAGATCCTAGGTGGTGTCATGACTGTCTGTCTTTCAGATGGGTTATATTTGTTAGAAGTTCCTATTTTCCCCCCATGGGGTGAATGCCTTTTGAATTAGTGTTTGTAATTCCCAGCAAGCAACTGGAGCTCCCACTCTGTCCTCCCTTGATAGGTGTATTGGGGAAGAAAATGAAATAGGGCCTTGAAAGCTCTAAAATCCCTCTAATTTAAAAGGGTGTTGATACTGGGATCAGCTGGCTGAAATGTGCCTCATTTGGTAAGCTTGAGGTCTCTGCCGGAGCATCCATCCCATTGGCTGCCCTAGGAACAGCAGGAGGCCTGCATTAAAGTGACCCCCATGTCCTTCATTAGTTGGGGTGGGAACCACAGCTGTGTTAATGGTAGGAGGCAGTTAATAACTCAGAGTGGTGACAGAAACACAGGGGAATCACGTTTGAGCTTCTGATCTATCACCACCCTGTGGGTGACTTTGACTCCGGAGGCCATTGCTCCTACGGCCAGCTGGGGGAAGCCCTAAGACATGGCAGAAAGGATTTTAGAAGTCCAGAAATCTCCCAATCTTGATTTCAATTCCAGCGCATTGTATTGGAGTAAGATGATGACTCACATAAAAGAGAAGCAGCAAAACTTTACGACAGAAGTCTCCACCTGAATAACCAAATCTTTCCCACATCTTGCTCCTTTACCCACAAAAACAATGAAGCACCAATTTCTCTTAAAAAGCAACAAGATTCTGAGTAGGCATGATGATGATGATGATGATGGATTATCTCAGTCCCAAGACTGTAGGATTAAAAGAAAAAACCCTCATAAAATTTATTTTTAAGTTTGCTTAGCATTTGTACAACCAAAATGGATCAATATTGATTGACAAATCCATTCTCTTTTGTTCCGTTTTACTTAAGTAGAGGTAGGTAGCACATTTAGGCGATAAATAGTCATAAACTACCTTACCACAAATATTGCCTTTCTCTTCACTCCTAAAGAATCTGGACTTTCATCATTCTTCTTCCTCCAAAAATGAATCTTCACCTCCAAACCAAGAGTTGAATATTGCCAAGTTTTGGATTGGTGCTGGAATCCAGTACACCAAATTAAGCAAGACTGTTTCACCATTGTTCTGTATACCCAAAGTTGACTACGATGTCTAGCAGCAGTTTAGCTATTCATACCAATCAATTGTGTTTACCTAGCACTTACTGTTTACAGAGCACTGTGCTAAGTACTTGGGAAGGTACAACAGAGTTTGGTAGACATATTCTTTGCCCACATGGAGTTACAGTCTAGAGGAAGAGCTTATTTATATTACTTGCTAACACTGGATAAGAGTAATATTATTGTACGCAAAAATAAACACTAAAAAAAGCCTGAAATTTTTGAAATTTGAAACTGTTTTTTAACAAATAAAAAGTGTTGATAATTATTTTCAACTGGTATTTATTTAACCTAAAAAGAATCCCTTTTCATGAGTAAGCTTAGTTGCAAAGGAAAAGTTAGTACAGATACCAACTGAGACAGAGTTGGGAAGAAAAGAAGGCAGGTTTGTATTAATCCAGAGGGGCATGAGAGACAAATGCAGAGCTCTGAAAAACTGACTGAAATGGCAAAAAATGGATTAAAGTAGTTTGGATGTTGATGGAGGTTGGTACCCAGGAAAACAGGAAGAAAGTTTCTACAGTAGCCAAATATATTCTGTTTCCAGGATTCAGATATGGAACTTGGCATGGGGGATGGGGTGAGACTGAAGTAGAATTAAGCAATGTTGTGAAGCTCACACTGTTTGTGAATGTTACATCAGAATTATATTCATATCATTGGTTCACTTTATTTCTCAATTATACTGTTTGGGGAAAACATAAGCAATTAATCATGGTAGTTTACATTCATTTCATATTTGGCCAGCGGTACAAAGTAGTTAATAAGGAGGCCGAGTTCCATTTGTTCCAAGCATTAATGACTTGGCTTGGGTTAGTGGACGGATGGGGATTTCTCCTCCCCGAAGGGAAAGATGTTGTGGGAGCATATGTGAGGTGGGGCTAGTCAATTCCTCTGGATTTCAAATAAAGGAAGGGAACGAGTCCAGTTCTGCCTTATTCTATCTCTCTTTCTTCCAAATTTCATGACAATCACCTTCTTCTAGAATAAGGCTATGTGCCACCTTATTCTATCTCTCTTTCTTCCAAATTTCATGACAATCACCTTCTTCTAGAATAAGGCTATGTGCCAAGCACTGTATTAAGCAGTGGGAATCCAATCAAATCCAATCAGATTCTGTCCCCATCCCAAACAGAGACATTCACAGACTAAGGAGGAGGGAGAACAGATATTTCATACCAATTTTACAGATGAGGAGACCGAGGCACAGAGAAGTTATGTAACTTGCCCAAGGTCACACAGCAGGCAAGTGAGAGGTCTGGGATTAGAACTCAGATCTCCTAACTGCCTGTGCTCTTTCCATGAAGTCATGTGTTTTTCATCAATATAATCTCTACATGGAGCAGAATGGGATGTCAGGCATACTTAAGTCTTTTGAGCCAGAGTCACACACACAGTAAGGCCCTCACCACTAATTGTGTTGTCTTTGAAAGTGAAAAACAGTCCTCCCTTATCCTCTCTCTTTTCCTCTCTTGTTCTGTGTTATCCTTGACCTGTATAATTCATAAAATCCTTTGGTAAATATGGCTATTTATACCTGAAAATTCTCTTTTATACTATTCTCTCGAGATTTTTGAATAATTGCAATTTCCATATATTGTATATGCTTAAATTGTTAATATAATGCCATTAAGAGCACCAACATTCATCTTGCTTTTTTCAGCATACTAATAATTGCAAACCTTATAAATGACAGCTTCCAAAGACATGAATCACCCTCTTAGTAAATTTTTGAAGGCAGAAAAATGACTTCGATGTTTATGCAAAAATAATTATAGGTTTAATTCATGTGGAGCTCAATAAACAAGGAGTGAAAATTACTGAATTTTGTTGTTTCGAAAACTGGCACCTACATGTACATTGTACTGTTCGATATTTATGAAAGGTATATTTTCTAAAGGTGACAATTCTCCAGCAGGGATTCCTTTAGTGATGGGACAATGATGATAATAATAACAATTTATACTAGAAATGTAAATGCATCTATAATGACCTCTTTAGAAATACAAAACCCCACCAACATCCAAATAAAATATGGGATTATAAATTTAATAAGACTGTTTAATGAACACTTTACCCTAACCACTCTTTGAAATCAGTGGGTAATTAAATATAGACTTTCTATATAATAGTAGAGTTCAAATTATTTTAATGTCAAACATTTTGAATCTGGACTTTTTTTCTTTTTGAAATTCCATAGCATTGCCCAAATGGTACAATGTAATAATTTTCCTCAAGAAGGATAATTGTCTTCGTTCATGATTGCTTTTATTCAACTGCATAGCCGGTACCTGGAATTTTCCTTTGAATATTATCTTTTCCATTAGTGCTTGCCTTCTCCCTAATAGGCTCTGGAATGCCAGTTAGCTTGTTTAGAAAATGTTTAATTTTTGGAGTAATTACGAGTTAATAATTTATCATAGGAAGGAAGTGTGGATGATTAAGGTAAATATCAAGAGGTAATTGACAATTGACTATAACACTGAATTAAAGAAAGACTACATAATTATAATACATGTTCAAATAAATTAATTGTTAATATTATGGGAAAAATATAAGAGGTTCCCAACAACATAGAAACCTGAGGAATTAGTGCAACAAAAAAGCAGGGCAGGATTACAGAAAACACTGCATACATTACCTTGGTTGGGAAGTATTTTCTAAGTATGGCATAAGAAATTAGGTGTTTAAAGTCTTTCTAAAAACTGTGAAGAGATGAAGGGTGAAATCTTATAAAGAAGTAGGCAGGATGAAATTATTGAATAAGACAGCTCTCACAATATAATTTGGGGATAATAGTAGAGAAACCAAAATCTCAGAGGACACTTTAAGACAAGGAAAAGGAACATTATTTGTGTAAAAATCTAAGAGTGGCAAACTTATCTTGGTCTATTGACAACAACAGAAAGGTATTAAGCTTGAAAAGAGGAAGAGGCTTTACCGTTTCCTTTATAAACAAAAGTTACATATTTTTAATTAGAAGATCACTCCTTGCAAAAACTGATTTTAAACTCCCAGAAACATTTCTTCTAGAAAAAAAGAGCCACATCTTCATGATAACAAGACTATTTAAAAATATCCAGTCATATGATATGAAGCTATTTTATGCTCCAGGAAGATCATTAATTATTGCAGACACATTTTTTCCAGCATGTGATGAATAGCATGTTATCTTGGGGCCTGAATTGGATACCTCACAAATTGCAGCGACAGATAAAATGTGAAAGTTGTATTTTTTTTCAGGAGCTACAGATCAAGATAGCATATTGAAAAAAGTAATGAATGAAGTCCAGTTGGGTGGGTCACAAAGTTAATTCCTTAAACCTATTGGGGATCTAGTCACAGATAAAGTAGAATAGATAGGGGACCTTTCAAAGGTGATGAGGAAGTGGTGTCTGAGACTAGACATGTTAGCATGAATTCAAGAGGGTCATTAGTCAGGATGAAATGCCAGGGAAAAGCAGGGTTTTTTTTTAATACTTTCTGCAAATTAATAGATACAGAAAACTGAAATTTTGTTACAAGGATATAATGCAACAACAGTCACAACATCAACAAGTATTATTGATGGGAATTCCGAAAAATTGATTCAAAAGTGGGAACTGACAGCTTTGTAGATATCATCTGGAACACCTCGATTTTATTTACTGATTAGGAGGTTTACATTGCTGGTGTAAAGCTGGATGACCAGCCACTCTAGCTTGGAGTGAAAATGCTCTCCCATTGGTCATTGCCCCTTGGCTTACACATCCAAACCAACCCCTGGTCCAATTCTGCCGTCCAATCTTGTGACTCTCCAAAGCATAGATCCTGGGGGGGAGGGCTGTCCTGATTCATCATATTCTAAATACTGCACACCTACTTAATTTTGATGATAGTGAACATGGAATCTGATACCCAGGACATCATTGGGCTTTCAGTCAATATTGATGGTGATGATGATGAATCTTTCGGTATACAGTACATTAAATATGTGTTTCCTCTGTGGCCGGACCATTTAATTGCATTAGTACAGAACCTGTATGACAAAGAGGAGGCTACAATAAGAACAAAATATGGAGAAACAGATTCGTTTACTAGTAGTAAGGGTGTAAGACAAGGATGTATCTTATCGCCTTATCTGTTCATCCTTTACACTGAATAACCTAATGGAGAAGCAAGATTGGGTTAGGATAAACGGGGAGTAAAGACTGAAGGAAGGAATAAAACAATCTTTGTTATGATGTTACAACCCTACTAGCAGAAAGCGAAGAAGATTTGAAGAACTTATTATTAAAAGTTAAGGAATAGAGCAAAAACATGGGCCTATATTTGAATATCAAGAAAACAAGGATCATAACAACTGCAACCTTTAACACATTTGTAGTGAACGGAGAGAAGATTGAAATGGTTGAAAATTTTTCTTTCCTGGGATCGATAATCAATAATAAAGAAACCAGTAACCAAGAAATATGCCGAAGATTAATGGTAGGAAGACTTGCTATGAAGAGGCTGGAAAATGTCATGAAATGTGCTGATTTAACAATTGTCAACTCTGTAGTGTTTCCAGTGACAATGTATGACTCCAAAAGCTGGACAGAAAAAACAGGAAAGA
The DNA here is from genome assembly GCF_015852505.1 of Tachyglossus aculeatus. Taxonomy (NCBI): domain Eukaryota; kingdom Metazoa; phylum Chordata; class Mammalia; order Monotremata; family Tachyglossidae; genus Tachyglossus; species Tachyglossus aculeatus. The sequence goes on along the minus strand of NC_052079.1, from coordinate 10,632,219 downwards.
AAGAACATCGATTGCTTTGAAATGCGGTGTTGGAGAAGGCTTTTGCGAATACCGTGGTCTGCTTGAAAGAAAAAACAAATGGATTTTGGAGCAAATTAAACCAAAGTGGTCTTTGGAAGGCCAAATGATTAGACTTACATTAGCATATTTTAGACACATAATCAGGAGGACCAATTCTCTGGAGAAGACACTAATGCTAGGAAAAGTCCAGGGAAAACATGGAAGAGGCAGACCAGCAGCTAGATGGATAGAGACCATAACAACAATATCCATGGAGCCGCTATGAATCAGAAACGACTCGATGACCCTTGATAATAATAATAATAATAATAATAGTGTGGCATATATCAATTCAATCTGACCAAGTCAGCACAGTCATAATTATCCCCTCAGTTCCGAGAAACTGCTTCCCATATTTCTTCCCACCCTGTCCTTCTTTCCTGCAGTTACCTTAATAATTGGAGCCAGAGAAGCCATAAGGGTCACCTTTTAAAAGATCTGATTTTATGGGATAATTTCCAACCTCCATTCCATTTTATGCTGCACAGGTCTGGCCAAAGGTAGAGAAGAGGAGGAAAAAAAAATTGATTTAGCTAGGTTTGTTTTGTTCAGCAGCAAGCCAGTTAATTTTCTGGGCTGCAAATGCCGACTTTTGAAGCTTGTATAGACATTATCCCAATCATTACCAGCACTTGAGAAATGGAGTCAAATATCTTTTTTTTTTAAGAAAAGAATATGCCCTTTAACTCTTCATCATTTACCTCACACAATTCTGTGAATATTTTAATTATAGCCTATTTTAACCTCCATATCAACTGTGTGTGGTGCTGCTGGAAGTCTAAAAGTGAAAATCGCCGTTTAGGATTTTGAATGTTTAAAAACTTTTTCTGAAGTCATTTGGTGAATGCTTTCAAACTTGTTAACCTCAGACTTCTGCATGATTAAAACATTTAAGAATGTTTGCTTGATGGAAATTACTCAGCCACTCAAATTTGATTTTCTGAGCTATTGCCAGTTCTATCTTAATGCAGTTTGTGGAAGTAAATAAAATTCCACCGAGTTAATACAAAACAGAGTCCACAATTAATTATCCTTTTGAAAAAAATCAAAAGATAAAAGAAAAAGAAAGTGCTAAAATTGCCTAATTTTTAATTTTGGCCACAACCCAAGTTAGCAGTTCTAAAGAAACAAAGGGAGAATTAATTTCATTGTAATTTATATTGTGGCAGATACAAGGATATAATTTACTATTTCTGGATAATGTTGTTATAATTCCTGCTAAAACTTGCTGTTGAGATTAGCTATCACGATAATGGAATTCTTCTACCTATTTGAATTGCAAGAAACATTTTGACATCATTTTCATCCTGAAATAGTAAATAAGCCAATGATTATATAGATTCAGAAATCACAGATGAAGAAATTAATAGTATATCTTTCCCTACTCATTTCCTCCCATCTTAGAGAACAAATTTCTCCAGGGCAGAATTCAAATCTTCAGAATTGTCATTAGACTGCATAATCTAGTTTTACACTCATGGCTTCTTGTGAAATGTTTAAAATTCCTTGAGTTCCTCTTGCAATGTGGGATGGTCCACTCCATTTTCTCTCCCATCTGCCTTTCCTATGTACTTAGTCCCACCCCCAAGCACTTAGGTACTCTCCCCCACCCCATCCTCATGGCACCCCAGCGCTTAGAACAGTGCTTTGCACATAGTAAGTGATTAATAAATGCCATCATTATTATTATTTATGTACATATCCTTGTACTGGGTTGCTCCTTTACTTGTAATTTGTGTTTTAATATCTATCTCTCCCATTAGGCTGTAAGCTCCTTGAGGGCAAGGATGGCTTTTACCAACTGTATCATGTTCTCCCAAGTTCACAGTATGGGGCTGTGCACAAAGTAAGTGCTCAATAAATACTATTGATTAATTGAAGAACCTTATGTGATGGGAAAATGTTATAGTAACCATCTTCAATTAGAATTAATGGGATAAGGGGTAGTTATTTCAAAGATAGTCCCTGACTGTCATTTTTCAATACAACTTCCTATATTATTCCTTTATCTACCACTCCCCCTCTAAACTATAAACTCATTGTGGGGAGGGATTAAAGAGTCACCATCTCATTCACTGTGTAATGCTAACAAATGTGTTGCTACAATACTGGAGAGGCAAAATGAAATTCCAGATTGATCCAGTTTAAAATAGCAGGTAGTAAGTAATATCTACTCTAGGGAAAACCATGGATACTCAAAATTACAGTGGAAGCCAAAATGGTCTATGAAAATGGAGCATTGATATTCAAAACTATGACTGGCAAAATCAATCAATGGAATTGATTGGGCACTTATTGTATGTGGAGAACTGTACCAAGTGCTTGGAAAAGTATAATGTAACAGAGTTGTTAGACCTGATCAGTGTCCACAAGGACCTTACAACATCCTCTGTGCACATACATATACACACATACACATAGATAGTAAAGTAAGGAGATGAACAGTATGAGAATGATTCAACAGCTCAATAGATAAAATGAGAGTAATAATAATAATGGCATTTGTTAAGCACTTACTATGTGCAAAACACTGTTCTAAGTGCTGGGGAGGATACAAGGTGATCAGGTTGTCCCACGTGGGGCTCACAGTCTTAATCCCCATTTTACAGGTGAGGCAACTGAGGCACAGAGAAGTTACGTGTCTTGCCCAAAGTCACACAGCTGACAATTGGTGGAGCCGGGACTTGAACTCATGACCTCTGACTCCCAAGCCCGGACTATTTCCACCTAGCCACGCTGTAGAAACTCTGAGGAGTAAATCGTACTTTGATGTTCAACTGACTGCCCCCATATTATAGAAGTATTGATCAATATCTTAATATTCAGATTCAATTCATTTTGTAGTTTAATACTATGATGCATTACTTAAATTTCTCCTGTAAATGACTGAGATTTAAGCTCTTGGAACAACAAGGCATATTAGGAAAGAAATGCTGTCTAACAGCAGAAATGGGTAGGAAACAAATAAATCCTTACTCAAATTCAAAATCAGCATGTGAAACTGTGGAATATTATGCCAAAAATATATCCCCAGCTTTTCTCTTCTCAGCAACTCCCAATTTCTTCATTAACAGGAAGGCTTGGAGAATTCTTATTGAAACACCGACAAAGGATTTTGAGGGCAAATCTAATTAACACTTTTTTTGGCTGTGTGAGATAGAGGAGGTTAAGTCATTATAGAAGCCAAAAGTTTAGTCCTTAAAATTAAGGACAACCTAAATCTGGTTTAAAGTTTTATCCTCTAAGTCCATTTCACTGGCTTTTGCCTTTGAGGTGATTCATCCATATTCATTTTTATAATAATAGACTCTCTGGAAAACTTGAGAATGAATGCTGTTCCTCTGACATATTCACAGAAGAAGAGGGTAGAAAGCTTGTCTTTCACCATGTGCACAGCCTTCAGGTTCAGGACAGTGATGTACACTTCCATTTATGTCTGAAAGTTTCAAAGGGTCTTTTCAAATATTCATGGTTTCTTTTTTTTCCCCACCTGCATGTATGTGCATGTCTCCAGAGAAACTTTTTTTTTCCATGAGCTTTTGTCATGTCTCACCTAAGAAAAAGAAGCCAAAAAAACCACCCAACTCTAAACAAAATAAAGCTACTGGTAGCACTGCATCTACTCCACCACAGGTTTGGGTAATAAGTGAAAAATGTCTTGTTGAATTGAAATTGTGGTATTCAGGCATCTAGGTATTTAATTGGTAGCTAAGACCCGGGGCAGAGGTCAGCTTCTGTGGAATAGCCCAAGGGTGTTTTATTGATGATAAATAACCAAAACTTCAATTTTGACCTCACCTGGATCTCAGGTCCACAGTGTCTTTCAACTCTCCTGCAAAGAGATGGCCTGGTAAGGGACTGCCTGGAAATTCCAGCAGCGACACTAAGAAAGCTATCCAGAAAAGTAACATCCACTTGGGCAGAAATATCTCTTAATAGATGACGAATGCATTGTCTCTCACTATGCATCATCTTTTCCGAGGTACCAGAGGGAATATGCATGAATGTTTAGGGGCAGGATTTTGTCCTAACAAGAAAGGGAAAATATGGTAACAAGCGGAGGAGTAATACATATTAATTCCGAACAGATTGACACTGTAATTTGGAAGAAACACCATAATGATTACAGAATACAGTCAGGGTAAGTCATGTCTGATGGACTGGAACAGATGTGTCCACCCGTTCAGAGCCCAGACATGCATCGCTTGGGATGCATAATGGGACTGAGCCCATGAGGGAAGCTATTTAGCAATGTGCGCCGGTCAGAAAGATGCCCGGAAGGTTGACTTGTGGATCATTCTGTTGACCCCCCCCACCCTTAAGCTATTCATGAGCCCAGAATGAAATGACTCATTTAGGGCTACCAAAGGGGAGCAATTAAAATGAGAGAAAACAATGCGACATTAGTCTTTGGCTGGAAGTTAGCAGATCCATAGGGATCTTTTCAAGAACAGGAATGTGTAATAGACTCTTCTAAGAAAGGCATTCTGTTACTTCAGCCAAGTGCCTATTCAATTAACCCCTTTCTGAGTTACTCTTTTCAACAAGAAGTGTAGATGTCAACAGGGTTTCCGAAGTGGGGAGACCCATGCTTCTTGGAACTCCCTGTAACTGCACTCCACTAAGATTTCCCAGGTGTGGATTTTAGAGAGATCTGTACAGTTTTGATGGAAATGGTCCTGTGGAGGGAAGAATAAGAGAATGGAGCAGTGATAAATGTTTCCTTGGAGATGCTTCGCAAGTGGCCTTCAGGATCTGGATTTCCCATGGCCTATAGTGACCTGGGAGAGTCTGCCCTAACTAAGCATTGGGTATTAAAGAGCATCTGCCTTGAGTTTGGCTGGGTTTTACATTTGAGGTACACATAATCCCCCATAACCACACTGCAACCCAGGGCCGTTTAAGCAGCATGGCTTAACAGTAAGAGCCCAGGCTTGGGAGTCAGAGGTCATGGGTTCTAATCCCGGCTCCACCACTTGTCACTGTGTGACCCTGGGCAAGCCGCTTAATTTCTCTGTGCCTCATCTGTAAAATGGGGGTTAAGACTGCAAGTCCCGCATGGGACAACCTGATTACCTTGTATCTACCCCAGCGCCTAGAACAGTGCTAGGCACATGTCGGTCTTTCCAGCCCATTCCTAAGTGCTTTGCACTGCACACAGGAAGTTCTCAATAAATAGCATTAATTGATCAATCATTGAGAGGATCCCATCATCCACAACTTCATTCCAGAAATTGAAGGACGTGAAGATTCAAGAAAATTTTTTTAGCATTCTCATGGAGAATGTAGCCTGCTGATGACTGATAATTCTAAGAGGTGGGCAAGAGGTAAACAGAGGTAAAATTGAGCTTGAAGGAAATGTTTCCCAAAGCTTAGCCTGAGGATGGTACACTTGAGATAGAGGAGCAATGTGAACACGTTGGAAGCAATCAGTCACCTTTGCAGCCTTTAGACCCTTACCAAGTAATCCAACTCCCCTTATTCTATGGAAGTGATCTGAGAATATACATATTATTCACTTTGAATTTCAGAATCTTTCATCCATGGATCTTAAAGAATGAGGGATAACAAGGTTTGCTTCATTCTTCTGCTATATCAATTGGTCAGGGGGTACAAGAATCATTTCTGTAGAAATGACTGTAGTTGCAAAGGCCAAATCTCTTCTGTTATAGGTTTTTATTTATATTGTAATACAGTCTTTTCCAAGGAAAATTATGTAAGGAAAACACATGTTAGAGTAGAAATGATTATAGGTGGAAGTTAGGGAAAATTTAGTAAATGCGCCTATTGGAATCTTTCTTAAATCCTAAAACCCATATGTTTTTTCACTTATTCAGCCTATTCATCTGCATTAGCAGACCAGGGATGTTATAGCATTGCGTGTCACGAAGCCACTTTAACCTGCCTTATGTATTGAGCACACATTAATGATGATGAAGTCTTCTGTCAGGGTCAATGGATGAGCCTCGGGACTGAGATTTTAAGAGCCTTAGCAAATGAATTGATTACAGTGTTAGTGGCTTGTGTGGTGCTACTTGCAATCTCCCCTCTGCCCCTCCTATTTCCAACCCAGCACAGAGCACAAGTGCATAGGTGTGTAGAAGGGCAGCACATTGCCTAGGCAATTGATTAATTAATTATAGTATTTGTTAAGTGCTTACTGTGTGCCAAGCACTGTTCTAAGTGCTGGGGTAGATGCAAGGTAATCAGGTTGTTCCACGCGGGGCTCACAGTCTTAATCCCCATTTTACAGATGAAGGAACTGAGGCACAGAGAAGTGAAGTGACTTGCCCAAGGTCACCCAGCAGAGAAGTCGCAGAGCCAGGATTAGAATCCGCATCCTCTGATCCCAAGACATGGCTCTTGCCACTAGCCATGCTGCTTCGTGTAGGTAATGCAGTAGCTACATTTTCTGATTGTATAATCACTAACACTCTCTTAAAAATTCCTGTATTTTGTGCCAAAAATCATAAATGAACTTCCATATCTTGGTCTTGTAATGATGGTTTCAGAGATTACTTCATCTAAGAGACTGTTTTGAGCACATACATGTCTTCTACAGAGCTTTATTAATTGAATTGTCCGTTGTCAACTGAGAAAGCAGACATTTATGTCATTCTTGGGAGAGGAGCAAGATCAATGTTCTGGTGGACTAACAATAAAATCCCATAAGAAAACAGGACATTAGGTGAGTGGAAAATACATGTGAAGAGTGCTGTGAAAGAGATGCCCAAGCTAAATACACACATTTCTTCAAATATATCAAAGTAAAACCTGACTTGAAAATTGCTGGAGTCACTTGAAGAGTAAATGGGGAACTCAGGAATATAAAGAACAGATCTGAGAGACCTAACGAATGCTTTAGTTCAGTCTCTCCTAAGGATTTCTGCACCCAATTCAATCATGGGGAACAAAGGTGGTATTTTAGATCAACTTGTTAATCAGGTCTGTGTTCCACCTGATTATCTTCAATTTAACCCAGCGCTAACTGCAGTGCTTGGCACATAGTAACAAATATATCTATTGTTGTGGCACCTTGTTGTCAAGAAACATGTCTACCAACTCTGTTCTACTATATTCTCCCAAGCACTTAGTACAATGCTCTGCACTAAGTGCTCAATGAATACCATTGATTTATTGATTGAATATGATTACTGTAAGCAAATGGCCAGGACTAGGATAGCGGCCACACAACAATCCTGAAGGAACTGAGGAAGTTGTAAAAATCCTCTCACAGTCCTTCTGTGGATTGGGAATCCTCGTTAGCAATTCATCCCTGTCCCAGACCCTGTGCATAAATCTCTGGAGCCAAGAACTGGATGTCCTCTCTCCAGTGGAGGCAACTTCCCTCAGCCCCTCAACCCTGCGGTCTCTCTATGTTCTTCCCAGGGCGTAGGATACCCCAATCTCCTAGAGGGATGGGGGATGATGGATCACACCAACAGCCACAACTAGCATGTATGTTTTTATTTATAACCGTTCCCTATATTTGGGTAGACTATATATCTCTCTATATATGTATATAAATACAGACATAAAATCTACACAAATCTATATTACATAGCCAATTATATCAATTCTGGTTATTTGTGAAAATGTTTATGTCTATTTCCTTAGCCAGGATGGCTCTCCATGTGATATCTCACGCTTCTGTTGTCCATTCCAAGCATGCAGTACGGTGACTTGACCTGGTGGACAGGCAATGAATACCATTACTACTAAAACCATCGGCAATTCGGTGCTGCCTATCTTTACAAGTGACTACTGACCTGGAGGACTGACAGATGGCCATTGTATCTCTCATCTATTAAAAAACACCGTAGAGGTGATCCTGGGAACTCTATACCAGTAATATTCATTTTTATATTTGGCAAATTAATAGAATCAAGAATCAAGTTTAAGATGTGAGCACTAGAAAAATTACTGTGGGGAGAAAAATAACATGGTTTTGTTAAGAGGAAATCATGCCTCCCTGCTGGAGGTCTTTGAATGGTTCAACAGGTTTGTGGATAGAGTTGAATAAGTGGACATAATACATTCAGATTTCCAAAAGGTCTTTGACAAAGTTTCACACTAAAGGCATTTTATTTATTTTTTTAAGGGCCATTTGCTTACAGTAATACATAATGGGATCCCTCTGGAATAAATGAAAGGATGAACTTTGTTTATCATCTTCATAAGTGATCTGTAAGTGGATTGTCAATGAAATCTCCAAGCATGTAGACACCCTCACCTCTTGAATATGCACAAAACAATTCACCAACTCACAAAACTATTTCACCAGTCTGCTTTCTCCCCAGGGCTACTTGGTGGCCCAATTAATGAAACAAATCTGCTTTTGCTGATGTAAATTGTTATTCCCTAGGGCAGGTACCTATTTGCATGGTTTTCATAAAATAAGTTATCTTCTTAGAGGGGTGACTCATTTTCATTTATGTCCATTTTTTTCCTGAAGCTAGTCAGAAATGAAATAATAAATAAAACCCACTGAAGCTTAAGTCTTTCTTTAATGTTTGTTAATAGGGTTCTTAAACTTCATTCAAATTGCATTCAATTCCACAAATAATTTATTTTTAACGAGTGCAGTGATTATCCTGTGAAGGAATATAACTTTGATTATCATGACACTATATAGCTATTTAAAAACTAACTTTATTTGTGAATTAGACAACACTGCAGTAGTCAAATTGATTGAAATGCTCATTTCAAACCCGAATGGCTAAAATTCTCTGGATTATCTTAATAGTTTTTTTTTAATTTCTGAAGGTTAAAAAAGGCTATGGATTTAGAAAATCCTTTAAGGTATTTAATGAATAAACATAAAATATCATTCATACCCCTGTCAGATGCTACCTCTATTACTATAGCTGGCTCTTGTAATGTGGAATTATTTTTGTGTTCCACTATCAGTCATGCATTTTTTTGTCCTACATAATGATTACTTCCTCTGTAATTATGGTGCCATTTCATGGGGTTGGAGAAATTTAGCCATAGAAAAGTCTACACAGGTCATTCTGCTCATCTCCATATCTGTGCTGAATTGGTACCCAAGCATCATATTTATGGGGTGACAATAAGGGTTGCATCCCTGTCTGGGAACTTAAGGCTGACCAAGATGTTAGGTTATGTCTCAACCCTTTATGATGTGCTCCTGAGATAGCAACATAGTTCCAGAATTGAGTTATATGCATTTCTATTATTACTAGTTAACACGTAGTTATTCTATTTATCTATTTTGATGGGTACTGACACCTACTTGTTTTGTTTTGTTGTCGGTCTCTCTCCTCTAGACTGTGAGCCCGTTGTTGGGTAGGGACTGTCTCTATCTGTTGCCAAATTGTACTTTCCAAGTGCTTAGTACAGTGCTCTGCACACAGTAAGCTCTCAATAAATACAATTGAATGAATGAATGAACATAGGAACAAATTCTAATGAGTTTTCTCCAAGGAAGCGAATATAAGGAATTATTGAACCAGAGATAATCATCACATCATCATCATTATAATTTACTGATCATCTATTAGGTAATCTTATTTATATAGCCTTATACTCATTTATTTTAATGTCTGTATACTCCTTTAGACTCTAAGCTCCTTGAGAGCAGGGGTCATGTCTACCTATTGACTGTACTGAACTCTCTCAAGTGTTTAGTACAGTGCTCTGCACAAAGGAAGCATTCAATACCATTGATTGATTGGGTGCAGAGCTTGTGAATGGAGACTGCAAGTAGAAGAAATGATCCCTGTCCTAGAGGGAAAATAATCTAATGGGAAAGGCAGGTCAACATGGATAAAATACATACATTGGGAGTGAAAGAATGGAAAAAAGAAACAGTGGATACATATGGGAATTATTGTATGGGATAAACAGATATGCATTTAGGTGCTAAGGGTGGATGATGGGATGACCTGATCAAGAAGGTGAGAGTTAGCCTGGAATGACTCTTGGAAAAAGTCATCTAGTTTGACTAATCACATTAGATAGAAAATTCCATGTGGAGGGAAGGTTTTATCAACCAATCAATGGCATTTACTGAATATTTACTCTGTGCAGAGCATGTACTAAGCACTTGGAGGTGTATTAAACAATAGAATTAGCAGATGCATTCCTGCTCATAACGACCTTACAGTCTTGAGATTATACAATAGGTATACAACAGGTCAGAGGCAAGGGAATTGAGAGGTTGGCAATAATAATAATAATTATTATTATTATTAACGCTGGGGTGGATACACAAGCAAATTGGTTTGGACACAGTCCCTGTCCCACACTGGGCTCACAGTCTAAATCCTCATTTTACAGATGAGGGAACTGAAGCATAGAGAAGTGAAGTGACTTGTCCAAAGCCACACAGCAGACAAGTGGCAGAGCTGGGAATAGAACCCATGACCTTCTGACTCTCAGGCCCAGTCTTTCTCTGCTTAGAGATGAAAAGTATGAACTAAGGTGTAGCAGGAGAAGAGAAGGGAACAATAGGAGAAGAGAATCGATTAACAACCTCAAATTCAATGGTTAGGAGCTTCTGGATAGCCATTAGAGGGTTTTGAAGAAGGATGCTGAGCATTTCTGAATAATGTTTTAGGATGAAGATTTAGGCAGTCAAATGCAGAATATACTGAAAAGGGAAGAAACTGGAGTCAAGAGACCAGTAAAGTAATGGTCCAGCTAGGAAGTGATCAGACCTTGAATCTATATGATTACCTACAAAAGTAGAGAAAAAAGGGGTGACCCAGGACATACTGTCAAGGGACAGCTGGAAAGATTTAGAGATAGCAAGTGAAAAACAGGTAGGAGTCAAAGACAACACCATGGTTGCCAGTTTTGGGGACAGGAAGGATGGTGATGATTGTAATGGGAAAAGTAGAGGAAGGAATGGGTTTAGGAAAGAAAATGAGTTCTCATTTTTTTTCTGTTGTATTTGAGCTGCTGTTGGTTCATCCAGGTGATTCCTCTAGCGCATAAAAGAAATGCAGGATTATAGGGCAGTTGAGAGACCAGGGATGGGGTGATAGATTTGGGAGTCATTCACATAATAGAGGCCATGTGAGCAGGAGAGATTCCAGAAAGAATGAGTGTAGAACAATTAGAATTGGGGACCCGGAATGGAGCCCTGTAGAATACCCATTGTTAAAGGGTGAGGCTGGGGAAAATACAAGATTTTCCCTTATTATAGTTTATCCCTGTTAAGGAATAATAATAAAACCAGCCTCCTCAAGAGGCTGAATGGTCAAAATGCCATTTCCTTGCATTTTTTTCCACATTAGCCTGTTCCCGATGGGATGTTTAAAACAGCATAATTATGTATGTTGGAAATCAACAATGCACTGATGACTCTATGTGTTTAGGCCACAATCACAAAGACTGCTTTGATTCCACATCCCATGGAGGAATGGGCCAAATTTATTTGTACCTCATCAATACAGTTTTGAGGCAAGAAAAGCTTTCAAGTAACTATTGCACACAACCCACTAATACCTGCCAGTATGATACACACATAACCTGCTACATTATAAAGAGATTTATAAATCATAACCGATCCATTCCTAAGCAGATAGGAATGCATTAGTATTCATCTTTCCCAAACACAGAATTTGATACAAAGGAAAGGAAGTGATTCTACCATTTTATGAACCAAAACAGGATTAACTCTCTAAAGCCCTAACTGTGTCCAAGCCTATGTATCAGATCAGTTCTTTTTCTGGGCAGCTGCATTTTATTATTCTTTTACTCAGATGCATGACCAGCTTACGCATTTTCCAAAATGAATCTCCTACATTGTTCTTACTTCCCATATTTCTAAGCTCCTGAGGATACTATATTATTTTTATCTGGCCTCAATAAGATCTTAATAAGGCAATGCTAGCAGACAACACAATTCAGTAGGATCTGAAAAATTTAACTGCATTGTTTACCTCTCCTTCCAGATGATTAATAAAAATGCTTAAAAACACAAGGATATTTTTATCTGGTTAATATGGAAAAAAATCAGAAAACAAATAAATATCAAAGCTGCAAAATGCCTAGTTGCTATGCTTGGAATAAAATCTGGATCTGTGGGGCTGGCAGGTCTGTGACAGGAAAGTAGCTTGCGTTGGTGTAAACAGAAGAATGCATATGCTAAAAATAGAATTGGAATCCTTACCAAGAAAGAAATACTTTCTTAAAATGGCAAACTTTAAGCATAGTAGTAACAGCATTGCACTAAGCAAGATTCTTGCGCTGAAAACTTTCCAAACTGAAATCAGGAATGCTTCAGGCCGGAGCTGAGACAGTGAAAATCATTCTTCAGGGGGAAATGCTTTGAGGGATACCTTGAATCTACTGCAAGTTATGAACCACAGGACTAGTAGGGCAAGAAGCAAGCACTGGCAAAGGAGACTTTGGGAAGATGTATTAAAAGAGCAGTGGGTGATAAGGTAGAAGTCTCCAAGGTAGTTATCAAAGTAAATCTTCCTAAACCAGCACCAACTGTAAAAGAGCAAGATTTACTGCAGGCAATCCCTGTCTCTAAAATCATAAATGGGTACCATTAGCAGCATCTTGAGAACACCAGCACGCTCAGCAAGATGGGAGGCATTATTTTCTCATATTGATCCAGCATTTTCAGAGCAATTTGGCCTGGATAATGACAAGAACATCTTGAAAAGGGAAGAGAGTTTCAATCTTGGCTGAGGAAACATTGTTGAGAGTGTCTAATGATAGCTTGGGCTAGGATCAAGGTAGAATTTGAGGCCTATTTTCCTTGCTCAATGCTTGTGCCTCCTAGTTGGTACAGATATGACTAAATTGGGCTTCTGCTTCTCCTCTGGGCTCTGGAGACAGTGAAGGATCCCAAAGGAGAAAGGCAGAGGAGAGGCTTCACAGACGGGAGCCCTTAGACATTACTGACCTTAGAATAGGACAGTTTGGGATAATTTATCTCTGCCGCTTCTCAACCTGAGAACAAAGCTACTCTTCCCTGGGATCAAATTGCCTGCAAGGACTTGTGACCTATGAGTCATAAGAGAAGAAATTTACAGAGTGGAAGTTCTGCATGAGGAAGTAGAACCCAACTCTTTAAACAGTATCCCTTCAACACACACCACTCCCAGACCAATAACGCACCTCCTTCTCCAAGCTATTAACAGATGTTCAGGCCTTCTGCCTCCTAGGAGCTGTGTCTCAGTTTCTTCATTTGTAAAATGGGGATAATATCACCTGCCTCTCCTTTCCTCACAGATAATAAAATGAGAACAGACGTGCAATTGTTTTACAAATTCAATATATCATATAGCCAGGTTCCTTTCTACATGTCTGATGGATTCTTTAGAGATAGAATTATTTTCTAACCTGCAACTTTCCATCTTCTTGAAAGAGTAAAAGAAAGAGGAGAAGGGGTAAAGGGAGGCAGGAGAGAAGGTGAGAAAAGAAGAGAGAGAAAAAGGAGGGGAGAGAAAGGGGAACAAGAGAATTGACATGAACTTTTGGGGAACATGCAGAAGGAGAATAAAACATGATTCTTATCCTCAAGGAGCTTACATTCCAATGATAGTCATCCTCAGGGAATTGGAGAAGGTCTCATTGATCCTGTTAACTACTAGCCCCCCATACTCACTAATCCAGAGGTAAATAGACTTCTTTGAAGAATATATTTTGTAGGCTGTTCTGATGAATAAAACTGCAATTGTAAACACTATCACTGATGAAGAGATTGTTTAAAATGATATTTTTGTTCCCACTGGGCCATTACCAATACCTGCAGTTAAAATAATTATTTAAAATGTTCTTTTCTATAAAAGAATAAATAGCTAGCAATAGATCTATCTTGTTATGGTAAATTAATATCTGTGGTTAATATGATCCCCACTGGCACTAAACATCTAGAATTAAAGCTTGTTACCTCTTTAAGGTGTGATGATTTCATGGGATTCCACTATTTTGCTCAGTTACAATTCAATAAGTCACACAAGCCTTTGGGTGGACAAGCCTGATTACATTTTAGCCTCCCCCAAAATTAGACTTCAGTTAAAAATGGAGATAAATTCACTGTTCTTTAATGAAATATGAATAGAAAGACCGAAAATTAGTGAATGTGAGAAGGAGGAGCCGCAGACAGGTAGAATTTACAAAGAGTGACTACCCATATTGTTTGTCATTATATAATCATGGTAAAATGAAGGTACTGTAAAAATAATTATAACATTTATTAAGTACTTACTATGTGCCAAGCACAATGCTAAGCACTGGGGTATAGGATAGTTTTATCCCTGTCCCACACAATTCTCACATTCTAAGAGATAGGAATAATAGGTATTTCATCTCCATTTTACAGAAGAGGAAAACGAGGCCCAGAGAAGTTAAAACAACTTATCCATGGTCACACATCAGTCAAGTGCTAGGATAGGGTGTGGAACTGAGTCTCCCGAATCCCAGTTCAGTGCTCTTGAATTAGAATGAGCTAATTATGCAATGGAGGAAACAAGACATGAAAAATAATTAAAAACATGCTCTTTCCACTAGGTCATGCTATCTCAGAACTGTCAAAACTTTCAGGAAATACAAGCTTATTTATTGTACTAATGTTTAATTTACACCCATCAAATATTTTTCCTAAGTATTGACCTTATCTTCCAATTCAATTGAATTTGATAGCATTTACTTTTCACCTACTGTGACCATAGAACTGTACTAAGTGCTTGGGAAAGGGTATGAGAAAAACTCCCCTTGTCCTCAAGGAGATAGTAATTAATAATAACTGTGGTATTTGTTAAGCACTTACTGTGTGCCAAGCCCGTGGGTAGAATCAAAATAACCATCTCACACAAGCCCCTATCCTACTTGGAGTTTGCAGTCTAAGGAGAGGGAGGACAGGTAATGAATCCTCATTTTAAAGATCAGGAAACTGAGGTACAGAAAATAATAATAATAATGATAATAATTGTTAATCACTTACTATGTGCCACGCTCTGGGGTAGCTACAAGATAATCTGATCAGACACAGTCCCTGTCCCATGTGGGACTCACAGTCTAAGTGGGAGGGAGAAAAGGAATTTCATCTCCATTTACAGATGAGGAAATTGGTATGGAGAGAAGTTAAGTGACAGGCCCCAGGTCACAGAGCAGTCAGCTGGAAGAGCTGGGATTAGGACCCAGGTCCTCTGACTCTCAGGCCTGTGCTTTTTCCACTAGGCCATGTTGCTTCACATTTAATGAGGAGTTTACAATCAGACCCTCAATAAGCTCTCTCCTGCTTACTTATACCTGCTCTTCTCCTATTATACCTCAGCTCACACTCTTCATTTTTCTCAAGCCAACCTACTCGCTATGCCTCGTGCTCATCTTTCTCACTGCTGACCTCTGGCTCCCCGCAACCCTGCCTTCTTAATGGACCTTTTCCCCCTTTCACATCTGGCAGGCCACTGTTCTCCCTATAATAATAATAATAATGGCATTTATTAAGCGCTTACTATGTGCTAAGTGCTGGTGAGGTTACAAGGTGGTCAGGTTGTCCCACGGGGGGCTCACAGTCTTAATCCCCATTTTACAGATGAGGTACTGAAGCACAGAGAAGTTAAGAGGCTTGCCCAAAGTCAAACAGCTGACAATTGGTGGAGCCGGGGTTTGAACCCATGACCTCTGACTCCAAAGCCCAGGCTCTTTCCACTGAGCCACACTGCTTCTCCTATCTTCATGGCTTTCCTGAAATCATATTTCCTTCAGAGAAAATTCATAATTCAGTTCATTTCATTCAATCATATTTATTGAGTGCTTACTGTGTGCAGAGTCCAAGTTGGCAACATATAGAGATGGTTCCTACCTGACAATGGGCTCCCAATCTAGAAGGGGGAGACAGACAACAAAACAAAACATGTTTACAGGTGTCAAAACCGTTAGAATAAATAGAATTACAGCTATATGCACATCATTAACAAAATAAATAGAGTATTAAATATGTACAAGTGAAATAAATAGAGTAATAAATCTGTACACATATATACAAGTGCTGTGGGGAGGGGAAGGGGGTAGCGCAGAGGGGGGGAATGGGGAAGTGGAGAGGAAAAAGGGGGCTCAGTCTGATGATACTGTTACTACCCCAGTGCTCAGTATGGTGGCTGGCACAGAGTTTAGACACTTAAATACCACAGTTATTATCAGGTTGCCCAGCAGAGACAACCTGGGGTCCCCGCCCCGACTCTCCAGGACTCACATTATCATTCTGTGGCTCCTCCTCGGTGGCCGCCTGGATCCCGTAGGCCAGGAAGCAGAGGACGGCGCCAATCCAGAGCAGCATGGATAATCCTCCGAAACAGCTGGCGGCAGAATCTTATCCACTCCGGGGTCATGGGCAAGGGCGTCAGGGCGTTGGGACCGTCCTGCGCCAAGATCTCCGTATTTGCATTGACGTTCGTCCAGGCTGAGTTTGTGGTCATCCATGGTCACCTCCTTCTTCAGCTTGTCCATGTCCTTTTCCCCCTTCTTCTTGTCTCCATAACAATAATAATAATAATAAAATGACATTTATTAAGTGCTTACCATGTGCAAAGTACTGTTCTAAGCGCTGGGGAGGTTACAAGGTGATCAGGTTGTCTTACGGGGGGCTCACAGTCTTCATCCCCATTTTACAGATGAGGGAACTGAGGCCCAGAGAAGTTAAGTGACTTGCCCAAAGTCACAGAGCTGACAATTGGTGGAGCCAGGATTTGAACCCATGACATCTGACTCCAAATTCATTCATTCATTCATTCATTCGTATTTATTGAGCACCTACTGCGTGCAGAGCCCGGGCTCTTTCCACTGGGCCTTGTTGCTTCTCGTCTCCATGCTCAGAGATGGCCGCTGGCTCATACTTCTCACGTCCAACCCTCTTGCCCATGACTGCGTCGTGGCCACCCCTGGGCAGCGCGGGCTGGAGTCCCCCGGTTTAGCATGGGGCTACGTGTCCAGACTGGGTGGCAGTGCTGTGTGGTACGCTGCGCTCCGGGGTGGTGCCAGGCTGGGCGGCAGCTAGTTACATTCTTCAATTCCTCATGTTTTTAAAAATCACGTTCAGTCAATCAGTGTTTCAGTGGCAAATAAGTAATTGGGAGGAAGATGGTTCACAAGAATTGAAATAGGGCTTGGCTTGTGGAAACCAGTTAAAATTCAAGAAGTTTGTGATGGAGTAAAAATAATAATAAATAAATAATAATGATGGCATTTATTAAGTGCTTACTATGTGCAAAGCACTGTTCTAAGTGCTGGGGAGGTTACAAGGTGATCAGGTTGCCCCACAGGGGGCTCACAGTTTTAATCCTCATTTTACGGATGAGGTAACTGAGGCACAGATAAGTCACACAGCTGACAATTGGCAGAGCCGGGATTTGAACCCATGACCTCTGACTCCAAAGCCCGTGCTCTTTACACTGAGCCCTGCTGCTTCTCTTTAAAAAGCCTTCTAAAGCTTGCACGAAGCCATCAGTATTGATTTACACTTATCAGTAGGTTAAGGAAATCAACTTGCAATTACTTACAGTCAGTTCCCAATAAATTATACATTAAATAAATAAATCACTATAATTGGATACTTTTGCAATGCTAATGAGCTACAGATAACCACATTGCCCTGCATCTTGCCTTTTTGCTTGAAACAAGCTCTAGGAGGAATTCCGAGCAGAGCACCATTGAACTATAACCAATTCGCAGCCTATTCTTCCATCACATTCTTTTCAAATTATGCTCTCAAAGGTCAGGTTCTGGCAGGATTCCGGTAGGTAAATAAATGCACATGCATAGTTTATTATTAGCAAGAGAGACTGAAGCCAGTTAGCAACAGATAAGCATAGCCAATTCTATTCTCAAGGTCTGCCTCTGTCCTATTAGGAGGATCAAGCTTAGTTCACTTTCCTATTCTTTCCTCCCTTCCTCTTCCCTTCATGTCTCCTTGGCTTCCTGATTGGTGAAAGCAAAGTTAAATCAGTGGAAATGCTCGTTTCTGTTGGAGTATCAGGACAAAAGAGAAATATCTCAATGTGTAGCAAATAGGAGAATCTCCATCAATGCCCTTTTTACTGGAGTATTCCCACTGCATCTGCAATCATGACTTCCAGGGATTCCCAGGGGTGTAGAAATAAGATACACTAGAAGGAAACCATGGCTACTGCTGTCTCCTCAACTGTAAGCTTATCAAAGGCAGGGCAATATCTTTTTCTTCTGCAGTATGATTTCCAGGATACACCGCACCTAATAAACGCTCAACAAATGCTAATATTCATTATGACATAGATAAGTATTCATTATGACAGTCATCTTTCTGTTCCTCTGTGTAAACTTGTTTGCCTCCATAGGAAGTAGATTACTGAATTGACTGGATCAATATTCTTATGAATTAATTTTAATGAATTCATTTGAGAAAAAAAATGTTAGCTTTGTTGGGATTTAATACCTTCTTAAGCCTTGCTATGCCCACAGTTGAGATAACTTACCAGGTTCTTTTTGATTTTACAGAAGTAGAGCCATTTTCAAATGCTACCCCTAAATTATTTTTGAATTATTGAACAAAGCTAGCTTTTATTCAAAGTATATATAGTACTCTCCCAAGCTCTTAATACAGTGCTCTGCATATAAGCTCTCAATATATACAATTGATATATACATGTATATATAACATATTTTTCTTTGAAAATTTCCCAAAGCATGGTTGCAGAAAAAAATTTTAAAGGTTTAAATTGATGACTTTTACTCAGAAAATAAAGATTAAGAATGACTCTGAATAGTGGCAGTGCCATTATAGAGTTGTTATATTGATTATTCATGATGGACATATAATTGTCCCACTTGTTAGGCTCCTCTACTTTAAACATTTTGGAAAGGAGAGTATTGATGGTCTTTGCAGCAAATGCTATTGGACTAAAACACATTCCCAGACTTACAAACAATGCATTACCTATTTGACAATGCATTAAAAGGCAACAGGTGAGTCATTCTATAGCTTCAGAGGAATTGATTATCCTTCCTTGGTTTTGCTCCTCATCTGTCTTCTTTAATGTATTTCATCCTTGTTGATAGAGCCCCGCCTTGGGAATTCCCTTTTTAGAACTACATTCATTTCATCATTTCCTTCCAATGAAACTGCTGGATATATAGATTTCTTCTGTCTTGGATCGATTCAATAATACACGGTTGCCATGCACAAGTTCCTATCCGCTTTGAACCTATTGATCAGTTCCCAGGAATCTACTGCAACTTGAACCCGAACACCACAGCTTTGATGTCTGAATCCTGGGTTCAGACAAAATTGTGTTATGGACTTTTTTCATTTCAAATGCTGGGTTTAGGGTCTATATGAGTTTTGTTCACTTTCAGTTAACATTCCTGTCTCATATCACCCTACACGGGTCTCAACATTTTCACAGGTTTTTTTAATGTGGTTTCACCATCTCCTTCCCATCGATCTCATCTATAATTGAATACCAAAAACAAGCAGGTTATGTGGCATGGCTAGTCATCTCAACATACCCACCTATAGTTTAGGATTTCACACAGGGATTATAGCTCTGTGCAGATTGAGTTTATAATTGAGCTTCTTCAATTAATTAGTTTTGGGTTTTGCAAAAATTAAAAGATTATGACAAACTGCTTGACACATGGTGAAAGTCCTATAATTATAATTGTCAAAGAAGGCACAGGTGTGGAGTTGAAAGATAAAATGTATTCTGTTCAGGAACATTTTACTGGATCTGTACTTTCAACTCATGCTTTAGCAAAAAAAAAAAAACTGAAAAAGAACAAACTGCATGACAAAATAGCTCTGTAAACAACATTAAAATTGGAATTAAATGAATTCCAGCCATTTTAGGATATAGGGATCTGGGTAACAAAGCATGTCTCTAAACAAGATATTTGGGAAATATTTTTTCACATTTGTAAAGAGCAAACCACAGAAGGGCTCAGAAGTTGCTTTGGAGGTCACTCAAACCAAGTTCTTTGAAGTCTGATAGCACCCACAGTGACATTTGTTTATCCATCTTTTTGAACATAGGACAATAGGGTCCTGACATAGGGTAGGGAATCAGAGTAACTGAAATTAATCTTGATGAATCCACTCATCCATCCATCCATCTATCCACAGACCATTTCTCAGTAGCTGCAATTATCCAGAAACGTAGGACCAGAGAACCTTCTTCATAAATAACGTGGTTCATGTTGAGCATTAGAGGGAAAGTTGTGACACTGAAGAAAATTTAGGAAGGTTAGATGGTACCTCTTTAACCATCACCATGCCAAGGAAGCTAACTACCATTCTGCTTCTCCATGGATCCTTCGGTGTCAAGGATAGAATATTAAACCAGACGGGTCATTGGTTGGTCAGATCAATCTGGTGTGTCTTATATTCTTACTCTTACTCAAGACAAAATCAAATTTAGTATCATTAAAATGATCATTGGGGGATATAGTAAAGCTGTTTTGCAGGAGAATGGCTTGGACATGGATTTCTCAGCTACTGAGGTTTAATGACCTGATTAATATTCCCCACAGGAGCTAAAAATTAGGATCTGTGGGGACGGCCAAACCTGTAATTAGCCTTTGGAAATGTTCACATGTTGGAGAGGCTGCAAGTGTTTGGTTCCGAAGAGTGTCTGAGAGTGAGGGAATAATAATAATTATGGTCCTTGCTAAGGGCTTACTATGTGCCAAGCATTGTTCTAAGCACGGCGGTAGATACAAGTTAATTAGGTTGGACTCAGTCCCTGCCCCACATGGGGCTCATACTCATCCCCATTTTACAGATGAGGTAACTGAGGCACAGAGAAGTTTGGCTTGCCCAAGGTCACACAGCAGACACGTGGTGGAGCCAGGATTAGAACTCAGCTCCTTCTGACTCCCAGGCTATTCTCTGTCCACTAAGCCAATCGACTTCTCTAAGAAGAACCTCAAGGCTGGCCCCTTCTAGGACTGTCGACTCCCTTTGCTATCAAATCTTGCATTTTAAGCATCCCCAGTGTTTATGCCTTGTCTACAATTCATTTCTCTTTCCAAATGATGATAGTCTCTCATCTACATTGTGAGCAGTTTGGAGCCAAGGGACCATATCTGAATTTTAGCTTAGTTGGCAGTAGTAGTTCTAAGAAGCAGCAGTATTTATTGAGTGTCTACTTGGTGTGGTGCTCTGTGCTAGGCACCACCCTAAGTGGGCATTATTTTAACGTCTGTCTCCCCTTCTAGTCTGTCAGCTCCTTGTGAGCAGGGATGATCAAATCTACTGTTTTGTATTGCAATCATACAAGCACTTAGTACAGTGCTCTGAGCCCATTGTGGGCTCAATAAATACCACCGATCGATCCATCTACTGATTGATACTAGGCATTTTGGCAATACAGAATAACCAAGTGCCACACTCTTTGTCCTCGAAGAGCTTAAGGTCTAATAGGGAAAACTAAAATTTTTACAACCAGTGAGGTCAAAAATAAATTGGACACATATTGATGACCGCTAAGGAAGGCCTAAATAAGTTCCTAATTACTAGAATTGGCTGAAGGGAATATTGGCTTAAGATGCTGGGAAATGAATCAGGGAAAGCTTATTGGAGGAGGTGGCATTTTAGGAAGCATTGGAATATGAGAGTTGTGATCTGCCTGATATGGGGATGGAGGAATTTCCTAGTTAGGGGACTGATATGAACAAGGGACAGAGGCAGGGGAATGAAAAGCAAGATAAAGCTAGAAAGTTGGCATGGAAGGAATGAAGAAAAAGAGTTGGGGAATAGTGGGTGAAGGGAGCAGATAGGTAGGGTGGGGCCAAATGGTAAAGAGCTCTGAAGCCTATCGTGAGAAATGTTGGCTGCAAAGAGACCCAGAAAGCCAGTGGAGGGCTTTGAGAAGAGATGTACGATCCCTGAGCAGCACTCTTTCCACTGGACCAAGAGCAGAGCTGATACCGATACTGATATCTTGGTTAACTCAGCGGAGCAGCATATCCAGGATTGGGACACGAAGTTCTGTTGGGTAGTGCTTAGCACAGTTACACCTGTGCACTCTGGTGTACAACTGATGGAGCTTGTAGAAATTCAAGACTGTAGTTGCAGTCAAGAAAACCAGGGCTAAGGCGAACTTGATTTCTAAGGCATATTCTGACCAGAGAGATGCCTCAAGTTCAGCTCTATATTCCATTTCTTACAACTCCTTCTCCTCTAGCATCACCGCTCTCCCATTCTCTATTTCTTTTTCTTTTTATGGTATTTGTTAAGCACTTACTAATTTCCAGATCAACTGCTATTTGTATTCTGATGCTTCATGTAAACTGTACTGCCTTTTTTACTCTCCTTCCATCCAACAGGACCACTACTAAGTAAGACTACTATTGGTCATGTGTTTTAAATCCTTGGCCCCTGGTGCAAATCTGTGAGAAGTTCTAAAAGAGTTTGTAGGCTCTAGATCCATTTCCTGCCTGTTTTATCCTACCAGATTTATTTCAAACTGGAAAATCTTTATGCTCCCCAAACATGCAGCTCTAAAGAATTTGAGGTAACCCAGAACCTAGATTATTGGAGAGGTACTGAATCATTGGGAGAATAGGCACAGCCTAAATAGTTATACTTCATTTCCTCATTTTTAACATTCCTATCCTATTCCACAGAGTAAGTGATGAGATAGACGCCAGGTTCCTTATTGCTAAGAAACAAAGTAAGATTACCAGATGGAGGAAACAGATACAATATTTGTGTTCATCAAACTACAATGAATTAATCCTATTGATCATGAGTGAAATCTATGATGAAATCAAGCAGAATAGATTTATTGGACTAGAAGAGATTTTCATTAAGAGGATGTACAATTTGGAAAGTTGTGAATAAGGATATAGATTTATCAACAGTATTAGCTGTGGAATAATTGTCAGACTAAAGGACATTACTGAACAACATCAGGTCAAGACAAATACAATTTGACAGCCGCCACCATCAGATACTTGAAATGGCTATGATCTCTATTGATTAAACTTAGAAAAAAATGGCAGTCTGCAGTTCTATTTTTATGTAGGACATCTGATATTGATTTAATGGCCTGGAAATATTTGTTTCTTAAAATACATAATGAATCACCACTACTTTCTTCATCACTTTATTTTGTTTTACAAATTTAATATTCCTTAATGCAGATTTTTAACAGTACATTATTTGATCGTGCAGATCATTTTTATTTTTCTTCTCTATTTATGACCTTCCTGATTTTCTACATTGAGTTTTGGCTTACATTTTACAATTTTGGAGAGTCATTGGCCCCGACTACAATATTGGCCTTCTACTTGGGGAAAGTGTACATGGGGAGAGAGAGGAAATGATTTGGCAGAGGTTAAAGCAGCAAGAGAAATGGAAGCATTCTGATTTCCAGCCCACCTCATTATTTCCAACAATAGAAGGCATTTCAAATGAGATGTTTGTCTGTTCAGCTTTTGGCAACCTCCTCCTTTATTCTTTCTGTGCATGTTTTCCATTTTGGAATAAATGAATACAATGAGACTTCTAACAGTTCCCTTAGTTTATTGTTTCTAGTTTTTGTGATGGTTATTTTCTTGGTTGAATGGATAAATCTAATGATATTTAATGAGCATCCTCTTCCTTTGTTATTTTTCAGATTTTTGTATTTTTTTCTCCCTGTCTTTACTTTTAAATTATTTTTCTTTCCTCTATAGGGAGATAAAGCCCAACTATTTAGATTCTTTTTGTTTATTTCCAATTTTAGCTTTAGTGCAACTGGCAGCCATTGTACTAGTGATGACATAATGAGGATTTCTTGACTGATCAATCTACAGGTACGTATCCTTCACAGCTGAATGCCAGGAATTGAAAACCATGTCTCATTTTTTTGATGGTTTCTTTAAGTGCTGCGCTCCCAGAGAAAAGGCAAGGGGTTGATATTCCTTTATATATGGAGAGAGAAAAATGATACTACCACCTCTACTAGGGAAGCCAGCATGGCTCAGTGGAAAAAGCACGGGCTTTGGAGTCAGAGGTCATGGGTTCAAATCCCGGCTCTGCCAGTTGTCAGCTGTGTGACTTTGGGCAAGTCACTTAACTTCTCTGTGCCTCATTTACCTCATCTGTAAAATGGGGATTAAGACTGTGAGCCCCCTGTGGGACAACCTGATCACCTTGTAACCTCCCCAGTGCTTAGAACAGTGCTTTGCACATAGTAAGCACTCAATAAATGCCATTATTATTATTACTAAGACTGCTGCTGCTATTAATAAAAAATAACAATAACAATAATAATAACTGAGCATTTGTTAGGCTCTTGCTGTGTGCCTAACCCTGTACTAAGTTCTGGGGTAGCTACAATATGAATAGATCATTTGCAGTTCCTGTTCCATATAGGGCTCGCAGTCTAAAAGGGAGGTACTTAATCCTCATTTTTACGGATGATGAAACTGAGGCACAGAGAAGTGGCTTGTCCAAGATCACACAGCAGAGAAGGTCAGTGTCAAAGAGGAGGGGCAGTAGGAAAATACCTGCAGCTCCTTGCCAGACTCCAAGCCCTACTGCCTAGGCCAAGGGGGGCTATCCGGCCTGCCTCCATTACAGCGGCATAGCATCGGATTGCACTTTGTGACCAACAGGGGTAGGCAGGGCCATGTTGGTTCATAGTTCAATCCCGTTACCTTGGGATTGGTAGAACAGATAGGATAACCAGACAAATTTATAAGCCAACCACCGATCAAACACCTCTTATTCAAATCACATCCCCGTCACGGACCCTTCCTCATCCCTGGGGGAGGCACTGTTGTGGGAAGGGGAAGGAAGGGGACTCCGGACTAGCCCAGTGGTTCTCCAGTGAGAGAAACACAATCTAGCTTAATTCAGCATAATAAGGAGGGAGTTCAGGGAGCCTGTATAAACCTGTGAAACTGTAGGGATGTGACATTGCATTCCTGGAACCAGGGGTAAGACAACAAGCAGTTTGAGGACCAAATGGCCATGACAGAAGTTAACTATCGGTGGAATTTCTGCTTTGACCATTATTCTCCAGCAAGGAAAGGGTGAAACATAAATAATAACAATGCTAGTAACTGTGGCATTTGCTAAGTGCTTACTATGTACCAGGCACTCTACTAAACACTGGGGTGGATACAAGCAAATCCAAGAGAAGCAGTGTGGCTCAGTGGAAAGAGTGTGGGCTTGGGAGTCAGAGGTCATGGGTTCGAATCCCAGCTCCACCACTTGTCAGCTGTGTGACCTTGGGCAAGCCACTTAATTTCTCTGTGCCTCAGTTCCCTCATCTGTCAAATGGGGATGAAGACTGTGAGTCTCACGTGGGACAAGCTGATCACCTTGCATCCCCCAGCACTTAGAGCAGTGCTTCGCACATAGTAAGCACTTAACAAATACCATCATTAAATCAAGTTGGACAGCGTAAAAAACTGCTGCCTTATTCATCCAAGAATCAAAACCAGTTGTGGTGAAGGGAGCCAAACTCTTGCTCTCCTTCTGGAGTCATCACCTATGTCCAAGGTGCAATGAGACTCACCGGTGTCCAAAGAGCAGGAAGGAAACACTTCTAGAAGGAGGAACAAAATCAATTCACAGCAATTACCAGTGACCAATGTGAGCACTGTAACCCACAATTCCCTTCACACTGAAATGCAGCTTGGTTATTTGGATTCTGACAAATCCTGTCGAATAACTCATACTTTTTCCAAATGTTTTGGAAGAAAAAAAAATCATAGTTTGTGATCTTATGTTTGCTTATTTCCACAGTGAATGTTAAATTTGCTGAGTGCAGGTAATTTACATTTTCTTTCTTTTGTGTACTAATGTAGGAGCCAGGTGCTAAAGAAGAAAAGGTGGTGAGGGTGATGATGATGATACTGATGATGGTGATTATGATGATGATGGTGGCAACCATGATTAGGAAAGGAAACAGTGATATGGTACAGTGATGCATAGTCTGGTTCATAATATCAGACAATCTTTTCAGGGTCATGAACAGAGGTCCTATATCCCTCTTTCTGTCTCTCATCAGAAGTTCTTGGATGTCACCCATCCAGAGGACCCACAGGCTGATGACTGCACTCTAGAAGGTTGCCATGCAGATGGTGGTTATAACCAATCAATCAATGGCATTTATTGAGCACTTACTGTGTGCAGCACACTGTACTAAGTGTTTGGGAGAGTACAATATAACAGAGGTAATAGACACCTTCCCTGCCCACATGGGACTGACCCCACTCAGCAAAATATTACCTAGCAACATGGCCAGTGGAGAGAGCATGAGAATATACAGTCTAACTGCATATTCTAAATCCCTGGAATGAATCTTTAGTTATTTATAGACCCTCCAGTTTAATTGTGAAGGCTATTATTTACCTTTATGCAGTTGGATCTTATTATATCATCTGGGAAAATATTTATTAGTGGATCTCGATAGTGTAATTTCCCTTCATAGATAGAAGAGTTTTACCAGAAAAGTTATCCATCCTCACCTAGAGGCCCAATTTGATTCCATTTTTCAAATTATTTTTCAAATTATTGTCTATGCATATACATATGCACAATATTATTCCATATGACTAAATAATGATTAAATAATTTGAGGAATGTGATTCTCAGTTTTATGCCCATGAAGAATTTAGCCCAGAATAATGTTGGTCTCCAGAGAATCGTAAATCATAGAACATTATGCGTTCTGATTATGTTTTTAAGAATTGTTATAGAGTCATTATTTTGAATGGGTTTCAGTGAAGAAAACTCGGGTGACCAGACCAAATTCAGTCCAGTTCGATTTAGAGCTTTTAGGTGCAATATTGTTGTTACGGTACCCATGGCTACTTTCACCCCAGTTGCTGCACTCTGTCTTTGTTTTAATAGTTATACATTATTAAGAAGGACAATCACTGGAATCCATTTCAAGGTGATGTGGATTCAGACTGGGCTATCTTTCTCCCTCTTGCAAGAAAATTAACCAAATAGCAAGGAGTCCTTTATCTATCCAGTGCAGACTTCATTAATTAATCCTTTTTATCTGTGACAGTTAAAGGTAAATCTCAGGCTAGAATTTCGTGCCTCCTTGAAATGATTTCTGGCTCAACCCTAACCCACCAAAGGCGATTTCTTCTCCACGTGTTATCTTTTGTCAACCATGTTCATATTAAATCAAATGGCATTGGACCATGCCTTGCATGGCATTGAATTTTTAAAGATAACCATTTTAGATAAATATTTTGTATTATTAGCTTAATATTTTTTTAGAGTGACAGAAGAAAAATAGAGTATCTGCCGAATACTCCTGATTTACATAATAGTGGAAGGTGGAATTCATATGCCATTATCAGTAGAAATTTTCTGCATCACTAAGAACATGGCTTAAAGTATAATGCCTCCTGAACAAGTCAGAAGCTTTTTAATAAGAAACAATTTGGGCTGTATATCATGTTCCGCCTGCACCACACTTCTCTTCCCTGTTTCTTGATTCCGGGGTACATTTGGAACAAAAAGGAATTTGGTTTCTTACTAGTCTTGTTGGCTTGTCCCTATCTGAAATTGCAAGCCATTTTCCTGACTGTATGCAATGGAAACAATTATCATAATACATTTTAAACAGAGGCTAAAGAGAAAGAGGGGGCTGTCTTGTTTACAAATACAGTATATTTTTAATGTTTTGGATAAGGCATCGGATGCTCATTCTTTAATTCACCTGCTTTTCTGGGTATAACCATAGGCTCTACCTAATACCTGTCAGGCCCCTGTAATGGGAAAACACTCAACGTACATGGATATTTGCCCACTTCTACTCACTTTTAACAAAAAGTGACAAGCATGTCACAATTCATCAGGTCACAGCATGTTGAGCTGCAAGACAACACCGAAAGAAAGATAACCAGGTTCAGAACAAAATATCTCTTGTGGAAGTACAAATGTAAGAAGTCTGGCTCTGAATGGAGAAAGAAGCTCCAACTAATCTACCAATAGTTTGTCCCGCTCCCTCCATCTTGAAAGTCAGATGGGTTCCCAGATGGTTGCTGATGATTGTGTACTACACCTCTTGGTTGTGTTTCAGTTTATTTTGGGTCTTTAAAATGAAACTTGTTTATTTCTGATCCCCTGCATACAGTGGTGTTTGCATAAAGAAGTGAAGATGTTCCATTTAGAAGAGAAACAGATGTTCACATAATGAATTGAAAAATCATTTTAAAAAGATAAACATCATTAGTTAGACCAACACTTTGTTTTGAGAAAGAGGCTGCCTTCAGAGATTCTCAAGGAATTAGCATAAATGCACATTCCAAAACATCAGGGCCCAAAGTCTTTTACAACTAGGAAGGTCACTTGAAAGTCATTGGTCATTATAGAGGACAATTAATCAATTTAGTTCATTGTATTGATTTTGTGAACTGCAGAATATAAGGACAGTCTGAAAGTTTAGTGCACTATCATGGTCCCAGGGACTTTAAACTTCAAGATTCTATTTCTTGTCTATGTTTGCATTGTTGGAAAATGTGCTGTCAGGTAGCAGACTTCTGTGGCTGTTGTGAATTCTGTCATGCTGCAAATATATCCCTATGTCCTAAAGAACTGGTTCTGTGCTCATTTCCCACTGGGTATTGACAGCTTCAACCTCCCGTATCTTTTTAACAGATACCAATTTCCCTAAACTAGTAAATTTTACTGGTGAACTAGTTGAAGGATAGTTTTCAACAGATTTCTAGGTCAAGATTTCACATGACGCTAAGGAGTGGGGTTACTGGAACAGATCCTTAATAAAATGCCAGGGAGTACTCTTCGTGAAACCTTGAGTAGTTGTTCCAAACATAATTAGAAGAAGGAAGGGGAAAAATGAGGTAACCAAGTGACTTTTTTACTGAAGAATAAATTACTAACCAACATACTAGCCCTTAATTTTGTGGTTGTATGGTAGTTCTTTTCTCCATTACCACTCAGCTATTCATTACTTGATGTGCCTATGTCTGTTGCAATGTTTCCTGTGGGAGAACTGTGTCTTAATATTTTAGCAACAGCACAACCATGTAATTATCTGTAAATAATTTAGCATGTATTTCACCCACATGGAAGCGATCCAATTAGCTGAAGGAAAAAAAAAGCATTTCCAATGAAATTATGAGCTATTCGCAATATGGTTTTACCTTTTTAGATCTTCAGGACTGGCTAATATAAAATATCTTGAATTGCTTTTATTAATTTTTCTCCACTTTTGTAATATGCAGTATAAGATTAGAATGGAATATGTGGTATTTGATGGTTAATAGGAACTGCACAAAAATTGAGAATATAAGAAATGCCATTCTGGGTCAGTCCAGTGATCCAACCAGCGGGATATTCTGTGTCTAACAATAGCTCCCAAGAATGCTTGGAGGGAGAGTGTGATTGTTGCTCTCCTTCACATCCATTGTTATGGTTAAGAATGTACCAATATCTACAACCTTCTCCTTTAGTAACCCATTTAGACCTCTCACTCATGAACTAATCCAAATCTTTCTTGAATATCTTGATGTTGTCAGGCTACAGAATTTCCTATCATAACCAACACCATACTACAGTGGGGAGAACACTTCCTTGGGTTGCTTTTTATTCTACCCCCTTTAAGCATCAGTGGGTTCCTCTCATCCTGTTACTGAGCGATAACAACATCCCTCAATAATAATATTTCCCAATCTAGATGGTAAGCTCCTTGAAGGCAGGGGTCATGTTTATTCTATTGTATGCTCCCAAATACTTAGTGCAGTGCCGTATTCACAACAAGTGCCCAATAAATACTACTGATGGTTTGATTGAGGGCTTTGACAAAGAATACATTTGGGGTCACCATGTTCAAGGCTTTCATATTTCATAAATTTTCAATCATGTTTCCCTTCAGCCTTTGTATACTCTATTGAGATGTCATAACATTTTTAATCTAACCTTACCTGGGAGTTTTTCCATCCCTTGATCACCTTGGTTGCCCTCCTGTTTACTTATTCCAGCCCTACTATACCTTAATCTGCACCAAGCAGAATGACATGCATTATTACAAGTCGAATGGACTACAGTGTCTCCTAGTGACTAAACAATGTCTTTAATGTATCTTCTTTGATAAGGTCCATCTTTTTCTTTTTGACCATTCTGGCTGATGAGCTGATAATTGGCAGGAATAGTTAATAATGACTTCAAGCCTGCAATTTGTGATTGACAATCCAGAGGCCATTACCTCATTGTTGTAGTTGGGATTATTTCCCCTTGGTGAATCACCTGACGTATGCTCTCTCTGAGACTCATCTACCACTTTTCTGCCCACTCACTCAGCTTTATAGGATCTCCCTGCCATTTAGCCCCATCTGCACGGCATTTCACCACCTGGAAGAGCTTTGTATCATCTGTGAATTTTTAGATTTGGCCATGCGCTCCCTGCAGGTCTTTTATGAAGCTGCTAAATTAAATCGTCCTTAGCACCAATCCCTAAGAGTTCTCACAATTTACCCTTCCGCCTCTCCAAAAGTGGCCGTTTATCCTTGCCCTTTCACTTGAACCTAATTTCCAATGTATGACAGGACTTGCCCTCCAGTTCCATGATAATTCAGTTTTTGGAAAGCATTAATGTGGAGCTTTGTCAAAGGCTTTATGAAAATGTAAATATATACTGGCTACTGAATTCTCTCTATTGTTACTGACTCCTTTGAAAAACTTAAAAGCCACAAGAAACAGTGTGGCCTAGTGAGAAGTGGTGTGGCCTAGTGGATAGAGCACGGTCCTGAGAGTCAGAAGGACCTGGGTTCTAATCCTGACTCCACCACTTGTCTGCTGTGTGATCTTGGCCAAGTCACTTAACTCTCTGTGCCTCAGTTACTTCATTGTAAAATGGAGATTAAGAATGTGAGCCCCATGTGGGACAACCTGATTAGCTTGTGTCTATCCCAGCGCTTAGCACTGTGCCCTGGCACATAGTAAGAGTTTAACCAATGCGAAGAAAATGGCAAAACATGCTCCCTCATTCTCCCTTGCCTTGTGGCCCAAACAATTCTCTGACCCTGACTTGCCACTTTTTAGGGGCTTTCTGTTCTCCTCACTTGGGATCATCTTTGATTTTTCTAAAAATCTTTGTGCCTCTAGATTCAAGTAGGAGTTCTTACACTTCCTTTGATTTGATCACCAGATTTTTTTAAAAGAGACACAAAGTGTTATAAGTTAGCCATTTAAGTACATTTCTCCCAGGTTTATTTGTTGATGTTGAAAGTTGCGCTCGATTTTTAAGCTTTAGTTTCTTCTCATTTAGAAGTGATAATGCTAATAATTGTAAGTGAAGCAGGGATGAGTTAAACCCAATTGGACTGAAAACTACTTTACTGGGAGTGTGTTTATTTGCCTAAGAGGTTTTAAAGGAGTCAGCTGAGTGTTAAACACAGAAACAAGACTACCAGGACACTCTGTTCATTTCAAAGTGCAATTGATTCTAAAACCTTCAACAAGGGTTCTAATTCATTTCTCTACTCTCTACTCCATTCAGCATTTTCAGCTGTCACTCGTACCAGTGTGCAGTCTGGCTATAACACAAAGTTTTTCAGTTAAGATTTTTTTATTGGGTGAGGTATTTCCAAAATGACTGTGACCTAGGGTGCTGCCTGAATTTGTTGAAGATGTAATCACTGTGCCATGCCACTGTTGATAGCTCATGTGTTTGAAGCATGCCATCTGTGATTTGTTTCCTGATCTTGTATGAAATAATTGAATTGATTAAGTAAATCTTATAATTGAGGTCTGTTTTGCTCTTCTCTACCAAGGCTGTCTTATAGACAATCACATATTTCCCATTAAAATTATCCAGGTTTAAATTTGATTTGCTCAATAAAGAGACCCAGAGCTCCCCACTGTGCAGATGAGACAACTTTTTGAAGTCTCAGTGACCTTTTCAGGCCAGTTTTTGAGCCCGGGGTAGCTTCAACTCTGGAGAATACAGATTATTGTGAATTCCAGAGTATTCCAAGTTCCTATATTTTAGGGCAATAATGTGCAGGATTATAATCTAGGCCCTCTTTAGTTATCCAAGATAAACACTAGTCAAAGATCAGAACTTCAAAAGGAATCTTCTTTTATTTGCTCCTTTTCATCTTTAGGATTTCAGAGCACACACTACCATCTTGTGATTAGCCATCAAAAGGCACCTTAAGGAAAGTGATATTTTTGGGGTTTTATAGTCTGGAACAATCAAAGTCTGAAATTAAAGTGATTTGGATATGTCCCAAGAAGAAAATAGTAAAGAAGAAATAAGGCTATTTGAGTTCTCACTCACTGTCCTTATTCTAACAATTGTAGCAAATAATCTTCTCTCCCCTCCTTTGATTCTCATTTGTTCAATTTCCTTTTTGGTTATTTTCTCATTTTACTCATTACATTAAATCAAAGTAACATGATACTCCTTTGGGAAATCAGCATTCTGCTTCCTGAGACAAAAATGTAAAAGAAAATCTTTTGACAAAACTGCTGTGCTACGTGTAGGATTCTAGACATTAGGGATAGCGTTTCTTTCAAAATGACACTGCATCAGAGAGCTTTTATAATTTTAATAATCACTGTGGTATTTTTTAAGCACTTACTATGGGCCAAGCTCTGTATTTGACAACGGGATGGTTACATGAAAATTAGGTTGGACACAGCCCCTGTGAGCATGGGGGTACATCCTTGGGGACACTTTGCAAGACATTCTATGTGAAACCTGAAAAGTTTAGTCTGTTAATAGATATAAGTTTAGTCTGTTAATATGTTAATATATATAAGTGTACTATATAGGATATTTTTTGTAAAATCTGCAAAACTGAGGTCACTTGTCTTATAGATTTGGGGATATTTTTGAAATGAAGCATTTAAGGATCAACTTGCATTCTGAGACCTGATAGGCTGAAAAAACAAACTAGTTTAAGATGCAGAACCTACCCTTAAAGTTATTCTTATCTTGGGTATTGCCTGTTGTTTTCCTGATCCCTTTGATTTTACACTTTTTGGGGAAACTTTATCTGGAAACTTTTCTCGCTCCTGCAGTCTGACAAGTATTGCACTAGGTCATTGATTATTTATAACTCTTAATGCAGAAAGTAGAATTGCAGGATTGGTATGACATGCTATATATGATGGTTTATTGCTTTTGCTCCAGGCAACTGGCCTTTCAAAGCACTAACCTTCCCCATTCAACCAAGAATTATTTAGGAAATTACATTAAACCATTTCACTCACCTACCACTGAAACCTGTTCATGATTACGATGGAAATGCGATGTTACAAGAGCAGAACCCTGCTATGGGCATTCCACAGCATTCTGAGTAGCGTCTAATGGACACCAACACCAACAAAAAAGCCGATGGAAGATCCATTCCTGTGTAAATCAAGCTGCTGTTCATTACAAGCCACTGAGTTTAAGTTGATTAGACCTCAAAGGAAGAATACAGATTTTGATGGAAATTTCTTTCTCATTGCCAGCTTATCAGAACTGTTCAAAAGTAGTTTCCTTACACAATACATGAGATTTAGAAAGACCTTTTGTGAGCCAGCTGAAAATGAGCGCGCAGAGGACGCAATGAATTATGGTACTAAACGTGTGTTTGTATGTGTGTGCGTGTATGTGTGTGTGTGTGTGTATGTGTGTGTGTGTGTGTGTGTGTGTGTTTCTGCGTTTTAAACTCAGCATTTTACATTCTCCTGGGGTCACCCCTTCAGCATCAGTTCTGTGGCCTGGATTTAGTTGAATCAATCCTAATTGCAATTCTGCACAGCTCTCGTTCTCTGTAGAGATTGCAGATGAATGACAGTGCAGTGGCAGGAAAGATAAATATGCTGGCAAATAAGATCCAACTCTCCACTGAGGATGGAATAAATTACTTTACCAATAGAGTGAAAGTAATATGTTGGAGAAAGAAAGTGAAATCGAAGCTAGTTTAATACTGGGTTGGTTAAAGTTTAAAGAGAAAACATTTTAGTTTGTGTTAAATTCTGCCGGTGATTCATTTGTACTTGGACCACTTTTCATTGTTCTGGAGCATGAATGATTACTGCAAGCACTAATTTCATTTATGCAAATGACAGCTTGCACAATTTGAATTCATGCAGCATTTTCTGTGTAGCTGAGGGCCCAGTGGAAGCTGTGGTATAGCATATTGATTAGCAATTTGATAAATACACAAAATGGCACATAGAGCTTTAGGTGCTTCATGCAAAATGTATTTAAAGGACCTTGGCTAATTAGACTGTATGGCTGGGAGGCACAGCCATATGAATGAGAACTGCCGTTGGTAAGTGCCAAGATTTATGCTGCTTTTATGACAGCCAAATCCCAATTTAAGGCAAGAAAAAGGAGCAACCATCGATTTACAGAGAAACAATCACTGGCAAATCTTCTCATTTTCGGTTATAAGGATTGTAGCATGTAGGACATAAGATTAGTTCACTGGGTCAACAGGAAAATTTATTCACACATTGGGAGCTGTTGATAAATAGACTTATATTAGGAAGGAAACAATGCAGTTATGAGATGAATACCAAACACCCTTAATCTAGAAAACATTATTGGACTCTGGTCTTAAATAATATTAATTCTGTTTACATTTGGAATCAGCATTGTTAAGAAATGGTAGAACCATTAATCATTTTAAATATTCACTTTTTTTGTTTTAATTTTCGAGTGCTGTATAAATGGGCCATGCAAAAGCAGAGAGAACAATAATACATCACTTGTACAGTCCAAGAAGCTAAGTCTTTCACAGCAGCCTGAGTTATGTCTTATTATTGTTGCTTGAGGTGAATATATGAGATTTCACTGCTGATGCTTATATTGAGACTATTCTCTTAAGCAGACAGTTGATACAGAAAGGTTGAGTTGCAATCCCCCTAGTAGAATCTTTAAAATTGGGAAAGCTAGAAATAATTTTAAAGGTTATAGCCTTAACATTTAATTTTTTGACTCGGCGTGAACTGAAAATAAAACTGACGCCTAGTCAAAAAATGGCTCAGATTTATCCTGCCCATAGAGCTGGAGATTTCTATGAAGCGCTTAGCTCCCACTGATTTTAAAGGAAGTTGGCACCAATGAAGCAATATTAGGAAGTTTTGAGGGTTTGACTCCAGGATATAAATATTGCAGGACTGCTAAATTGAGTTAACGCCCAAGGAAGTTGCCTTTGAAAAGCATTAATGACCACTGGGCTGATTTCAGATAATAATAATGGTGGTATTAGTTAAGCTATTACTGTGTGCCAAGCGCTGGTCTAGATACTCCATTGCACCTAAGGAAGCCAAGCTCAACTGAACTACCCTCTAACTTGTTGTGGGCAGGGATCATACCTAACAACTCTGTAATAGTGTACTCTTCCAAGTGCTTAGTATAGTGCTCTTGGCACACAGCCCAGTGCTTAGTATAGTGCCTAACACATAATAATAATAATAATGGTATTTATTAAGCACTTACTATGTGCAAAGCACTGTTCTAAGCGCTGGGGGGATACAAGGTGATCAGGTTGTCCCATGGGGGGCTCACAGTCTTAATCCCCATTTTACAGATGAGGGAACTGAGGCCCAGAGAAGTGAAGTGACTTGCCCAAAGTCACCCAGCTGACAATTGGCGGAGCCGGGATTTGAACCCTGACCTCTGACTCCAAAGCCCGGGCTCTTTCCAATGAGCCATGCTGCTTCTCTAACATTGTAAGCACTTAAATACCATAATTATTGATAAATGCTCTTGATTGATTGAATCATCTTCAAATACGGTATCCCCAGGGATTGCAAATTCACCTGGGGAGAAGGAATTTGAGGGCCAGTTAGTCTGGCATGTCAGTTTACATGGCTGCCAAAGTATATGATAGATTCAAACAGAAACTCCTTACCATCAACTTTAAAGCTCTCAATCATCTCTACCTCACTAATTTCCTACTACAAGCCAAACTCTACACTTTACTCCTCTAATAGCCCCCTACTCCTATTATTATTATTATTACTCATTACCTCAATCTTGTGTAACTTGCCACAAAACCCCTTGCTCTTCCTCTGACCTGGAACTCCTTCACCTTTCTTCTATAAGAAACTACCACTCTCACCATCTTCAAAGTCTTATTAAAATCATATTTCCTCCAAGAGGCCTTCCCTGCCAAAACCCTCATTACTCCTTCTCTCCCTTCTGCTTTGCCTATGCACTTGGTCCTGTACCCTTCAAGCGGTTGATATAAATAATAATATTTGTTAAGCGCTTACTATGTGCCAAGCACTGTTCTAAGTGCTGGGGTAGATACAAGGTAATCAGTTTGTCCCACATGGGGCTCACAGTCTTAGACACCATTTTCCCAAGGAGGTAACTGAGGCACAGAGAAGTTAAGTGACTATCCCCAAATCACACAGATGACAAGTGGCCGAGCCAGAATTAGAACCCATGACCTCTGACTCCCAAGCCAGTGCTCTTTCTCCTAAACCACACTGCTTCTCTATCCGCCCCATATGCAGAGCCACAGCATTAAGTACACACTGACACTTTTAAAAAATGTCTGTCTCCCCCTCCTGACTATAAGCTCCCTGTGGGAAGGGAATGTGCCTACCAACTTCATTTTATTGTACTCTCTGAGAGAAGTAGCTTGATAGAGCACTGGCCTGGGAGTTAGAAGATCATGAGTTTTAATCCCAGCTCTGCCACTTCTCTGCTGTGTGGCCTGAGGCAAGTCACTTCACTTCTCTGTGCCTCAGTTACCTCATCCGTAAATTGGGGATTAAGACTGTGAACCCCATGAGGGACAGGGACTGTGTCCAACCTGATTGGCTTATATCCACCCCAGCGCTTAGTACAGTGCCTGGCAAATAGTAAGTGCTTAACAAAAACCACAATTATTAAATATTATTGCAGAGCATGGGCTTGGGAGTCAGAAGGACCCGTGTTCTAGTCTAAGCCCTTCTCGACTGTAAAATCATTATGGGCAGGGAAGGTGTTTGCTAATTCTGTTGTAATAATAATAATAATGATGGTATTTGTTAAGCTCTTGCATGTGCCAAGCACTGTTCTAAGCGCTGGGTTAGATACAAGGTAATCAGGTTGTCCCACTTGGGGGTCACAGTCTTAATCTCCATTTAACAGATGAGGCAACTGAGGCATAGAGAAATTAAGTAGCTTGCCCAAAGTCACACAGCTGCTAAGTGACAGAGCCAGGATTAGAACCCACAACCTCTGACTCTCAAGCCCGAAAATGCCAAGCTGTTAGTAAAGTACTCTGTACATAGTAAGCACATAGTAGGCACTCAATAAATATCACTGATTGAATGAGTAACACTGCCACTTATCTGCTGTGTGACCTTGAGCAAGTCACTTAACTTCTCTTTGCCTTAATTACCTCATCTGTAAAATGTGGATTAAGACTGTGAGCCCTGTTTGAGACATGGACTATGCGTGGCTCAATGGAAAGAACCCGGGTTCGGGAGTCAGATGTCATGGGTTCAAATCCCCACTCTGCCAATTGTCAGCTGTGTGACTTTGGGCAAGTCACTTAACTTCTCTGGGCCTCAGTTACCTCATCTGTAAAATGGGGATGAAGACTGTGAGCCCCATGTGGGACAATCTGATCACCTTGTATCCTCCCCAGCATTTAGAACAGTGCTTTGCACATAGTAAGTGCTTAACAAACGCCATTATTATTATTATTTGCTCGAATCCACCCCAGTACTTGTACAGTGCCTGGCATATAGTAAGCACTGAACAAATATCATAATAAAGTGCTTATTTCAGTGCTCTGTACACAGTAAATGCTCAGAAAATATCATTGATTGATTGATTAATTAAAATATTTGAATATCAGGCTCAATATCAGTCTATTCTTATTTTCCCATCCTTCAAATACTTGTTCATTCTGGCTAGCTACCTACATGATCCCTGGAAGAATTTAGGTTATGTCAGATACGAGTTTTCTGTCTTTCTGCAATCACTCTTCTTGGCTCATAGCACCATAACAATTTCACACAGCTGACAGGAACTCTTTCAGTTTGGTATGTGTTTTGAGAAGGATGACACTGAAAAAAAATCACATTTCTCAAAAAAAACTTTCAAATAAAAGAAGCTATACAAGAAAAGGTTTTAGAACTTTGATCTCTCCTTCTAAGGAATGATTCCTCCAAAATGGAGAAATTTAGGTTGGCCTCTCTGAGGTGTTCTAATATGACATATTAATAACACCTTGATTGCCTTCTTTAAAAGTATTTCTGAATTGCAGGGAACTGTGTGGGAATTATTTACATTAAATTTATCATTGGTTAGGGTATTTATTGTGCCCTAGTTCAAACCCATAATTTAATAGTTCTGCTACTAACAGTATCAGCAGGATAATAATAATAATAATAATGATGGCATTTGTTCAGCGCTTACTGTGTGCGAAGCACTATTCTAAGCATTGGGGGGGATACAAGGTCATCAGGTTGTCCCATGTGGGGCTCACAGTCTTCATCCCCATTTTACAGATAAGGCAACTGAGGCTCAGAGAAGTTAAGTGATTTGCCCAAGGTCACACAGCAGACATGTGGCAGAACCAGGACTAGAACCCATGACCTCTGATTCCCAAGCCTGTGCTCTTGCCGCTGAGCCACACTGCTCCTACAGTGGGCAGAAAATGTATGTGAAGGATTTATCAAATAAGAGATTTAAATAAAATCTAATTCCTACCCTCAAGGAATTTATAATCTAATGGGGAAAAAAACTCTAATTCTAATTTGATTCTAATTTAAGGCCCAACATTTGGCATGGTGGACGATCTTGAGCAAGTCAGTTAACTTCTCTGAGCCTCAGTTTCCTATAAACAGGGAATAAGACATCCATTCTTGCTCCCTCTAAGACTGTGTCCAATGTAATTATCTTTAACCTATGCCAGTGCTTTGTAGTAATAGTAATAATATCTATTAAGTGCTTACAAAACATATGTATGGAATTAGACATGGTCTCTATCTTTGGGGGGGCTCATCAAAGTGTTTGACCCTAATAAATAAATTATTAATAATTGTGATAATGGTGATGATAAGGAAAAGCCTATTGATGCTTCAGCTGACTTCTGGGCATTTGATATTCTTCCTACCCTCCAGCCCAGAGCACTTATGGATAGATCTTTAAATTATATATTATATATATTTATTTATACTAGTGTCTATCTACTCCTCTAAGACTATATATGGTGGTCAGGGAACATGTCTGCAAACTCTTTTGCACTGTACTCTCCCAAGCACTTAGGACAGTGCTCTGCACATAGTAAGTACTCAATCAGTATGATTGATTGATTGATTAATTAATTCTGGAAGTCTTAAGGGAAATAAACAGCTTCACCAGAAAAAAATTCTTCATTTTGATCCCTGCCCATTCTTTTCCAATTTATGGAATAATTAAAATAGGGCTATTGTTTCAAAAGTGTAAATTGGCCTTGCTATTGACACTGTGGGCTGGGTGGACAGGCTCTGTGGCTAAACCATCTGCCAGGCATGACCAGTCCCAGGCCCAGAAGGTTTGTTAGTGTGTGGACATGGATCAGAATGAGTTCTCTAATTTTTTTCATGTGTGGCATTTGTTAAGCACTTACTATGTGCCAGGCACTGCACTAAGCACTGAGATAGACAAAAGCTAATCAGGTTGGACACGGTCTATGTCCCACATTGGATTTATGGTCTAATTTGGAGGGAAGAGGATTTAATCCTCATTTTACTTATGAGGTAACTGGCAAGTGGCAGATCCGGGATTAGAACCCAGACCCTCTGACTCCCAAGCCCACATTCTTTCCATGCTTCTTCTCTTGTTGACATAGAAGTGCTGAGGTGATAGTGGGGGGAATTTGCCAATGAGCTTGATTGAAGTACAAAACAGACAACTGTCTAGTATGGGGGGGAAACAGGACTTTGAATAGGGAAATGTTAGGATCTTACCTGAGAATGGTACAAGATAGGTCAGTTCAAAGACCTTTTGTACAAACGGTGATCATACTGTAACCTATATCCAGTCTGGAGAAATCACCCACTTCCCTCCAGGCTCCCAATACCTCTGCACAGGGAGTTGAAATTATTTATCTATTAATCTATCTCCACCACTCTCCGCTCCCGACATTTTACAGTTGAGGAAACCGAGGCCTAAGAAGACTTGCTAAAGTCACCCAGGAAGTGAGCGGCAGAGCTGGAGCTCAAATCTGGTTCTCCTGACTCCAGGTCCTGTGTGCTTTCCATTAGGCCAAGCCATCCATCACCTCTAACAATGGGACTGGGTTTTGAGTCCAAAATATGCAAGCTTCCCAGTGGTCCCTCTTTTCTCTGAAATTGATGGCCAGGAAGAGCCCAGGATAGCCCTTTAGTGATCCCCCTGATGCTCCTGCAATGGCTGGCCGGAGCATAGATAAGCTCTTATTAGGGAGCCACACTAGGCTAGGTTCAGGGGTCCTTGCTGGTTCCCTCTCCTCCTTCTGAACAAACACTTA
This sequence comes from Tachyglossus aculeatus, assembly GCF_015852505.1. Taxonomy (NCBI): domain Eukaryota; kingdom Metazoa; phylum Chordata; class Mammalia; order Monotremata; family Tachyglossidae; genus Tachyglossus; species Tachyglossus aculeatus. The sequence continues at coordinate 10,591,770 of NC_052079.1, read as the reverse complement.
AAATGCTAGGCAAACACCAGCCAAAGCAGAACCTCTAAATAAAGAGCTTGCAGGTGGTGGGGCTGCTTCTTGTCATTTATCTTGATTGTTAGTAATCAGCCACCCAGTGAGGAGAAGCAAACCATGTCAGATGCTTGGCTAAATAGCAAATCCATACCTGTTGGATAGGTAGGTAGCAGGGGCCTCTCTGCTGGGCAGTACGTCACTTCCATTACTCAGACCCAATCGTGCAGGAGACGCAAACAGAAGCGGATTTCACAGTATCTCATTATGAGTCACAGGGCTAGAGTAAACTTCCAGGGAATGGGTTACTAGCTTTGTGCTTGTGTGAAACGAATTTTGTATTTTTGCCAAGTCAGAGTAGGGCTTGGTCATCCCTCAGCCTGGTACCAGGGCATCAAGATATGAGTGACAGGGACTCTTTGGCTCAGGAAGAAGCAACCAGGGCTGCCATGTAGCTTTGAAGAGGATTCATTCTTCACAGTCTCAGAGACCTAATGAAACACGCAGGGCCTGAAATTATTTTCCAACATGGACTCTGAGATGTGGTTCATGCTGGTCTATCAGCTTTTTATCCAAGCCCTAATCAATTAGTCAATCGACAATACTTACTGAACACTGATTCTGTGCAGAACACCACACTAAGTCCCTGGGAGAGTACGCTGGACTAAGGAGACATGATTCCTGCAATCAAGGAACTTACAATATAATGGTCCTCTGGATTTTCCTCCTTTCAGCTTTATGGGATTGGGGAGCACAGGAGCAATGACCACATTGGCTTTTTCTCTACCTCATTGGTGCTTTCTCCTGGGGAGGGAAAATAAACTGCACTATAAGGAGATGTGCAGCAAAAAATAGTCTTAAGGATGTATTGGGAATACTGGACATTTGCTTAATGTCCCCATGGCCTTTCCCAGCTGTCGATCAGCTTTACCCCTTCTCTTCCAGACTCTTATCTCTGTTTGGTTTCTCATTCCTTTAGAAAAACAGCCCTGGAAGTACTAGAGAGGAAGGAGGAGAAAGTAGCTAAGGGTAAGCATGCATTCTCTGAGGATGGGGTGAACTTCGACGTCTTGCTTTCCACTTGGGATATTGATGGATAACAATCTGTGAGGCAGTCCTGTAGCTCTTTAGTGCAGAAAAACAGGTGAGGTAGGAGTTCATTCCCATCCCATTTCTATACAAACTAATCTTTGGATACAGGTCTAGCTTACACAACAAAGAGGTGGAAAGATGGAAGGTTGAGCAGAAAGATCTGTGAGGGATGTAACGATTTAAGGGTGAATTAATATTGGTTACAGAATTCACAATATTAAGAGTTCTCCCCCAGAGACATGAGCATCTATCTGTTTTTCCTCCCCATCCATGAGTGACTGAATAAGAGGAGATGGGCCTAAACCACAGCATGAAATATTCAGGTTAGCTATAAGGAGTTCCCTCAAGGGCTGGGAGGGGGATGAGGACGGGATACAGTCTCTCCTTCCCCCAAATCTGAAGCTAGGAAATAATTTGGTTGTGTATGATTGGGGTGGCCTAAAGGGAAGATACAGAGGATGGGAAGAGAGGTGTGAAAAGGGAAGAAACCAAGAATGCTCAGAGAATTCCTGTGAGAGTCTAGGTTCCGTATATAATAATAATAATGGCATTTGTTAAGCGCTTACTATGTGCAAAGCACTGTTCAAAGCGCTGGAGGGGGATACAAGGAGATCAGGTTGTTCCACGTGGGGCTCACAGTCTTAATCCCCATTTTACAGATGAGGTAACTGAGGCCCAGAGAAGTTAAGTGACTTGCCCAAGGTCACACAGCTGACAATTGGTAGAATAGGGATTTGAACCCATGACCTCTGACTCCCAAGCCCGTGCTCTTTCCATTGAGCCACGCTGCTTCTTGCCTTGGCCCACAGCCAGGATCTATGACTTCTCTGGACCCCTTGTGGGCATATTCTAAAGGGAGCTGCCATACTGGCTAGGGTGAGATATTTATATTCTGCATATGAGTCTTTACTTTTTCACAGATACTAAATCAATTTCTTATACAATGAATTATTTAAATCATTGACATGTAAATGGTCTTTAAGAAAATACTTTATTTTATCAGCTAATATTTTTTCCTCAGCAAATGTCACAATGACTTTTAAAAATCTCTGTAAAAATATACACAGTAGAGTCTCATCACTAAACTGAATAATAGCTTTGCTTTAAAATCAAGTTCTGGAAATTTCCTCCCTGTTATCACATTCAGGATGAAACAGAATTATACAGACTCTCAATCTGATGTTGTAAGTACATTTATTTGATTTTTCAATCTCTTTTATTGTTGTAGAAAATTATTCTCTGGCTGGACCTTCTTCCTTGCTCTATTTTTTTATAGTCTACCAATCAGTTAAAAACACTCTGGCCACCACTATGACCACCATTTTTAGCTATTTGACAGCAGTAACCATGGAGATTTTTTTTAAAAAAATCAAATTTCCAGTTATTGTTACAGAAAGATGAATTCTGGTAATATACCTGAGTGTCCATTTATTTCTTGCAGGTGATTAAATTCCCCTCTACATGCTCACAAAGTGAATTTGTGTTTCACATCCATTTGAATTTAAGCTCTTTGGGAAGGGAATGTGTTGTGCTTCTGTTGTAATCCCCATGTACCTAGTTCAGTACACTGAATTTACTCAATAAATACTATCATTCCTACTATGGATCACAGTATTATATCAAAGCTCTATGTGGGTTTCATTTTCTATGAATGGTCTTTTTCAGGTGAGGTGCTGTTTGGTTCATTTTCAGGCTAGATTTGGTTTGACAATTATGCTTCATGAGTAGCAGATGTAACACTGATGGCATTCTTTTGCCATCTGTGTAAAAGGAGTGCTTATGGGAGAATCTCTCTAATCTGTACCAAAAATGTATTTGTCCAATAAAATGCTCTGGTAGAATTGGTGCTGCTCTGTCCCTCACTTCCCCATTTTCCTTTTATATTTGGAAATAGAAGAAAGAGCAGGTCTGAGAGAGTCAAGGGACCTTTATTCTAATCTTGGCTCTGCCACCTACCAGCTGTGTGACCATGGGCAAATCACTTCACTTCTCTGTGCCTCAGTCCTGTCATTTGTAAAATAGGAATTCAATTCCTGTTCTCCTTTCTAATTAGATGTGAGCCCTATGTGGGATAGGGACGGTATCTGACCTGATTCTCTTGTATCTACTCCAGTGTTTAGTACAATGCTTGGCACTTAGTAAGCACCTAACAAATACCATAATCATTATTATTTTTAACCAAAATAGGGACTGAAGAATCCATTCCAGAATCTGGGCCAGATTCCTTAATCTATTCACACTGTACTTCTTTCCTGTTTAATTAGTTCAAGTTAGCTGAACATGAGTTCCAACACTGGCCCGAGGAAAAGTGATGGTGAGAGAAAGGGGATAGAGAGTTTCCATTGAGTGGAAAATATACAGGAGGCTGGCTTCTTTCTTGTGCTTTCTTCTTAAATATGATTCTATCCTTGACTCCAAAACACAAAAGTTGGTTACCTTCTCTTAAGGGATCCCAAAGGTGCTCCACCGATGATTGCAATTTGGATATCAAGAACAGCAGTGACACTACACTAGTCAATTGTTATTAGGTTCTTGTCCATCTGTTGCTTATGATACTCTCTTCTCTTCAGCTTTTCCTGGAACATTGAAACCCCCCTGTATCTGCAACCCATGGAGAGACTGGGATGGCAGTCTGGCTAACCCACTGAACCACATTCACTGGCTGGATTGCCAAGTCTCCCTTTCCTGTGTAATAGTCCCACCTTTGGGGTTGCAACAGCTTCAAATAGACAAGTGAAGCTAGCTGAAAGGATGGAAGTGGTCCTGCTAGATCCAAGCTGGGATGGACTTGGACTCTGTACTATACTCAATACTATACCATATAGCCAAGATCTGACCAACTTGTGTGTAGGAAATATGCCAACCTACCAGATGGGTGTGAGGGATGGGGAGGCAATGAGACTTGCTTTATGCACAGCAGCTGGTCATGGGGATTCAGGTCATTATTCCCTGCAAAGAAAGTCAAAACATCTGTCTGCTTTGAACTGCTGATCTCTGGTTAAGATTATGCACTAAGACTAACCCAATTTTGAAGCTGGCTTTTTTATGTTACCCCAAATTGCCCTTTTATAGATTGGCAATGAGTCCAAGAGAAGCAGCGTGGCTCAGTGGAAAGAGCATGGGTTTTGGAGTCAGAGGTCAGGGGTTCAAATCCTGGCTCCACCAATTGTCAGCTGTGTGACTTTGGGCAAGTCACTTAACTTCTCTGTGCCTCAGTTACCTCATCTGCAAAATGGGGATTAAGACTGTGAGCCCCCTGTGGGACAATCTGATCACCTTGTAACCTCCCCAGTGCTTAGAACAGTGCTTTGCACATAGTAAGTGCTTTATAAATGCCATCATCATCATCAAGCTATCTGTCTATGTATGAATCAATCATCTATCATCTATTTGTCTACCCATCTATTATAGTAATAGTGATATTTGATGAGCACTTGCTTTTTTCTAGCAATATACTAAATAGTATGGTAGAAACAATATAAACAGATTGAACAAAGCCTCTGTCCCCACTGGGGTCCACAGTCTACGGGAGAAGGGGAAGTGGCATTATAGCCCCATTTTACAGAAAGGAAAGTAGAACTTAGAGAAGTTATGTGACTTTTCCAATGTCACACATTGTAGGCAAGTGGGGAAGCTGGATTAGAACCCATCTATCCAACGATCCATCCATCGATCTACCTATCTCTTTACATGCTCATTGGGTTAGTGGTTTTGTTTCTTAGATTGGTTTATAAAGCACTTGGTCATTCTCCAGTCCCAGGGATCTGGGAAAGAGACTTTCCATTATCTTTTAGTGCAATAGATTTTTATGGTTGGTGAAATAATTGGTGTCTGGTTCCTGCCAGCTAACATGCCCAAACAAAATAGTTTATAGGTACAAAATGTGCAAGTCCAGTCCTAACCATATTCTGTTTTTCAGCCATAGAGATGCATTTAGTCTTGTGAGGCTCCGTTACAGATTCCCAATCTTGTTTCTGTGTATTTTCTTTCATTAACAGGAAAGTTGTGACAAATAATAATGATGACATGTAGTAAATGGTTACTGTGTGCTAAGAGCTAGGATGTATATAAGATCAGGAGATTAAAGTTTCTGTCCTACACTGACTCACAATCTATTGTATCCCTATTTTGCAGATGAGGAAACTGAAACCCAGAGAGGTTAAGTTACTTGCCCAGGGTCACAGGGCAGGCCTGTGGCAGAGCTGGGACTAGAATTGGGGTCTCCTGACTTCGAGTCCTATGGCTCATTCCATTAGGCTATACTAAATCTTAGCTTTGTTTTTTCCCCTTTAGTCACCGCGATGTGGGGTAAGAGATCACAAAGATGGTAAGCCCAGTGTGGGCTATTATTATCTATTATCTATCTATTATTATTATCTATTATCTAGTTATCTATTGCTGAATTGTACTTTCCAAGTGCCCAGTAAAGTACTCTGCACACAGTAAGCACTCAATAAATATGACTGACTGACTGAATGAATGGTAGTCCAAACCACCATAGAATTATCAACTCGGAGGTCGCATTCACAACCTCCTTCCTGTTGAGGTAAACAAAGCTAGTCCTTCCCATCCATGGCTTCTCAGTTTTTGTGGCTTTTCTAGCCCTCCTCCCTGCACCTTACACTCACTCCCTGTCTCCCAGACCCTATGGCTCCCTTTGTTAAATTCATTCATTAATTCCTTCATCATCTGTATTCTATTCCATGTCTACCATTTCTTTTAACTTTTAATTTATCTATTCTTTGAACTTCTACATTTTCTACAGTTCCCACACTGCTGGATTTCATTGAGGCCCTGGTTATTCTTGCTGTGCTTACTGTCCTCTCCAGTCACTTTTTTCCTCCCATGACTTCTGAGGCTGACCTCCCCATCCCCTGGAACTCAAAACTGTGGCAACTGGGATGGACTAAAGCAGGGTGGAGGCAAGACAGCAGCAGCTCCCCTCCTTGCACCCCACTTTTATTTATAAACTTCCTTTGATGTTCTTAAGAGTGCTAACACTGCTGGGTTTCCCTGGTAGAAGAGAAGGAAGGGATATGGAGAGTAGTCTCAGATTTTCTCCTCTGCACCTGCCCCCCATTCTCCTCCTCCACCATCACTACCTTCCCTTTCTATATCCCACCATGTTAAATGATCTAAGATAGCTGTGGTGGCAGGAACAAATAGAATCCAGCAGCTTTGACAGTGTAAACAAACAAACGTTAAAAACATACACGTACAATAGAGGGCGAGACAAGGAAGACAGAGAGGTGAGTTATTAAGTATCCAGTGTGAGCCTAGAAAAGTCATGAGAATTGGTATGAAGCAGAGGGGCACTATACTACAGACAAGGGGATGGGATTATTTCTCTGGGGAATTTGTCCCAAGAGAGACCAGCTACTAAAATCACTTGCAGAGAAAGTGATTTCTGCAAGACTGAAATGGAATCCACTCCAGGAGGCAGAGCTGAGCAATCCCCACCCAGTAGCTGAGTAAACAGCTGGGAGGCACTTTGGAATGCTATCACATTCATCTCAATCAAGCCACTGTACATTCCTCACTGCACAACTCCATTTCCCTGGGATCAATCAATCAATCGATCAATCACTGGTATTTACTGAGTCCTTACTAAGGGTACAGCACTGTACTACAAACTTGGGGGAGTACAATACAACAGAATTAGCAGGCATGTTCCCTGCCATTTCGAGCTTGTCTTTGGTGATGATGCCTTCCTACCTCTAAACTGGGAGAAGTAAACTTTCACAAACTCAATTAAATCATTACTTGTTGTAAACAGATTATGTATCAAGCGAGGGGAATAGCAGGATGATGAACTTTTCTTTGCCGGGAGTTTATTTAATGCACGCACAGTTCTATAGGTTAATAATAATAATAATAATGGTATTTGTTAAGCACTTACTATGTGAAAAGCACTGTTCTAAGCACTGGGGGGATACAAGGTGATCAGGTTATCCCACGTGGGGCTCACAGTCTTAATCCCCATTTTACGGATGAGGTAACTGAGGTATAGAGAAGTTAAGTGGCTTGCCCAAGGTCACACAGCTGACAAGTGATGGAGCTGGGATTTGAACCCATGACTTCTGACTCCCAAGCCTGTGCTGTTTCCACTGAGCCACACTGCTTCTCATACAGCATACATGCAGATAGAATGCTTAGTATCCTCCGAAAAGTCGGTTCTTAGCTCATAGAAGTACTGGGTCATCTTGGCTCTTTTTCGCTTTCAGTGCTCTTTTGTTCTCCTTTCTAGATTATTTCGCAAAGACATCTAAGCCCATTTCGGCTCCTTCAGTGAGTTTTATTTTCTCTGATAGGTTCAAGGGTTTGAATTTAACAAGTTTCAACACCTCATCCTAACTCCTAAAATCCCGAATCTGCTGATTCAATGGCGATATTCTTCAGAGGTTTTCACCTTTCCAAGTGGTTACAAGTGGCATCAAGATCATTTTATGAGTTTTTCATCTATCAGGATGAAGAGGAGGCTGATTTAAAATTCTGGTATGAATGAATGCTTGTCATTTTATAAAAATAATTTGCTTGGGATCTACTTTTTACTTGTCCATACTACTGGTTCGGAGTTTAACACCCAGCGCTTAGAAGAGTGCTTTGTACATAGTAAGTGCTAAATGCCACTATTATTATTATTTCTACTCACTCCTGGTATGGTATTTATGAGTTCTTACTGTTTGTAAGGCAATTAAACTCAAATACATTAAGTACTGTGATAAGCACCTGTGATAAAATGTTTAGTGGATCGGAGGTTGAAATTCTGAACAGAACAAGGATTTTAGTGGCTTGGGTTTTTTTTGTGGATTTTGTTTGCTAGAACCCAGGTCCTCCATCACCTCAAGATAATGGAAAATCGGAGATGTATCAAGCACAGTAAATCAGCTTGAAAAATCCTATAACTTAAATAGTTGCTTATCTAAAAGGATTGCTCAGGTGGAAAAAAAATAGCTTTTATTTTCTTTCAAATTCCATTGTCCTGGATTTTCTTTGTTGTTGTTGTTCAGTGATCATTTCTTTTAACTGTTTTCAACAGAAATGAGACTTAAGAAAAAGCTTTTCTCGTTCAAATCACCACTACCATTGTGCTTTTTCTTAATTACCAATTTGTCTTCTTAAAAAAACACACACTTAGAAACCTGGAATTACATAATTGTGAGCTAACACCTAGTCCCATATTTCTTTTTTGAACAAAAAACATTAGCGGTAGTGTTCGTTACAGCAATAATTGAGAGAAAATTACATTATACATATATACGTTTTGGAAAGTTTGGGGAGGATCCTTTGTAAATGCTCTCATATTACATTAAAACTATTTATGAATCAAATGTTGAAAGAATCACCAGGGGACAAGGACAAGAAATAACTTTTTATAGGAACCAGAATTTCTAAGTAATTTCATATCAAATCTAAGGCCTTGCATGATTTCTGTGTGCTTGTTAATTTATTTAGAGGATAAAAATCCATCATTCAGGTTTAGGCTGTCTCCTATACCATAAATGTCTGCTCTATGGTTTCTATATATTTTGGGAATGACTTTCCATCTTACCCAGTGATAGCCAGGAACCCATCATCGGAAATAATTCATACCACATAGCAGATGGATGTTGCCCACAGTCCTCTCCTCCTATCTCATCCTCTCAACAGCTCTGCCTGACATTCTTCCGTGCTTCCATTGTTCTCTGACATCAACCCCTTGATGCCTCCCTCAATTCTATGTTCACAGTTTCGATAGAGTACTGCACTGAGGCAGGGAAACAGATGAGAAAACACGCCAAGGACTTCTCTAGCTCTGTGTTTATACAATTGGGAGTCCTGGAGAGCTTATTAATAATCAATGCCCTGATTTCTTGAAAGTTTCAGATTAATGTCCCATGGTACTTCACTTCAGCTCAGTTATTACCTGAGAGTGGCTTGTCCTGAGTAAGAATGATGATATGAAAGAAATATGACATTACCAATAAAATCAACCTCTTTGTCAACTACTCAAAATGTTTCCAACAAGCAAAGACTTTCCAACCATTTTAATATTTTACATTTGCATAGGACAGGAAAATTTCAGTTGATGGCATTTTACATTGACTAAGCTGACCTGAAAATTCATAAATTCAAGCTTTGTCCATCCAATGCCTGGCCATTTACTGTAGACCACTACCTTTGAATTTGTAACATTATTATCTGTAACTTGTTTTTATTATTCTATATACCTATCTCCTTTTTCGAGTGTAGATTGCTTATGGACAGGAATCATATCTCATTCCTCTGTTGAACTTTCCCAAGTACTTAGCACAGTGCATCGCACTAGAAGTTGCCCAGGAAATACTTTTACTAATAACACTATCATTAATACAACTCCTATTCCTCTTTCTCAAGACTGTGAGCTTTGATTTTTGCCCTAACCCTTAGCTCGGTGCTTGGCACATAGTGAGCACTCAAGTACTATTACTAAATCCATTACTGATTTCTTAATTTAATAGCTGTATGAAGCAATGCCTTTAAAGGTATTAATATATCACATCTTCATTTTTTCAAGTGAGTCCTGTTATTTTCCCCATTCGCCATTATAAGCAAGGCAGGCTACCGTTCGGCTTTTAAAAGTTTCAAAACTACCCATCATGATGTCAAATATAATACTGTGTGAAATTATTACAAGGGGCAGTGTTGTTTTATAGTAATAATGTCATTCCATTGCATTAAGCAAAAGCAAGAGTCTAGTGACATAGAAAAACATGGGGCTGGCTCTTTAAATCAGAAATTAGGAAGCAGCGTGGTCTAGTGGAAAGAGCATAGGCCCGGGCGTCGGAGGACTTGGGTTCTAATCCTGGCTCTGTAACCTGCCTCCTGTGTAATTTGGGAAAGACACTTCCCTTCTCTGTGCCTCAGTTTTCTCATCTGTAAAATGGAGATGAAAAACCTGATCTCCCTTCTACTTAGATCATGAGCCCTATGAGGTAACAACAATAATAATAATAATAATGATTGTGGTATTTGTTAAGCACTTACTGTGTACCAGGCACTGTACTAAGTGCTGGGGTGGATTAGAGCAAATCAGGTTCGGCACAGTCCCTGTCTCACATGGGGCTCACAGTCTCAATCCCCATTTTACAGATGAGGTAACTGAGTCACAGAGAAGCAAACTGACTTTCTAGACTGTGAGCCTGTTGTTGGGTAGGGACCGTCTCTATAGTTGCCAACTTGTCCTTCCTAAGCGCTTAGTACAGTGCTCTGCACACAGTAAGCGCTCAATAAATATGATGGAATGAATGAATGAACTTGCCCAAGGTAACAAAGCAAACGAGTGGTGGAGCCAGGCTTAGAACCCATGACCCTCAGACTCCCAAGCCCATTCTCTATCCACTGTGCCCAATCTGATTATCTTTTATCTACCACAGCGCCCAGTTCAGTGCTTTGGCACACAGTAAGTGCTTAACAAATACCACCATTAAAACTGCTATGCTATCATCATATATGGTTAAAGGATGAAGAAGGTGTAACATAATTCAGCTAAAGCTGCATCAAAAATAGCACTCAAAGTAGATGGTATCACCAAAGAACATCCTCTAGATTATAAACTCATTATGGGCAGGGGAATGCGCCTACCAACTCTGTTTTATCATAGCCTCCCAAGCACTCAGTACAGTGCTCTGAACACAGTAATCACTCAGTAACCATGACCTACTGATTGAGAAAGGGCTTCACTCTACTGGTCAAATGAGATTGGAAGTCAGAACTATACATACCTGAGATATTGTGAGACCCGTGTGCCACAGGGACTGTGTCCTATCTGATTATCTGCCCCATTGCTCAGAACATAAAAGACATTTAACACATTATAAATAAAGCCTTCATGAAAGAATGGATTTCAAGACATCAAGCAAGACTGTAATGAACATTTATAGCAATTATCCAGCGATGGGGCCTAAACCTTCCCAAATTCATATTTTTTATCATCTTTCTTCTTTAGTAGCCTAACTGTTCTTGCTTCAGAAGAGTCTTTAGGGGATAGTATAAATGCCTCGAGCCAAGGTACCTCTTCTGACTGGAGTTTCTAAGTAAAATTTCTTAAAAGCCTGCTGATAAGACTTCGGATCTGGAAAAGTGCTGAGCTGGGATCTCACCTTCGCAAAGCGAGGCAAGGGTTGGGGAGGGGCTGGAGGGATGGAGGGTTTGTAATCCCTGAGCAGAGTGGTACGCGTATTGTACACCTGATGCACTTGGAGCTTCTTGGCTTTTTCCCGGTGCCGCTTCAGATCCGCCTGTCTTTGTTGTTCCACCCACTCGTTTATGAACTTGTGCTGCAGAAGCTCAACGAGGGGAAAGGTGGACTGAGAGGAGATGCCAAAAGTGTATCCCTCGGGCATCTGTATGGGAGGATGATGAATGCTGAACTTCTCCACCTCTTTTTTTCTAATTTCCTTGTACCTTCGGTATCTGTATTGCTCTGGAGCAGTGACCAGACCTGCCTGGGCAGCCTTAGCATTCATGGCAACAAAATCAAGAGGCATCAGTTTCGGCACAGTGGGTTTCCGGGAGTGAACGTGCCAGTGTGTTATTGCTTCAGGAACCCCTCCATCCACCTTGGGGAGATAGAGGCCATACACGAAATCGGATCCAGGTAAAACACTGCAAATTCTGGAGCACCTCCCTAGCTCCGGCTTAAGGATGAGAGGATTACACAGCATGGAGTCCCTCACCTTTCCAAGTCTAAAATTCTCCATCCCTGGGTTCAGGTCCTCCTTGCAGAGGGGCAGCAGGGGAGGGGGGCAGATGTGGTGAACAGCACATTTCTTTGATTTCTTTTCTTCACTTCTCAAGAAGGCCATCTTGGCCAGTGGAAAGCCAGCCACTCTAACTCGAAGAGATTAGATATGATTTCTTGATTTCTTCATACATCCACAGATTTACAGGCCTGTCCAGTGAGGAACTCCGTTAATTGAATGAAGCCACATGTGGATCAGCCCTGGCTTTGTAGAAAACGATTTAGGAACAGAAAATATTCTTCCAAGTAGAGCTATAGTCTCCTATTTTGGGCTGCAGAACCAAATATTCTACAACCAAGCAGATTTGTCTGGAAAATGAGATCCAAATAATCAATTAAGAGCGTTTCCCCTTCATTGACCCTTTCCTTAGCTCAGTCTCTCTGTGCTTTTACCCAAGTCCAGCTTCCCTTCCACCTGCCTCTTTCTAGTATCTCCCTCCCTCCTCCCTATGCTTTTCTAGAATCATGTTGCCTGGTTTTTGTGACATCACAATTTTTTGGTGACATCTGAATGTGGTTGTTGTTGACTCCTACTCACATGCATACAGAGTGGTTCTGATTGGCAAAACAGTAGGTCAAAAGGATAGAGGAATAAAAGGAAGGAGTGGTGTTTCTAGGAATAATGATTAATAATGATAATAATAGCTATGGTACTTTTAAGTGCTTACTATGTGCCAAGCACTGGTTGGACACAGTATCTGTCCACATGGGGCTCACAGTCTTAATCCCCATTTTACAGATGAGGTAACTGAGGCACAGAGAACTTATGTGACTTGCCCAAGGTCACACAGCAGACAAGAGGCAGAGCTAGGATTAAAACCCAGGTTTGAAGGTGAGGCTGTATTATGCTCTCCCAAGAGCTTTGCATTAGTGCTCTGCACATAGTGAGAGCTCAATAAATCCTACTGATGGTGATAAGGAGGTCAGTCCTCATTATTTTCTTCTTTCTGAATTCTACAGAGCCCCAATTTCAATCCACTGAGTTTTCTTTCCAAGTGTTTACACTAAGATCATCTATTTTGTTGAGCACAAAGTGGGCTTCAGGGTGGATTCAGAATCTGAAGTGGGCCTGGATGGGATATTAAATCATCCAGTTAAATCCCTGCTATATTTCTGTGTCAGACTGTCCAAATATATCCCTTAAAATGATCGTCTACATCTAATAATAATAATTATGACATCTGTAAAGTGCTTACTATAAGTGCTTACTATGTGACAAGCACTGTACTAAGTGATGAGGCAAGGTAGACACAGTTCCTGTCCCGCATGGAGCTCCCCATCTAAGGGGAAGGGAGAATAGGTATTTAATTCCCATTTTGCAGATGAGGCACAAAGAAGTTAAGTGACTCATCCAAGTTCACACGGCAGGCAAGTGGCAGAGCTGGGATAAGAACCCAGTTCCTTTGATTTCCAGGCCGGGGTTCTTTCTTCTAGTCCATGCTGCTTCTAATCTCCATGAGGGGAACTCCCCTTACCTCTCTGTGAATTCATTCCTCATACTCCTAGATTTCTTCTGCTTCAGAATTCTGGTCTCCTCAGCAAACAATGGGCCACATTTCACCCCTCTCCGAAACACATTCCTCATCTCAGGAAAGGTAAATCAAATGTATCCTCTTCTTATTTCTGCATTCACTGTAATTTATTCAGTGCCCAAAGGGTGGCATAAGAGGATTAACCAGACAGTAGTAAGCACAAAGAAAGGCCCATAGAGCATATCTATGCAACCTCAATGCAAAATGAGAAAGGAACCATGTGCTTAAAGATTGAGGCTCCCTGAGATGAAAGGCAAAACCCAAATTCGTTATGGCTGGCTCCCCCTTGCACATACTTTGCCATCTCCAAGACAAACTCATCTTAAAGGTATAGTTGCCATGTTTGCTTCTTGAAAGCTGCACATTTCTTGAAAGCATCACATTAAACCTACCTCTCTTTGCTACCTAAGGGCAGTGAGATGCTAACTGTGCCCTATTACCCAGCCTCCTCACTCTGCTTTCCCTCCTCACCTTTGTTCACTCCCAGCCATATTTCACCCACCTAGTTTGGGGAGCAACCATTATTGTCATGGCTGAAGAGTGAGGAATAAGTGCAGGCTTGTTTTTAATTGTTAATTCCCTTTTAAGTTTAACAAGTGGTTCCATGCCTCAAATAACTTAATGGGTTTCTTTGGTTTAAAACAACCAGAAGAGGTACAAAAATAATCCAGATGTTGTTCAATTAGACCTAGTGGTCTAAAAATCAGTAAGTGTATCCCGGAAATCCTCCCAGCCCACGCTGGACATTTTGACAATCATAAGAAGATAGGATAGAGTAGTGTTTACATCTGCTCATTCTCTGGAAAAGTTTTAAATGTTCCAAAAGGAAATACTGCATTAGCCTGATTTGGGTTAAAATTTAGTTTCGATCACTTGGAAATTTGTGTCTGCAATTTGTCAATCTCTGAGCCATTGATAATGGACAGTGGGATGAGCCACTTGTGGAAAACTGTCTACAATGATGGAATAACATGATGGGACAAATTGGGAGAGAAAATCCTTGAATGTGGGACAGGAAGAGAGCTTTTTGGTGACCATCAACACTCTGGGTCAGAAATAAAATGTTGTCTAGAGGAAATAGATTTTAATTTGTCAGATCAGGGTGACAGAACATTGCTTTTCATTTAGCAACTGCTGTTCATCCCTTTTTTCTGTTTTTCTTCCATTCTGTTCTCTTCCTCTGGGCTAGTTTGACCATGAAAGATCACCATAACCCTTAGTAAGATAGGCAAGAGAATAGGGTTACATTTATCGAGTTCTTAGTTTCCTTAAATGCCGAATGTCTGAGATTCATTCAGTCCCAGGGAGGTGGAATGAAAGCAGGTTTAGTGCTGCAGAATGTAAGTTTCTTAACAAGCAAGTAACGATCGCTGCTATTTAGGGTTCTAGTAAGGATAAAAATACTAGTGGCTTTGGCTCCCCTCCTGTGCAAGGAAAACCCAATAGACCAGACGGAAGTGTATCAGGAAAGTCTTTGGAATCCGAGAAGCAAAAGCTGCAGAGAACCAGATTGTGATTTGGTGAACGGTAGGCCATGAGTGGGGGAAAACAGGGCATGGAGGACTGTGGGACAAAAAAAGTCTATATAGCTATTTATAGTGTACTCGTAAGGAGAAGAATACTTCAGAGATTAAGGCACTGCGTAGTTTGAGAATCCCCTACCCAGACCGACCTCTGATTGACCATCCCAGGAGAAATGTTCACTTTAATGGATCCTGCCCAACTTCACAGTACAAAGGGATAGCTCTCAGTATTCCTTCAATGTATTTAGTTATTAATTAAATGTAACACTTATTGAGTGCCTACATTTAAAAGTCGAAGGTCAGCCTGAATGGCCACTCAACACCGGCACAACAGACCGGTTTTCTTGGTGTCTGCAGGAGTGGTTCCCCTCATGATTCTAAAACAAACACCTGGAAACAAAGCTTGGCTTTTGTGCCTTTCAATGTGACCAAGCAAACAAACAAACAAAAAATCGAGCCACCATTCCCCTCTCCTCTCCCCAAAGGAGTAGCTTCTGCCCCTCACAGTTGGAAATGAGAACAGTGAACTTTGAGAATGCTGCCTGCTCAGTGGGGAGGTCAATAGCATAATGTGCAACAATTTGCTTGGTTGGGGCTCTCCCACTGTTTCCCTCCTGGTTGCTCTCTGACCTTCCAGAAAAGATTATTTTTAGCTGGGGCAAGGGCGAGATTCCCTGGAGGCACTTAACCACGGGCATCCTTAAAGGGAATCCCCATCTAAGGATTGATGGAGAGGGGAGAAAGTGAGGCTAGCATTCTACATGAAGACAAGTTTCCCCACCTCTTCCTTTGGAGCCACCTCTCTAACCCGTCATCACCTAAACTCTCAAGGCCAAGACCATGAGAGAGCAGACTAATTCAGTTTAATCAGCATAAACCCAGTTCCTGATATTTTATTTATCATGAACCTGTATCTCCTGATAAAAAAAAATGATTATCCAAGCTTTCTGGCTATAGAATAGAGCATAATTATTTCTGATATTCCAAACATGTGCAATCTCTGCTTCGATTTTACACTTACTTTGTCCTTTTTCTCCACTTCATTTTCTAGTACACTGCACAGATGTGCTAATTTGGCACGGATGCTAAATATAAGGTCGGAGCATCTCACTTTTGTCTTTTCTTGATTGCTTATCACCTTTCCTGAATGCCGCTTCTATTTACTCGTCGCATCCGAGAGCACGTCAGCCTCACCTCCCCCTGGCAGACAGACAGTGCTGTTCTTCTCCCTTTCCAAGCAGCTGTTCAATAATTTCAGGACATAATGTAAATGGATTCTCTATTCATGAGGAAGAAAACTGAGTGCCCGAAAGCTCGGCTGCCTTCCCTTGTAGAGATCTTTCATCTGGTGACCAGTGAGCAGAACACGTTTCTGCATTGCCATTGTAATTGCCACAGCATAAAGGAACAGACTTGGGTGGGTGGGGGGAGGGATGTAAACCCATTTAATTCTCTCTAGCCCTTGCCCCCTACCACATTCCCGGTGCATTTTTCAAACCTCCGTTTTCATTTGTATTCTAACCTGATGGACCCCGCTCTGCTTGTCCTATCCATTGACACCTGCAAGCCATCGAAGGAGATAATTAGACATATGGACAGACCCAGATCTCATATAAATGAGTGCGTGAGAATGGCATTTCACAGGGAATATTTTACAGCAGAGTCCCCTGTTCCTACGCGTATGTCAGAGGGCAGGGCTGTAGATTTAGGGTCTTGACATCCAGTCAGTTTACAGAGGGGATGAAAAGGATGAGAGAGTGTCAATAAGAGGGTGTTTAAGCTTCAGGATTTGGTGATAAGAGAAACGCTTTAGGTCCCAGGAAGGATAACAGTGATGAATATGCTCTGGGTTTGTCTATGTGATTTTGCAGTCATTTGAGACTCTAAATACCATACAGAAATCTGTAAGCACTCTGAATGAGTGAGCTGCTTTTCCTTAGCAGTAATGTGGGCCCACCTTCTCCTTGAAACTTGGTGTAATCAAGAAGGACCTACATGTCCTGAATGCCTGGCTTCACCTGAATATTGCAAAACCCTACCAGAAGCTGCTTAATACTCACCGTGGCAATGGCAGATGAGCACTATCTGAATGACTAGCAGTGAAGTCATTTTTCAGAAACAACTATATAATGTGGTTTTAATGATATTAGAAATGTCAGCACCAGTACAATCATTCTTGCACCAAGTTGAGAAAAGGCATTATAGAATCCAGACAATAAGTCAAGGAGAACTGCACTGAACAACAGTGTGTTCAGGGGTATGACACTGCATCCATTTACCTTCAGTAATCTAAAATAGGAAAATGTTCCCAAGTAATGTATGCTGAAAGATATGAAAAATAATACCAAATGCCTAGCACATTGAGTCAGCTTCTCCCCCTGTATACATTTACACTCATTCCTGCAAAGATCATCCTTTGGTACGCTGATGTATTTAACAATGTGCTGAAATTCATTCATTCATTCAATCGTATGTATTGAGCGCTTACTGTGTGCAGAGCACTGTACTAAGTGAAATCTGTCACCTGTTCTCTCAATCTTCCTGAAGATTCTTCTCAACGACAGCAACCTCATCCATAATTGCTGTAGTCAGGCAGCCATTCAGTCAATTGGGTTTATTCATTCATTCAATCAATTGTATTTATTGAGCGCTTACTGTGTGCAGAGCACTGTACTACGTGCTTGGGAAGTACAAGTTGGCAACATATAGAGACAGTCCCTACCCAACAACGGGCTAAGCGCTTACTGTTTTCAGAACACTGTATTAAGCACTTGGGAGAATACAGTATAACAGATGCATTCCCTGCCCGCAACAAGCTTACAGTCTAGAGTGGGAAATGGACATTAACATAGCCAAATAAAAATACAGCTATGTACATAAGTGTTGTGGGCCTGGGCAGGGAGATGAATAAAGGGAACAAGTCAGGCAATGCAGAAGGAGTGTAAGAAAACAAAAAGAGAGCTTAGTTAGGGAAAGCCTCCTGGAGGGAGACATGCCTTCAATAAGGCTTTGAAGGGAGGCGAGTAATTGTCTGTTGGACACGAAGACAGAGTTTGTTCCAAGCCAGAGGCAGGACATGGGCGAGAGGTAGGCGGTGTGATAGATGAGATTGAGGTGTGGTGAGAAGGCTGACAGAGGAGCAAAGTGTTCAGGCTGGGTAGTAGTGGGAAAGCAGCGAGGTGAGGTAGGAGAGTGCAAGACGATTTAGTATTTTAAAGCCGATGGTAAGGTGTTTTTGTTTGACGTGGAGGTGGATGGGCAACCACTGGAGGTTCTTGAGGAGTGGGGAAGCATGGCCTGAACATTTTTGTAGAAAAATGATCCGGGTAGCAGAGTGAAGTATGGACTGGAGTGGGGAGAGACAAGAAGCGGGGAGGTCAGATACAGTAATCGAAGTGGGATAGGATAAGTGCTTGAATTAATGGCAAGGTAAAGTTGGCCTGCTTGAAGCTGTTTTCTCCCAAAAGTCCTATACTATGTTTCATCATTGAGGCTCTGCTTTCTTGTAATAATAATAATACTAGTTAGTTTATTATAATAAAAATTATTTTTGACATCAGTGATGTTAAATTTATTAAGCTAGAGCACTATCCTATGGGCTGGGGTAGATACAGATAATTCAGACAACGCTTGGTTCTTTGAACTGTTTTGTTCTGCCAACCTTGCTTGCCTGTTACTCATTTCAGCAGTTACTTGGGTACTCTGCTGTTGGCCAATCTCTTTACAAGTGCATCCCAGCAAAGCTGTATAGAAATAAGAATTAAGCAAGATTCTCTTCTAGGATTACTGGATTGTGAGATCCTTGAGGACAGGGTACAGTATCTTCAAGCTCTATTGTATCTCTCAAGCCCTTAATACAGTGCTCTGCACATAATAAGTGCTCAATAAATACCACTGATTGATCAGAATCTAGGACCATGTTGCTTCTCACCCTTTTCTGGCCATTTGATATTGACCATTTTTTTTGCTGACTCTGTTGAAAGCCAGAAGTGTCTACTGGAGCAGGTTCACATCTCAGCCACATAATAGTAATAATAATAATAATAATAGTATTTGTTAAGTGCTTACTATGTGCCAAGCACTGTTCTAAGCACTGGGGGGGGTGGGGGAGTTACGAGGTAATCAGGTTGTCCCATGTAGGACTCACAGTCTTAACCCCCATTTTACAGATGAGGGAACTGAGGCACAGAAAAGTTAAGTGGCCAGCCCAAAGTCACACAGCTGACAAGTGGCGATACCAGGATTAGAACCCATGACCTCTGACTCCTAAGCCCGTGCTCTTTCCACTGAGCCATGCTGCTTCTCATATAGAAAGTTGAAGTCTCCTAAGCACTTACTACAGTGCCTTGCACACAGTAAGCACTCAATAAATATGACTGAATGAGTGAATAAATTCTGTGAAGCTTTATAGACTTTAATATATCTGACACTTGATGCCCCATTATCAATTGGCTTTGTCAGTCTACCACAGAAATTAATGATTCTGGTTTTCACTTGTTTATCCATACACTGTTGGATAGTGCCCTGTCTAGGTAGTAGAATGGTTAGAAGTTTTTATTTTATGTAAGGAGAAATAGTCCCACCGGACATTTTTGAAGAAGTGGCATGCTCCACATAGGATTTTGGGAACAGTGCATGGGCACATGTTTACAAGTCACACTGAGAGGAGGAGTGACTCAAGGCAGCAAGGAGGACGTTAACCTGTTCAGTTGGAAAATAACGAGGGCTTGAACCAAGGTCATAGCCAAAATAATGGAGAGGAATGGGAGGATCTGTGAAATATATAAAGAATTCATAGGGAAAGAGTTGGTAAGGTGAATTCTCTGACTAATTCTTCAGAACAGGTAGAGAGGCTGGCTGATGTGGGAAGCAAATGGCTGATTTGTCAAAGATGATTAAGAACTGAGGGGGTCAACCCTACCAGAATTTTCAAACCTGGAGCATATAAATTTACCTAGGCAACTAGTACAGCTTTGCCGAATGATATATAAAAGAAACTGGGGCACAGGTATTCAAAGATGCCAAATTAATCCATCCATTCATTGGCCACAGATCTCAATGCCCTGCTGACAAAAGGCTTTGGCAAAATTGTCCCAGGAGTGACATTGCTGAAATGGTGCTACTGAAGAGTCAGGGTGGTTTGTGGTCTGGCAATGGAACTACAGACATAATATTTACAAAAAGATAAAGTTCCTGGAGCAAAATTGTGATAGCCACTGTGGGTTTAATGAACCAAAAATACACCTGGATTCTCCTCTTTTTTTCACCCGTCCTTCAGCTCTACAGAACGTATGTACATATCCATCATTTATTTATGTATATTAATGTCTGTCTCCCCCTCTAGACTGTAAGCTTCTTATAGGCAGGGGTCAGTCCTACCAACTCTGTTATTTTTTACTCTCCCATGTGCTTAGTACATTGCTTTGCACACAATAACCACTCAATAAATACGATTGATTGATTGCTAAGGCCTTTCTGCAAGGTTGATCATGAAGGCCTTTGTTCTTAGGAAGATCGGGCTGGTTAGAAACAATTGTCAAGATATCCAGTCCAACACGTAACAGAGTGTACACCAGGATTTCTGGTCTCAGGAAGCTGCCAGAACCATTTACTTTTGGCTGTGGTACATTGCAGAAATGATGAAAGACATGTCCATAAAAAACAGCAAGACTACTCACGGTTACCATTGCATGGAGGGTGATATCTTTAATTTGAAGTGACTGAGTAGCAAAAATATTATCAGCCTGCTCAGATAGGAGTTACTACATGTAGATGGTTCTTCTCCCATGTATAATGGAACCTTAAGCCTGATGCAGATAGTTTTGATTAAATGGCAACACATTTTGGCTTTTCAATCAACACTGATGAAAATTTCAGTCCCCCTGTCAATTATCCCTAGGTTTGACTTCCTCTAAATGTGTTGCTTGTCATCACCGAGCCACCCAAATATGAATGACCTCAATAACGTGTTACTTCAGGATGTTTTAATTGATAGAGAAGTTACCTAAGGGATGACCAAAACTGGGAAAATGTTTGGGTGATTTAAACTTCAATCACAGAACAAAATTCATCGTGTACAACTTTGAGGTCATTGGGGATTTTGTATATGGCATGATGAGCTGGACTGTGTTCCAGGGACATTTCCAAAGAGTAAGCCAATTTTCTAGGCAGCATTTGCTGCCCAGCTTAAAAGTTACCTTTTAACTTTTAAACTAAAAATTGTTTAAACCAAACATTTTAGTGCCTGAGCATTACCACCTCTTCGACATGGAACCCTGAATTTTCTGGTCTTGATTTTGTTGGCCAAATTACAACAATCAAGCAGTAGAGATCCTGATGGCTTAAACAACATGAGAATGTAATGGAGTGTCTTTTTCTAGAGTGTTCCATTGATCTAAGCAACTGGGAAGCAACCGTGACTGATCAGCAGGTCTGGCTAAGGATATGAGCTGATGTTCTGATGAAAAACAAATATTTCTCAAAGGTAAAGTGGCAGAGCAGGAAGATAGGGATATGTGGAGCCTGGAAACAAAATAAGCAACATCTGTGGCTGAGATGCTCAGATCAAATAGGATTTACTACATCCTCATTCACATGCATATCCACCTTTTGTTATCAGAGATGATGTCAATGACAAAGAAATCCTATCTCTATGAGTGTGACTGAAGAGACTGATAATAATAATAATGGTATTTGTTAAGCTCTTATTATGTGACAAGCACTGTTCTAAGCACCGAGGTAGATACAGGGTAATCAGGTTGTCCCATGTGGGGCTCACACTTTTAATCCCCATTTTACAGATGAGGTAACTGAGGCCCAGAGAAGTGAAGTGACTTGCCCAAGGTCATAAAGCAGACAAGTGGAGGAGCGGGATTAGAACCCATGTCCTCTGACTCCCAAGCCTGTGCTCTTTCCACTAAGCCATGCTGCTTCTCGTGCACCCATGCCATTTTTCTCAGTGCTGTGTTGGTGTGTCGACTCTATTCAGGATCTGTGTGTTTCAAGCCTGCCTCTTGGTATCCTGATATTCACAAAGTCCTCCCTCATGAGAGCAATCTCACTCCTAAACTGTTTGGTCTGCTGTGACAGTCTCCCCAAAATCCATTCCTTGTATCACACTCAGTAGAGAAACCAAAGAAAATGGACTTTCTTAAAGGATAATCCCTAAAAAGGGGATAAGCCCTTCCCTTACAGAACAGGAAGGCCCTTGGACTTAGTTCCCAAGTCCCCCAAAGATGGGTGGATTTCAAACAGTCATATTTATTGAGCATCTACTGTGGCTACAGCACTGTACTAAGGGCTTTAGAAAGTACCATAAAATAGAAGACATGTCTTCAAGGAGATTACAGTCCACCCAGGGATATGTTCTTACTTACCATTGACATTCTTGCTGGTGGAATGATAGTAGATGGGCTTCAGAAATATCTGCACTGCTGTATCTCATTGTGAAATAAGCTAATATCTCTCATTTCTTAATGGGATGCTGAAGGCATATTCATTTCTTATTTCTGAGTTTTTCTCCAGCAAATTAGCACTTGAGAGACTTAGTTAACCCTGGTGGGGGTAGCAAGACTTTCCTCATAATGGAGGTTGATGGCTTATTCTAATGTGTTATCATTGATTTGCCAAGATTGCTGATTCAAACTGGGAACCAGAAAAGGAAGCACAGGATAAAAGGTAATTAAATTGTGACTGCGGGCTCTGTAACAGTGGAAGAAAAAGACAATCACCTTCACAACCTGCCAGTCAAAAGCACAGGAACGGAGAAAGCCAAGGGATGAAACTGGAGGCCTTTGAACACCAAGGAATATTTCACTTTATTTCCACTTCTAAAGGGTTTATTTGGTTTTGTGGTTTGAGCATTTTACAGAAAAATAATATTCCATTTGACCTTCTTTTCTGAAACATGGAATTCTAGTGGAGCGCTAATTTCTTCTGCTTTGTCATAGCATTTGTCCACTCCGCTGCAAGCAAATAGGCCTCTCTTCATGAAAGCTAGCCAACCTATTAAGGTTTTAAGGGCAGAGCAAAGGAAATTTGTATATGTATTTGTCATTCTCCTCTTCATTCTCTCCTTCCTCCTGGCTTGCAAGGGTGTGATTTACTAACCATGCTCAAGTCCTCCCTAAGAGGATTCTAGATCTCTGGAAGACCTTCCTTCTCTCTAGACGCTATCAAAGACCGAAAATATCACTCTTCATTTTTTAACTTGGGGCATGCCAGCCCAACAGGATACTTGTCTGAATGCAGGAGTAGCCCAACCCTGCTTGGCTGGGATTCATAGTCTTACCATGTGCTGGAATGTTTGACTACTCTTTCCAGTGACTGCCTGCACATCACGCTTCTTTAGAATTACCAATGAGATTATGTTTAGACTATATTTAAACTCTTTTCTGAAGGATTTTCAAGTGATCACACTAGGGCACAGGCCTGGGAGTTAGATTAATTTTCTTCTAATACAACTTCTACCACTTGCCTGCTGGATGACTGTTGGCAAGTCTCAACTTCTCTGAGCCTCAGTTTCCTCATCAGTAAAATGGGGATTAAATACCCATTCTCTGTCCTACTTAGATTGTGAGGCTCAGGTGGGACAGGAACTGTCTCTGAGCTGATTATCTTGGCACACAGTCAATGCTTAACAAACACCAAAATTATTGCTATTATTTATGATCAGGCAAGTCAAAATCCTGCACATAATTAACCAGTTGCTACTAAATCAGAGGGAAGATAAAGGCTGGGTGTCAACTCTGGGAATTCCAAAATAATCTGATAAAACCAATTAATCTGAAATATATATTGGAATAGTTTTGCTCATGGAGAAGTAAACTGCACAGGAGATCCATATAAATAGTGATACCCCTAAGAGGCATCAATAATATAATGAAGACTGCTTTATTGTAAAGCAAATACGAACCTAGCTGAAACATCATTTTCCAAACCCAACCCAGCTAATGAATACAGCATCCTGACTTCCTTAACATTCGCCCTAAGCATCCGCTTCAAAATTTGTTGCCACTCAATCACATTTTAAACCTGGCCCCAGCCCATCCTGAATCTTTATTTCTGTGATTCAGCTATCACTCCTTCCATGCGGTTTGATAAGAGTTGTCCGAAATACTCAGATTTGACAAGGCTGAACATTATTAAAAATGTTTGAAAGCTGAGCTATGGTGAAACTTGGCACTCTGCAGGACTTGAAGGGATTTGAATGAGAAAGAGATTTTAAAAAGCTGAATATATTTGACGATTTCTTGTGGCTCAGTCAAAATCAGAGAGAAACCACTGACATCCAAGTAAAAATGTCTTTGGGACAAACTAGGACACTGCAATATTTGACTAAATTGTAAGTACCATTTTAAAGTCACTGAATGCAGGTAAAGTCTTGGTTAGTGTTCATTAATCATTAATTTCAATCCTTGAAGAATCTGAGGAAAATCCACAGGATAAAATCAAAAAGTGATAGTAGTAGTAGCATTTATTGAGCATCACTTGGGAGTCTGAACTGGGAAGTACATAACATAGATAGTGAGATTTTTGAGGGCAGGAATTATTTCTATTTACTCTATTGTACTCTCCCTAGTGTTTAGTTCAGTGCTTTGTGCACTGAAAACATTCAGTAAATGTCACTGATTGACTAAAGTAGCGTGCTTCCTGTTCACAAAGAGCTGACCCTAATGATGTCCAGAACATAAACAACTACAATGTTCACAAGATTATCTTTTGACTTAATGCCAAACTTTATAACACTTGGCATTTTAATAATATTAATATTTCAATTTTTTAGAAAATTATTTTTCCAAGGCATTTTCCGTCAACTACCTCATTTCATCTTCCGTACACCCCAGTTCGGTAGATAAAATCAGAGATTGTGTGTCCCCATTTTACAGACGAGGACACCAGGGCCCAGAGAGGTTAAGTGACTTGCTGAAAGTCACAGCAGAGAGGGAACTAGAATCTAGAGACCTTAAGACTCCTCGCTGTTTTCACTGGACCCCACAGCCTCCATAAACATTCACAAACATCTAGTAGTAATTTTTCTACAGCATACTGGTGCGATCCAAGTGTTGTATGACAAATGAATAATCAGCAGCATTCTGCTAATAGACCTTTAAGAGTTAACTCCTTCCTGGCATTGGTTCTGGTTTTTTTTTTTGGAATTTGGAAAGACAAAAGAAGGCTCTTGATCTCATCAGGTGGTGGATTAAGACTGGATGGCCACATTAGGAATTTTAAATTCCCCCTCCGATAGTCAGATTTTATAGTGAGATTTTATAGAAGCAGTGGGAAAAGCTCAGCATGATTCGCAACAACTGTTGACTGGGAAGGGAATAAACTTTAAAAATCTTTGATGGAAAATATTCAAGCATTTGATGATTAACTAAGTGTAAGCCAATTTCTTGCAATGATTTCAGCTACGCAAAGGACTGTTTGGGAATGAGTATTATGATGCTGTTACTTTAAGAATCAGTGCCAGAAGAGCTAAAATTGCTGCAGGGACATTTTCCAGAGGATAATAAAGCGAGGACAGCAGGTTGTCAAACAGACTGGCAGTATTTGTGATCTACGGAATGGCTAATTACAGTCTAAGCACACAGGTTTTCCATGTTTGTTTGCTGTTTTGGGTCTTGAGCTGGCTGATTTAATGCACTTTGAGAAAATGATGGCCTGGTGTCTCTATAATGCAAAACAAAACTATATTTTTGAAAATCCCCTGAGGATGGAAGATTGAATTAAGACTGGTGACCTTCGTTTAGATCTAAAGATAAGAGGAATAGCAGTGAAGCTGTATTGAGGTGAAGTGAAGCTATACCCATATATCTTGCGGTACAGACTTATAAGGAAGCCAGATTGTCTATTTTTATTTTGTACCTATGTGGATGCAGCCTCAACTTAGAATTAATGATGGGCCTAAAGCCTAGTGTTCTATGTATTGTTCACTTATGATTATGGGGTCTCCCATCAAAAGAGATGGACAAGTCTCTGTTTCGAGATTTCAGAACTGCAAACTTGCCTGAAGGAATTGATTGTAGCAGTAGTGGTCTGTGTATCAACACTCTGACTCTCTCATTCTTGCTACCTATGTTTCAATAGAGACCCAGAGTGGAGTGAGCAGGTAGATAGCTAGGAGTGCTGTACCTTGAAAAATTTATGCAATACTCTTTTTTATTTGCAGGATACTATTTTGTGAAATGTGGTCTTAGCACCATAATGCAGTAGCCACAGCAATCTTTGCTGCCCATGTTAGCCAGGCATATAGTTCAGGATTCCAGCTGGACCTGTCCACCTCAAAGAATACACTTAGTATTTCCTAACTACTGATGATAGGTGGAACCAGGACAACACACCATGTTTCCTGATTCCAAAAGGGTGGTCTTCCCTCTGGACCAACAGCAGGACTAATGAAGGTATTAATAGGAGTAGTAATACTGTGCATATTTGTACATATTTATTACTGTATTTATTAAAGATGTGCATATATCTATACTTCTATTTATTTTGATGGTATTGACACCTGTCTACTTGTTTTGTTTTGCTGTCTGTCTCCCTCTTCTAGACTGTGAACCTGTTGTTGCATAGGGACTGTCTCTATATGTTGCTGAATTGTACTTTCTAAGCACTTAGTACAGTGCTCTGCACATAGTAAGCGCTCAATAAATACAATTGAATGAATGAATGAATAATAATAACGACAATAATTTATTAAGTACTTACTATGTGTTAAGCACTCTACTAAGTGCTGGGGTAAGTACGAAATAAACAGATCAGACAGGAGAAGCAGCATGGCTTAGTGGAAAGAGCAGGGCTTGGGAGTCTGAAAATGTGGGTTCTAATCCCAGCTCTGCCACTTATCAGCTGTGTGACTTTGGGCAAGTCACTTACTTCTCTGTGCCTCAGTTACCTCATCTGTAAAATGGAGATTAAGACTGTGAGCCCCATGTGGGACAACCTGATTACCTTGTATCTACCCCAGCACTTAGAACAGTGCTTGGCACATAGTAAAAGCTTAACAAATACCATCATCATCATCATCAGATTAAATGTTTTGGTGGAATTTCAGGTGAAACAGTGCAATGTTTCTATGTTTGCTCCTTGTAAATTTTTTAAAGATTTGGTTAATTCTCCAGCTACAATACTAGTTGGTGTTCTTTTTGATCATCTGTGACCAGGACTAGCTGTGTAACTGGTCTTATGTTTCTGGTCTAAAATCCATAGTAATGAGACATAAAGAAGTCATGGCTTTTGCCAAATATTGAGGTGATTAAAGCTGCTGGCCAAATTGGCAATAAAATAATTTTTTTGAACATCCACCTAGATGCAGGTCAGTGTTGGACATTCACGTCATACAGTGAAATCACAGGATATATTAAAGGCAAATGCTCAACACAGATGTTTAGGTATCTTCGGACTCAAGATGAAATTACATTTAAATAATTCTCTTAAATAAATACAAGAAGTTCATCAATCCATTAGACTGTAAACTCCTGGGAGGAGGGATCATGTCTACTAACTCTATTGCACTGCACTCTCCTAAGTGGATAGTTCAGTGCTCAGCACACAATGTGTTTAATAAATACAGTTGATTGATTGATTGATCCTTATCACAGGCTGAAAAATATTTCCACCATTTAAGACTTGCTTGTGAGATAAATGATTTAGAAATTATGCTGCTCTTCAGAATTAATGAGGAACTTAATTTACAAAAGAATGTAGGTTCCTTAAGGTGGAAGGAATTCAAGAGGTCATTTCATCCACCCCCAGACTCTAGGAAGGTAAATAACTAAACCATCTAGGACAGATAGTACTTTAATATTTTTTAAAGGTCTCTGGGAATAGTGGTTCCATCATTTCAGCCTGGTGTCACTGTCTCTAAATTACACCTATACAGACAGGTTGACTTCAATCTCAAATTGCTAAGTTTGTCCAGTCAATGTTATTTCAACTCTAACTTTAGAGTTATTGGAATAGTGCCTCTTGGATTTAATATTTATAGGCTTGGTGAAATGGTTTCCATATGAACTACAATCAAGTGTACATTTTTATTGCATTGTTTCTGGCCCTTGGGAATCTCAAAATATGTTTCTTAACAACAATAAAACCCAGCTAATTTTGTGAAAGAAGTAGGAAAAGAAGCCAGGGCAGTATAGTACAAGTAGGTGTATTCATTTCTGGGCTGTAATTGTACAGGAAAAAGGAACATGTGTTTGGAATCTACTGTCTCTTTGATGGGTGGCGTAAGCTAACAAGTACTTAACTTCTTAGGCAGGTAAACTTACTCTAAGTCAAAGAAGCTGCAGAACTGTCACAACTGAGTTCTGTTTTGGAGTTCTTAAAAGTAAATAAATTTAGGCCCTGGGATCTGAATGATGCCAGATAGTAGAACAACTACGTTTAGAAATCAGAATTTCTAAATCAGAAACTGGTAAACAAAGTGACATGCATTTCAACAGGTGGAAACTGGGTTGGTATCAGGTGAAGGGGTATATTATAATTACCTAAGCAATACTAGATTATTGGCCAAAGACATGTAGAAACAGAGATATGGGAAGACAATCATTTGAAACCTTCGGAGGGCTTATATTTGGTGCTGCTTCATTTAGAAGTAACTTAAAAAGCCTGTTTTATTTATTCATTAGGATTCAATATACTGGATGCTTCTTATTAGTTTCAGAATTCTGTATCACAGCAGGCTACCTTAGCTTGGCTTTTTTCTGTAGCTTATTGAATTGAACATTCAAGTGATTTCTTTTAAATAAATAAACACACCAATGAATTAAAGCATATAAATGTTTTAGATTGTGAGCTCCTAAGGAGTAAGGATTATGGCTTCCCTTAGCATAAAAAGGTAAAATATTCAATGCAGTACAAGGGGCAGGTGGGTGTTTCATTAATGTTGCGTAATTAAAGATACTTTCTCTAGATAGAAGGAAAATGTTGGTGGTATTTTTCTCTTTCCAGCCTTAACAACCAGCCATTTGATCAAAAGCCTTGAAATCCTTTTGAAATATTTGATTTTGAATGAAAGATGGGCAGAAAAACAAGGTTGGTAGTGTGCTCTCTGCAGATGTTAGAAATATTGAGAAGAAATTATCTTTGCAAGATAAACAAAAATACAAGTAGAACATTACAAATTGCATCTGTGTCCTCTGTTGCACCCTTTGGCTGGCCTCAAGGAGAGGAACAGCATTTTGATTTACTCACCCCAAAGTTTTTTTCAATATTCTTGTCAGGAAATAGCTTTACACAGCAGTGCAGTTGTGACAGCTTGGATAACAGCATTTGGTCCAGCTTTTAGAACCTGCCTGCTATATGTCCATGCCTTTCAGAAAGATCTCTGCAAGCCCCATCTAAGGCCGAAATATGGTGCTGGCATTGTGTGTTCCTGAGTGTGATGTCACTTGGTCACTGAAAAGGGCTTCACTTTCCTTTTGTGTTGTCTAAATAAAGTCCCTCTCCTGAAATGGCCAAACCTGAATCATTCCCTGACTCTCCAGATTTTTTTCTCTCCCATGTCTAAGAAAAAGAAAGTAAATTAGGAATAAGTTTTTAAGGGCAGCCTTTCAAAATAGAGGTATTCAACACTGGGCAAATTAGTTTAAAATAGGGTTCAGATAATTTATAGCATAGAAATTAGTAATTAAAGGAACATTGCTAAGCTAGTGCGCTAATGAGTAAATAATAGCTTTTGCATGCCTTGGTGAACAGTGAATTGTCATGAGGTGCTGTTTGTGACTCGTGAGCTGCAGATGGTTAATTACTATTAATACAAAAAAACTTCACTATAATAAGCCTATTATTTCAGGACCCACAAAATTTCTCCAGGAATTTCTATAATCTTAAAGTACGGCAACAGGATTTGAATTGGTGGCTTTCTGCTTCTGAAGCTTGCCTGATGGAATTTCCAACATCAGCACTATTTATTCTCTCTGGTAATGGGCACGACTCGGCTCAGTGAAGAGAGAAGGAGAGGAGAATGGCTTGTGTTTTTTTGGTTTTTTTACTTGAACCTGTTCCAGTTTTAATTAGGTTCCAACTGAAGGGGAAGTACCATGGTGGAATTATCAAATAGGAATCTTGCATGTTTTAGCAAAAATGATATTTATTGAGCACCTATGGGGCGTTAAGCACCTAGAAATTATGATAGAAGCAACCGTCACATTCTTTGCCCACAAAAAGCTTATAATGATGATAGTAGTTTTTAAGGATTTACCTTGAACTGAGCACTCTACCTACAGTTGGATTGGATAAAATGTAATCGAACTTTTATCCCAAGTTAATTTTAAGGTCTAAGATTCATTCATTCATTTAATCGTATTTATTGAACGCTTACTGTGTGCAGAGCACTGTGCTAAGAATGAGTATCTTGGTCCCTTCAAGAAGGTCTGTGGCCCGGGAGTCAGAAGGACCTGGGTTCTAATTCCGCTCCAGCCTGTATGACCTAGGGCAAGTCACTTAACTTCTCTGGGCCTCAGTTTCCTCATCTGTAAAAATGGGGATTCAGAGAGCGAACCTCATGTGGGGACAGGGACTGTGTCCAACCTGATTGAAGTGCATCTACTCCAGTGCTTAAAACACTGCTTGGCACATAGTAGGTGCTTAACAAGTACCATTATTATTATTATCACCTTATCCTTATTTACAGTCTAGGAAACTAAGACACAGAGAAATTAGATGACTTGTCCAAGGTCATACAGGCTCCAATCATTTCATGTGATGACCTTTTACCATATTGTGGAGTTTTCTTGAGAAAATATCCCCTCCCCAACGCCCCCCCAGGAACCTCTAAATGCCAAATCATGATCCAAGAATATTTTAGATACACCCTAGAGCTTAAAACACAGCTTGGCAAAAACAAGAGATTAATAAATTCCATTATTACTGGTGTACTTTAATTCTATGAAGAAAATATTCTGCCTGAAGTTGAAATTTGAACCTGATTGTTTACTAATACACAAGTTGACTAATGAGGAAATCCAACTTCCTTGGAACTGTAGAAGCTGGATCTTGCTCCTCAAATTCACAAGATGTCTGGAAAATGAAGAGGTTGTTGAAAGAAAGTACACACCTCAATAATTGTGAAGATAATGATGATGATGATAATAATAGTATCAATAATATTTTTATTTCATCATTATTTCTCTCTTTCCATATTGAAGTTAGCCCTAACAGAAGTCCAAATGAAAACCCAATGGGGAATATACTGTTAACAACCAATAAAAGTATCATTGTCAGCAGAGCTGACAAAATGATTGACTATCTCAGCTTCCAAATTTTGGCCTGTTAAGACTCTATTTCACTTGATCCTGCCATTTTGTTTTTAACACATGGTCTGGATGTTTTTAAGATCTTAAGGATTTATATTACAGAATTTTCATAATGCGGCAGCATGCAATCTACCTTGAAATATAAAATGTTTGGAAATTATTCCCTAACTTGATTTCAATGCAAGATTAAAAGCCCATCAACATATGTCAAGTAGAACACCTTTCAGTCATTTTATAAAAAACGAATGCAGTAGCAGTTGCACCTGCTGATGGTAAACCCCCATAAAGGAACAAACCAGAAATCTGGTTGGCTTTCACTGTAGTAGAAATAGTCTTCTGAGTTTTATCTTTTAAACCTCCTGGGTTCCCATATAAAATCTGACCTTGAGGCTTCAATCTGTTCTGCATTTTCTGATCCTCATTCAAGTCTCAATTCAAACCACTGTTATGAAAAAAATACTCTAATTTCACACATACACCCATTAGGTGAAATATATAAAATTTTCACTCAGCTTTGTCCACTGAGACTGTCTTTTTGCAGGTTTTCTGGTAATGAAATTATGAAATAATTGCTGATTATGGTTATATTTTGCTATTGCTTTGACCAAAAATAAAATAAAATAATGTCAATACTTTGGCTTAGTTTCCTTGCCACTGACATCTGGTGCCAACCATAGAACTGGAGGCAGCCCAGAGACAGTGGCACTTGGAAGCTACAAGGGACATTTTCTCACTGCAGGAAAGGTTAGTTCTCATCTCTCCCTGGATTGCCAACACACACCTAGTTATCTAGTCTGCCAATGCATCTGTTGTTCAGACACTGAAAACAATTGGGCCTATGTCCTACGATAGATTTCTTGGCCAGGAAAACATTCAATATCTTTAAATGGAGTAAATTATGGTGCTAGAAAGCTCTGATTTCTTACAAACCTAAATGGTGAAATAAGCAAATATTTAGACAGTCCTTGCAAAAGCTAAATCCCTTTGGCATCTAGATTCTAGATGGCCACCAAAAAAAAAAAAATGTGGAAAACTGTGGGTTGAAAATGACTGAAATTTCTACCATCCAAGTTGTCAAGTTAACTCACCAACACATTCAGCCGATAACAAATCACATCAAACTCAAAGGGCAAATCACCATGATAGCTAAGATCAAGAGCTTCCAATTGGAGCTCTCTCCAGACTGAATGAAGATGACTTCCAAATGATTGGTAACTTCATGTAATTGTCCTTCATGTTTGAAGAATAAATCACTGCTAATATCTTAGTAACTTTACTCTTCATCTGATGATAATGTCCAGTTGGAGGGATTTTGACTCCTGCTTGTTGAAATCAACTAGCCACCAGTCAGAGACTTATATTCCAATCACATGGAGAAGGTTTCTACCTGAATGGACAAGGCAAATAGTGTCACAGCAGCTCTGAATAGGGGTTGCATATATTCTGGGGAGTCGCATGGTGTCAGAAAGTTGGCTATTGAGGTAGAATCCAGGATCCAGCCAAGATGTAAGGAGCATAAGAACACTCTTCATCAAGTTGGGATTTACCTCTGATCTCTGTGAATGGAGATTGACCTGTCTCGTATAGATACCTCACTTCATCTCCTAATGCTCGAGAAATTGAATAACCCATTTCAACCTTGGGAAATGGGGATTCAGAACTGCTGGTTGAGCTTGCTTATTGCTACCAGTCAGTCAGTCATATTTATGAGCATTTACTGTGTGCAGAGCACTGTACTAAGCACTTGGGAGAGTACAATATAACAATAAATAGACACATTCTCTGCCCACAATGAGTTTACAGTCTAGAGGAGGGAGGCAGACATTAATATAAATGAATAAATTACAGATGTGCACATACGTCCTTGAGGAGAGGGGAAACATGGCCTGAACATTAATGTAAAAAAGTGATCTGGGCAGCAGAGTGAAGCTTGGACTGGAGTGATGAGAAACAGGAGACTAAGAGGTTAGCAAGGAAGCTGATTCAGAAAATCAAGACAAGTTAGGATAAGTGTTTGCTATAAGACAAACAAACCATTCTTTGTCTTATGGATGAATGACTTGATTGATGTTTAGGTTGTTTAGTTAATTAAATGTGAAGATGTTTGACCATTTGCTGTTTGACTGTTGACTATTTGAATTTGATAAGATTGTTGACTATTTTAATTTAGAGTAGTGAATACAACTTCATATCAGTTCATCAAAAGAAATAGAGTTGAGACTAGAGACAACAAACACACCCCAAATTATCAAATTTAAAACAGTGCCAGCATAAGATTTACTCTAGGGAAGCTGGGTTGAAGGTTCCAAGAACAGATCTTAAGAAAATTCCAAATGCAGAATTATTGGTTAGGAACATAAGATGAGAGTCATTTTCCTCAAGGAATAAAGTCCTTAACCAGAACATTTTAAAATCTGATTGATTAAACCTCTTCCACCTCCTCCAGGAAGTCTTTACTATTTGTTTTTCACCATCCCAGGGAATGTTATCCCTATAGCCACTTCAGCATATATGTATATACCAAGTTATATCCAGTACTTATTTAATCATTATTATCTAGTCATCTTTTCTTACTCACTGTATCTTTGTTCTTCTCTCTAAACTTGCATTGTTTGTAAATAATTTGCTCCACCTGTTTTCTCCACTATATTATAAACTCTTTCAGAGACGGGACCATGTCTATCACCTTTATTACTATATTTTCCCCAAAGTGCTTGGTATATTGTTCTACAAATGGTAGGCACTTGGTAGACTGACTGATTAATTCATTGATTGATTCAGCCTGAAAAGATGTAGTTCGAGAGGAGATAGGCTTTAAATAGATTTATGAGCACTGGGATTATTGTGTTATGAGGGAAGAGAAGGGAGGCATGGCCCTAACATTAGGGTCGGTGTCTGGGTGGGAAACTGTCTGACTGTTCCTTCTAAGCAGCCTGTTTCTACTGCTTAATGTAAGATTTTTGGACTGGATTTACCAATGTTTGACCTAGCAATGGAACTTTTTATCCATTAATTAATTGTATTTATTGAGTTCTTATCATGTGCAGAGCACTTTACTAAGCACTGGGGAGGGTACAGTATGGTAGAGTTATATAGAGAAGCAGCATGGTCTAATGGACAGAGCATGGACCTGAAAATCAGAAGGACCAGATTCTAATCCCAGTTCCATCACTTGTATGCTGTGTGATCTTGATCAAGTTACTTAACTTCTCTGTCTTTCAGTTCCCTCATCTGTAAAGTGGGGATTAAGGTTGTGAGATCTACATGGGACACGGACTGCGTCCAACCAGTTTAGCTTGTATCTACCTCAATTCTTAGTACATACTAAGCACTTAAAAAATACCATGAAAAAACAACAAAAAACAAACCAAAAAGCGGAGTTAGTAGACACATTTCCTGTCCACAGTGAGTTTACAGTCTAGAAAGAGACAGGCATTAATAGAAATAAATTACAGATATGTACAGAAGTGCTGGGGAGTGAAGGAGGTGGTGAATAAAGTTGCAAATCTGAGTGCAAGGGTGATGCAGAAGGGAGTGGGAGAGGAGGAAAACTTAGTCGGGGAAGGAATCTTGGAGATGTGTTTTTTATGTTATATTAATTTTCCAAACCTCATACGGGAGATAGTCTGGGACATTTAAAATAATTTCTGACCATCAAGATCCTTAGACTTTGAAATGGAGAATAGAAAGATTATAAAATCTCCTTCCTGTAACTATTTTTTAAATAGAAGATATTTCTTCTCAGAAGGTATATTAATAACATATTGTATTATATAGCACCTTTCCACAAAAATTTCAGAGTGTTTTCCCACGTATTTCCCAGTTTTTTCTTTGGCCTCTGTGATGTGGAAATAAATATTTAATGCCCATTTGGTAGATGAATTAATTGAGTTACGGAAGTTACTCGTTCAAGATCCCACAGTTTGTATGGGCTCTCAACTAGAGCATGAGTAAACTGACCAACTGTAGGTCTATTGTCTTGAGACCAGGCCTGTGACATTGCCTTGAGGTGGACTCTGAAACCAGATGACTTCTGAGGTCTCCAGGAAATGTTTGAGATATTACTTGCTCATAAAATACCAAGACCATTCAAAGTGAGAAGTCCTCTTTCCTGAAGATTCAGAGTTTCTCGCTTACTATACCACTCAGATGGTTTTCTTTCTGTCTTTTTTTCACCTTTACATGCTCAATTTATGATTACAAGCTGCCTCACCAATGATGACATTTACAGTACTTTCAGAGGAGTTCTTTGAGGGTAGCACTTTAGGAGAACTTTTTTCAGAGTACCACCAATACTCAAGCATGGAACAATCACGCATTCATAAACTTGGCAGGGCGAGAGCAGGAAATCTTTCCTTTCATAAGCTTCATGTATTCAGATAGCTTGATTTCCAGGTTGGAGTTCTTTTGAATAACTATACAGCCTTTTCATCTTATTCCACCTTTCTTCCCATTGAAATCAGTGTGGCTCCGCATGTGGGAGATATATGAGTGGAAAGTTCAGAAGGGGAGAATCAAGTGTAATTGCATTTTCCACCTCCACCTTCTTCGTCTTGATTTGGGACTTGGTAATACCCATTTGGTCTCATGATGCCTGCTTTAAGTACACTAGGCTGCCTCACAACACTATCAAGTACCAGAAATGTATAGAAAGCACTGGGAAATCACAGTTCTGAGCACAGGCCCCGAATGTTAAGGCATCTATGGATTTACGACTTGGGGATAAAGTCCCGATTATATCTGAATGCCGGTGTCTATTGCTTCTCTGCTAAGATGTTAGGGGATCTGAGTGGGATTCAAAGTGATGAAAATATCCCCATGGGTGATGGATTGATCCAAATTTGGATCCTTCCATTATTACTACTATTGTTATTTTGCTACGTGTGTTGTAGATGCCAATTATTCAGGTCGGACACAGTCACTGCCTCACGTGAGGATCACAGACTAACCGGGAGGGAGAAGATGCACTGAATCCCCATTTTGCAAATGGGGAGACAGGTCCAGAGAAGTTAAATAACTTGCCCAAGGTCACACAGATGGCAACTGGCAGAGATGGGATTAGAACCCAGGTCCTCTAACTCCCAGGCCTGTGTTTTTCCCACTAGATCATGCTGTTCCTCAGTGGTTCTTCCAGTATCGACTTGTGGATTAGGCTTCTATGAAGTACATCCACCCTCCCTTCCCTGCCCCCTGCATTCCTCACTCCAGTCACCTCTCTCTTCCTGTGCTAAGAGGAGGAGGGACCAGGACTGGCAGGGTGGTGGGGGTGGGGGGCCTCTTCCAGGTTGAGCCCTGACCAGGCTGGAGATGGCTGCCACTGCTTCCATTCCAGGCACTCAGGGAACTGGGAAAGTCACTATTTTGCCACCACTTTCCCTTCCTCTAGAATGCTCTGGTGGTATTTTGTAGCTCTGAAGTGAATTGAGAGGTCATTGTAAAATATCAACAACAAAAGTTCTGAAGAAGTGATGGAGGGGGAGAAGGAGGAGAATAGTCATCTGATGATTGTAAATTCCATGAGGTTGGAAGCTCTTTGAAGGTATCTGCCAATTCTATTTTACTGTACTCTTCCAAATGCTTAGTGCTGTGCTCACCCAGTAAGCACTCAATAAATGCCATTGATTGGGGGTCTGCTGGGTATAAACTGCCCTTAAGACAAGTGCCTAAACTCTCTTTTTATTAGGCTAGCACCAGCTTTTTACTTTTCCTAATCAATTATTCATCCTCAAACCGTAACTTTACTTAATACTATTACTGGAAGCCTGAAATACCCAAAATGAAAAGTTGGCATTTATGGATCTAGGGCAGTGACTGTATCGAAGTAGCTTTTTACAGCTCTTCGCTCTATCCTATGTGCTTAAATATTAGCCGGGCGGGCACTTGGAGCACGGTAGGTGCTGTAAGGCGTGGAAAGTATTCTGATGCAGGTCCTAAATAGCTTTCTTTCTCTTCGTAAGGGTGCTGTGCAATAATTTGTAGGAAGAACAGGATATCATGACGGGGCTTAATCGTGACCGATGGGCCCTGTTAATAGACTTTTGGTCTCTGGGTCTTACATAATGCAAGGGTTAAGCACACTTTTCTTCCCCTCTAAATTCTGCCCTGGGGCAGGTTTAAATTGTGCCTGTCACAAGCATTACCTCAAACACAAGGTCCACTCTATTAGCATGTCTGGCAGGCTCCTTCTTCAGGCCACTGGCTCCAACTGCCAGAGAGGGCTAGCACCTAGTTACTGCCATGGCCTGTGGGCATGCCACAGTGTGACCTCCTCTGCATGCTCTGCCTCCAGCTGATAGGCCCCTCATACAAGTGTATGAGGCTCCTCTGGTTAATGAATTGGTGGAAGTGATTTTCAGGGAAGATTCCCCTAGGACCGATTAGCTGGTTTAATAGCTGGGACCACTAGTGAAATTGACATCCAGAGCAATTACCCCAGTCACCGGAAGGCTAAATGAATATTTCCTAAGTCCCTAAACAGTTAGAAGTCAAGGCCAGGGTTGTGATAAAAACTGGCAGGGAAATTGTTTTATGTTGTTTGTTTGGGGTGAGGGGGGAGAAAAATGCAATGTGCAAAGGCGAACATCCATTTTTTGGTTGCATTCATGAAAAGTGTTTTTGTCCATTATCCTCATGAAATAGAAGAAACTCAGAGCATAGGCATGAAATATTTGCAGTTTGGGAGGAGAATTAGGGGGTGATGGGAGGGAGTGAAAGAATAGAAGGTTTTGGGGAAGGACAAAACTCACTAAAGTTACTTCTCCATCCTGAGGTGTTTTGCCTTCTTTGTGTCCTCTTGCAAGATTCACAAAGAGACCCAGTGAATTAATAATAACTTTGATTTTCCTTAAGCACGTACTATGTGCCAAGCCCTGTGTAAGTGCTGGATAGATACAATGCAATCGGATCAGACACAGTCCCTAACCCACATGGGGCTCACAATCTAAGACAGTGGAAGATGAGGCATTTAATTCCCATTTCACAGAGAGAAAACCAAGCAGGGAGAAGTTAGATGGCTTTCACAAAGTTACACCAGCAGGTAGAGGGCAGAGCTGGGATTAGATTCCAGGTCTTCTGACTCCCATTCATTCAGTCGTATTTATTCAGTCGTACTTATCGAGAGCTTACTTTGTGTAGTCTTGGGCTTTTCTCAATCACTCATTTATTGAGTGCTTACTTTGTGCAGAATGCTCTACTTGCTTGGCAGAGTACAATGTAATGGAGTTGCTAGCCATGATTCCTGCCCACAAGGCGCTTACTGTTTCACCTTCTTTAGGCGATCCCATGGCATAGGGTAATCATTCCTAGTCACTCTATTGTACCCTCCCAAGGATTTAGTATGGTACTTTGCACAGAGTAAGCACTTGATAAATACTACTGACTTGCTGATTGCCTGAACTTTGCATGGAGGGGGTCCGCTGTTGGGCAACAGTGACTACTTAGTCATTCCCACCCCTTACATGATGTCTTCCATCCCTGGGTTTACCACCCCACCCCACTGCTTCCACATCCTTGAAGCGTCATCCAGTGTTCTGAAATCTTGGGAATTGATCTGATTTTCTGCTGGAAAAGTGTTAAAGTGATTCCACTTTTTAGATCATGAATTTCACTGGCTTTGATTACATTCTCTTAGAAGGACTGTATCTTAAGTGGCTTGCTTCTGGCAGATTTTCCATTACAAAACTGTCAATATTTTAAATGTATGTTTAAAATATTTAGACCTGCTGTGAAGTTTTTAAACTTTACTTTTATGTCCCTTGTGAAACGCTTAGTACAGTGCTTTGCACGTAATAAGTGCTCAATAAATACAATTGAATGAATTGTCTGTCACCCTCTTTGACTACATAATTCCTTGTACAATACTTTCATTTTTCTAAAGCTTTTTCACATCATCTCATTTTGCTTTCACAGATACTTATAAGATATAAAAAGGCAAGTACTATTATCCACATTTTACAGGTGAGAAAATTGAGGCCTAAAGGGATCTGAGAATGAGATATCTTTTGATCAGTCCTGCTGTGGTCCAGGACTAGAACTGCTTCCTGACTGGGCTGGCTGATGTAATAATCTCTGCCAGATAGTGTTTCAGGTGGGCTTCTTCTAGCTACTGTGATAGCTTTTCATCACCTGCTGTCTATCACCGCCCTCTCCTCCTCCCAAATCACTTCTCCTCCAGGAGGCCTTCCTGGATTGGCCAGAGTACAGCACTGGAAGACTGACCTTGCTTCTAGGACAGTTCTGCCGCTTTCCTACTTTGTGAACCTGGGCAAATCACTTCACTTCTCTGTGCCTCCATTTACTGAATTGGAGAAGAAGAAAACGCCCACTTACATTATAACTTTAGAAGGCTATTTTCAAATTAGTAAATATTTGAACTCCCAAATAGCATTCCCTTTTGGAATGACTACAGTAAGGTTCGTTGCCAAAAGGTCTCAATTGAAATGGCTTAAAAATTCAACTTTCATATAGGAAGATGTGTAATTCATTGGGATTTAATTTTGAAGCTGTTGCTTTCTCTTCTAAAATCTCAAGGTTAAAACTACTGTTCCCCAGCAGCCTAATTCAGTGAATACTGTTGTGTATACTGGATTGTACGCAGTAGACCAATAAAAGCAATCTGATTGATCTATCTCGTTATGGACTTGATGGCTTCCAAAGCACTAGCTATAAAATAAGCTAACTGGAAAATCAAAGCTTTAGTGACCTCAGAGGACTCTTCATCAAGTTGTGCAGTTTAAATCATGTTCCTTTAAATTTAGATATCACATGCACCACACATTTTATATAACAAACCAGTGAATACTTGTAAACAGCTTTTCTCCTCCTGGCCCCCCTTTTCCCTGCTGAAACACTTGTATTAGTGAATAGCTTTCCAAGTACCAAATCTTTCTAAAGGTTTAGATTTCTGGTTCGGCTAGATTATCAAAGTCTCTTGGGAATGCTTGCTTCTCCTCTATCCTTTAAATGCTCAGCTTCAAACAGAATGGTTTTTTGATAGTATTACTTACTCCGAGGTCTGATAGGGTTAGATCTATGTCAGCAGTCCTACCTGATCATTGATTACTGAAGAAGAGTTTTCCATTTGTAACAGTAAGCACCTGGCTTTAGTGGTAACAGTGGCTGCCCTCCTGCTTGGGGGGGTGGGGGTGTGTGTCAGTCTAGGCTGATTATCAGTTTCTTAGGAAACAGTAGTTTTCCTGGGTCTGCAGCGTTGGCAGTTCTCCCAGAAGTACCCGTAGTCTGGGTGGATCTGTATGCCAGTTATCTTGGGAAGCAAGCAACAGAAATCTCGGCTTGCCAGAATACCCCACTAAAAAGTTCCTCCATCTTTAGAAAAAAAGCAAGGAGTTGGATTCTTTTAGGAAATGTACAAATGGATTATTAGCCAGTTGCTTGGATATTTAGTCTTTAGTGTAATGATAGAAACATCTTTCTTCAAGTTACTGGCAAGTTTCTGGCATTTTCAACAAGCCCTACAGGTGGGCATTTTTTCTACTTTTGGTCTCTCAAGATTAAGCTTCAGTGGGCACTCATTTTATGGAAAAGGACTCTTTCTATGCAAGCATAGGCAAGAGACCTAGATTCTAATTCCGGTTCTGCCACTGGCCTGCTGGGTGACCTCAGGCTAGTCATTTAACCTCTCTGAAACTTTTTCAACTGGAAATGGAGATTACAATACCTACTTTTCCCTAAGGCACAGGGATATTGTGAGGGTAGAATGGGATAAATGATGCAAAAGGATTCCAAAGAAACTTAGCCCTCTACAAATTCAAATATCCTCTCCAGTTTTATGGGAGTACCAACAAATTACATGGGCAATTCTTAAAGTCACCCTGGAAGGGTCTTGTCTTGTCTCTTTTAGTATACATATTGTAAAAACAGGAGACTTTCCTACAGTTTCTAGTCCCAACCTGGCACTGAAGAAAAAAAAAACACAAGCATCACAGCTGATTTTTAACAATACTTTTGATCCCTGACTTCTTGATTTGGGAACCTCCAGGTTGTCACCCAGAATAAACCAAAGAAAATTGCTGCCAGCACAGCCCAAATTGTTAAAGTGTAAAAGCTGCTAGTGTTGTGGTCTCTTTATTCCCCTTGATGGGTGTGTGCCTGTGTGCCTTTGTGCTTATGTGTGTTGTTTAAGATGGCTATATTGGACCTTTGAATTGTAAAATCACTTATTGTTTATAATCCATTCTTACTGTTCTATGTATCTGTCTTCTACCAGTCAGATTGTGAGTTCCATACGGAATAGGAATTGTGCCTGGATTGTTTTTATTTACCACAGCATTTGCCATAGAGTAAGCACTTTTAAAATACTGCAACTAATTTTATGGCACATTTTACCATTAAAGGTAGAAAATATCTATTGCATTGATTTAGCTAACACACAGAAACCCTCTACATTTCAATCAAGACTTTTTCCCCCCAGTAATCTATACTGTGTTTAAGCTTCATGAGACTTACATTTAGTTGTGAGATTTGTCTTTAAACAGAAGGTAATAACATTTTGCTAACTTTTTGGTTCTATGTCTGGGCTTCATCTCTAAAGGAAGTCAGGTGCCTTGATTTAGATTACAACCTCTAGGATTCTGCCTGGAACAAGGACATTTTTTGTTGAGATAATAACAACAATAATAATAATAATAATAATAATAATAATGGTATTTGTTAAGCACTTACTAAGCCAAGCACTGTTCTAAGCACTGGGTGGGATACAAGGTCATCAGGTTGTCCCACGTGGGGCTCACACTCTCAATCCCCATTTTACAGATGAGAGAACTGAGGCCCAGGGAAGTGAAGTGACTTGCCCGAAGTCACACAGCTGACAACTGGCATATCTGGGATTTCAACCCATGACCTCTGACTCCAAAGCTGTGCTCTTTCCACTGAGCCATGCTGCTTCTCAACTTCTAGAAGTTTAGCACTCATATTGCCCTATAAAAATAAATCTAGAAAGGTAGATGTCATGTTGGGGTTTGCCTTTTCTTCCCTGTTTAATACTCATTTAACTGTATTTATTGAGCACCACATATGGGGACAGTACTCTACCAGGGGATTGTGAGAGAGCAACACAAGTAAAAGAAAGCCCTTCCCTCAAGGGCTTTCAAGAGCACAGGCCTGGAAATCAGAAAGATTTGGGTTCTAATCCAACTTGCTCATGTGTCTGCTGTGTGACCTTGGGCAAGTCACTTACCTTCTTTGTGCCTCAATTACCTCTTCTGTAAAATGGGGATTAAGACCGTGAGCCCCATGTGGACCTAATTAGCTTGTATCTACCTTGGGGCTTAGTACAGTACCTGACATGTAGTAAAATGCTTAAGAAATGTCATGAAAAAAGGGACCTTTTACTACCTCAGACACGATTACACTGAAGTTCTGCCAAATAGAGAGGATGCCAATTTTAAGACTTCCAAGGAAGGAAGTTACCCTTTCTGGGAAAGTCTTCCTATCTTTTCTGGTTTCAGTGAATGGCTTTTAAAACCAATAAAGTAACATCTAAGGCTACCCCAATCTAAATTTGGAACTTTTTTTTCATTATCTTGTTTTCCTCTCTCTCTCTCTCTGAATTGCACATTAGGACAATGCTAATTAGTAGATAGAACAAGAATGAGATAGTGTCCCAGGAAACCTCAGCTCTTGACTTCCACAATGGGAGGGAGTCATGGTGAAAAAGCCAGGGACTCAAGCACTGTTGTCCCATGGTCACTACCTGAATTACCTGAACTCTTGACTTTAAAATATTAGATTCAATTTGTTTAGTCTGCATATCCATTGCCTTCCCTTTTAATGTGAAATAGAACAGAAATCCACCCCCATCCTGCTCAATTTCAGATTGCTTAGCCTGTTCCTGCCTAGGAGGTATCTCTTTGACTGCAGAACTAGCAAGGCAAGTTTGCCAAGGAGGGAGAGCGCATCCCTTGAGGTTCATGGCTCTTTGCTACAAACACTATCATGCTTGCCTACAGAGACCAGCATGTGCAGTTGAGCCTAATTAAAATTAGGGCTTCACTTTTGTTAATAGTGGACTAATGTCTGCATATAAAGCAAACAGTAAATAAATAGCCTTAATAAGGAAAAAAAATGAAATGACAGTAAGCAGCAGTAGTTGCTTATATATCGGTAAAGGCTACAAACTCTGTATACAATTATCTGAAATGAAAAATGGAGATTATCTCATGTTGTAAACTCTTAATCTGGAATAAGATAAAAGATTCTCCCTTAATACCTCAGAACTGTTCATCATTGTATTTAGGGTGGGTTTGATAAGCAAAGGAATTGAAATGGGAAATCAAAAAACTTTTAAAGGAATGAGTTTGAAAATCCTGGGTTGATATTACCATTATTCAGATTTGGACATTGATCAGTTAATTCACATTATCATCCTCATCATGTCATCAACATTATCATATCCATTCCACTTTTCTTCTTCCTCCTTTACCCTCCTCATCCTCCCCCTCCTCATCACCAACATCAGTCTTTATTGAGCCCCCTGCTAGATACAGAGCACTGAACTAGAGCCTGAGAAATGCACAACAGAAGTAGAAGACAGTAGAGACAAGCATGCTCATATTGGTGAACATACGATAGGTAAAAGAGTGAAAGTTCAGATAAAAATTATAGACATAGGCTGGTGTAGGAGAGGGGAAAATCAATGCTAGGCTGGTCATGAATATCAAAACAAAATACTAGAAGAATATTCTATAGTGTTCAGGACCCAAAGGATAATTTCTGAGAAACATTGTCTCAAGTACTACAGGAGGAGTCTAAATACTCTAATTTAAGCCCAACCAATGCTATTGCTAAGAGTAGTTGGTAAACTGAAAATTGTCAACACCAAAGACCAAGAATACTTGGAAATCTGAATGATTTTGTATGAAAATGGAAATGAGCTTTCCTGAATGTTCAAAAAAGAATTCTGCAACATAGGAGAAACTGTGAATTTAATGTTATTCCTAGGGAGAAAACAACTTGGAAACCTTGGGCTATTTAAAGACGTTGAATTTTCCAATTAGGTGGCAAATTGAAAAGGAGTTACCCCTCATGGGTCTGGCTACTCAGGTACAGCATTTATATTTAGGTTTGAGGGAGAGCACCAGCTGGTCCCAGAGGAAGCTGAAGACTCAGATAATGGGCTAACTTGCACTGTGAGATACAATAAATTTAAATCAATAGCAAACAGTCTTAAGAACCAATGTAAATTCTGCTGTTGATGATCAGACTACACCACAACTTGGCACAATTTGAAGGAACTGGATTTTCCCAGTGGGAACACTTATTTGGAAGGACACTAGAGTTGTAAAAAATATAAAAGAATACAACCAAAACCCAACACTTCTAAGTCTTGCAGAGATGCTCTTGACTTCAATCTTACATGCTTCGTCAGAGGGAAAAAAACCCAACCCAGCATCTACATGACGAGTTAACAGTTGCTGTTGTGTTCCAGCAATTAATCAACTTTCCTCTTTGTGGACCAATATTCAGCAGTCTAGTTATCTAAAAGCCAATCTAA
The DNA here is from genome assembly GCF_015852505.1 of Tachyglossus aculeatus. NCBI lineage: Eukaryota > Metazoa > Chordata > Mammalia > Monotremata > Tachyglossidae > Tachyglossus > Tachyglossus aculeatus. The sequence continues at coordinate 10,547,086 of NC_052079.1, read as the reverse complement.
AGGAATTTTCTCTAATTAGGTTTATGGCACTAACAAGCTTGCACCTGTACAGTGTAGTGATTCGTAAGAAATGATATTTCAAGTATTTTTAAAAACTTAGAATTTTTTGAGCTAAATATTTATAATTCAGAGGATCATTTTCCTCTCTCAGATCTCTCAGGCCCTCTCTATTTAGAGAAATATTTTGTGTCCCAGGGCACAGTCATTACCATTTTTCTCACTATTTTTGGTGGAGGCTTCCTAACTAGGAATGTTACTCGGTAAAATAAAATGAGGCTCAGTTACGTTTCCTGAGGGAAGGGAAAGTGATAAGGAAAAGAATGAAAAAAGTAATAAAGCTAGCTACATGATATTGGGAAGAAAATGTGTAACCAACACTTTGCCAATTGAATTTGAATGGTCATCCTTCATAAGGGCAGTACAAATAGCTTTTGTTATCCAGAAAACTCAAGCTATCATTTGGAGATCAAATTCAGAGCATATTTCTCCTTGAAGGACAATGTTAGAAATCATTCATAATGGATACCCTTTTCAATCATTGAAAAAAATATTAGCTGTTTGTGGGTAATGACTATTAGTAAATGACCATATTCTAGTGCTGCATTAATGGAAGGCTCTCCATTATCTATGTGTGAAGCATTAGAATCATTTACACTAAGATTTAGAACAGGACCACAAAAAGAATGTGATATACAACCTACATAGGAACAAAGATAATTAAAGAAAAGATTTACACATCAAGACTGATTTTGTTTCTCTTAAAGATTAATGATCCCAGTGGTCTATCATGGGAGGTTTTCCTGAATAAGATTTTCTGAAAACTGTTTTGGAACTTTTCAAGAGCACAAGGGGAAGCAGAGGTCAATGATATAGATACCCTGCCCATGGAGAGATGTGTCATTTATAATATTTGCCATTTCTTGATTCAAACCGATCGACACGCCTCAAGGTCAACTGGGATTAGATAAGGCTGCGGAAAAAATGTATGAGAGCTACTTCCAAAGATAATCTGTAAGCAGTTTTAAGAATCTCAGTCTGATATTTAAGGGTCACGGACCCCTGAGCTGGGTGAGAAAAAGAATCAAAATCCAAGGGCAACAGTGAAATGTTTAGATTTCATTCAGTTGGTTGAAATGCCAAAAAAAGGATGAAACTATTGTATAACGTATCATAGATATTAAAAAAAGCCAATGAGACATTTGGGGGAAAATTACCAGATATTTTTGTTTCCCAATTTCAGCTCACCATTCAGAGATTGTATGTATTGATACCCATTCTCAGCGTTTACGTATGTATTAATATTCAGCTGTACATTCAATGATTTAATTTCCTACTTCATCATGACACATTTGTACCACTAATCTGCATAAGCTTCTCCTCTAGACCGCAAGCTCCTTGTGGGCAGGGAACAACCACCAACTCTGTTATATTGTACTCTCCCAAGTGCTTAGTACGGTACGCTGCACACAGTAAAGCGGTCAGTAAATACATCTGATGGATTATATACTTGTTCTTGTAAATAATTTCTGTCTGTATGCCTTCTCCATTAATTACTGTAAGGTTCCAGATGCAGCGAGGGTGTATTTTATTTCTGTTGTCCTTTCCCAAGGCTTAAAAGGTTCTTTACGTAGTTTCTCCACCTATCTGCATCATTCTCCTCTGCTCCTTCGTGCCATCATCCCAGCCATTTCTCTCTACAGAGCAGAACCCTCCAAGCAGGCTCAAAATTTCCCTATAACGGAATGGTGACTAAGGATCCAGATACCCAGTGCACTGTGTACAATTCGGCTAAGTAGAGTAGTACCCCGGAATGTCTCTGAGAATCTGAACCTTGTCTCCTGAATAGACTTGTGAAAGTTTAATTGGATGTGAGAGTGCTCCAAGAGGGACCACTGGCACTTTAATAGCTAGCTGCAGACCCCCAGTGAGGTTGAATAATTACAATCAAGGAACTATAGCAGTTTCCATGACTGCATTTATAGCACTGCTAAAAGGCACATTTTTCCCCACATGACAGTGTACTTTGTATTAATTATAGATTACATGCTTCAGCCCTCTATCATTATGCTAGCATATTCTCATAAAAGATGGTACATTAAACATAAAATACTGTGTTCATTACGTGTAAGAATGTTTGAATCCCTGCAGTAAGGGAACGTTTGGCAGGAAGGGAGAAAGAGGCCATTTTAGGAATATCCTTGGTGAGAGAGAGGAAGAAATTGCTAATCAGAAATTTCAAGTGAGAGACTGACAGTCTAGATCATGTGGGCCCAAATCCTGTGCCCCTTCATTAGACTCTTCCAATAGTCCTACTGCTGAATTACGTTGATTGGGAATGTTATACGCACAGAAGGAACATTTCTGAATAATCGAGGCCAGCGTTTCCAAATAATAATAATGATACTGAATATGGTATTTGCTAAATGCTTATTATGTGCAAAGCGCTGGTATAGACATGAGGTAATCACATCAGACCCAATCCCTGTCCCGCATGGGGCTCACAATCTAGGTAGGAGGGAGAACAGGGTTGAGCCCCCACTTTACAAATGAGGAAACAGACACAGAGAAGTTAAGTGACTTGCCTAAGATCACATGACACACAAGTGGCAGAGCTGGGATACCTTATCCCTGATGATGGATTTACGGGAAGGATAGACTATTCCATACTCAGAATAATACTCTGCGTACAATAGGAGGTGAGTGCAATGTTCTGCATAAGGGAAGTACTCAGTACATTGTTTTGTAAAGAGGAGATGTTCAGTCCAATGCTCTGCAAAAGGGAGCTGCTCAGTACACTGCTCTGTAAAGGTGAGGTGCTCATGGAAATTCTCTGCAAAGGAGATGTTTTCAGTACAGAGCTTGGCACACAGAAGGTGCTTAGCTAATATTGTTGATGATAGTGAGGATGACCGTGTTTATGATGATGACTGACTATGAAGGAGGTTGTTCTACGGAGATAGGTGACGATGCTTGAGTTTTGAATGCCCCAAGAAATCTGTCAATAATAATTGAGGATTTGGTCTGGGGTATGTGTTGGAGAGCTGATAGAGAACTTCAAAGGCAAAGGAGCCACTAAAGGTATGGCAATATCAGAGATCCCATCTTCTGGATTTAGAGCTGATACCATCTCTCCTGACAATCAGGAATGTGGTAGTTTTAACCCACTCGTGGCAAGAGAAGGCATAGATTTGGGGCAAAAATCAAGAGTTATTCCAAAAGATTCAGCCAAAGTTATATTTGAGCAAATCATGATGAGTCAAAAGGGATGGTTTTTCAGTCTGTTCCAAGTATCGGCAGACTTGAGAAGGTGAATTTGAAAAGACAGGGGTGGACATTTCTACCCTCTGCTTTGGGGACTGGCGGTATGCATTTTGATGGGCAAAAATTCCAGCTCCACCTGGAATAATACAGGACTCAGGAGTAGCAACTATTGATGGAGCCATCAAAACCCTCTGGGTGGCTGTTGGAAAGTATCTTCCCTTGTCTACTCTCAGCTGTCTTACTAATGCAATAGAGTGGGATCTCTTTGAACTGAACACTAATGGTATAATTGCATTGCTCTATCTAATTAAAACCTTACCCTACTTATCCTGACAGATGGTTTGGTTGAAAATTTCAACTGCACTGGAGGAAATTTGTATAAGTGGATCCTAGAGAATAGAATTATAAAGCCTCAGATCTTGATCACTTAGAAGAAATTTCCATTGAATTTTCCCTTTCTGAACTTTGTTATGGTACTTGGCTGCTAGATTACAGCTCTCTCTCTCTTGATCTAAGTAATAATGTATTAATAATAATAATATTTGTTAAGCACTGTGCTAAGCATAGAGGTAGATATAATTCAATCAGACCAGTATATGATCCTCATAGGCCTCACAGTCAAAGGGGGAGGGAGAACAGGCATTTCATTCCCATTTAAAAGTTGAGGAAACTGAAGCACAGAAAAGTGAAGTGATTCACCCAAGGTCATATAACTGGCAAATGGTGGAGGTAGGATTAGAACTAAAGCCTACTGGCTACTAAGTCCTGTGCTCTTTCCCTTAAACCATGCTGCTTCTCAATAATTAGCATTACTACTACTACTTCTATTCTCTTTGGAGACTGTCAATCAAAGGTCACCTAATGAGGTGCCAGTCCCCAGCATGTTGTTCAACTCATTTTGTCTGCTCTTTAAGTTATTATTGCTGTGTGGCAGGATCTTGGATATGGTTTATTACTGATTCCATGTAGAAATGGAAAACAAAACCAATTTCTACAGCCCTCTTCGGGCTGAAAGTCTGTTTAAAGGAAGATTGAGAAACTTCAAGGTGATGTTGGACAGGTTCATAGTCAGGCATGTTGTAGCATACAACTTAGAGCAACACCAGAAAATAGCTCTGCAATAATGTTAGACCCAGAAGCCCAAAAATACACTCTCGTCTTCAGAGGTCTCCAAGTAAAAAGCATGGGGGGGTGAGGTGTGGGGAGGTGGTGCGTGCGTGCGTGCGTGCGTGCGTGTGTGTGTGTATCAGAAGTTTCTGATAAATACTGAGAGGCACATTTAGAGACACACTGTTCAACCGAAATGAAAGAGGGGCTAGAGAATATGTCCTGAACATTGCTTCCTTTATTTTTTTTAAATAGTATTTGTTAAGCACTTACTATGTGCCAGGCACTGTCCTAAGCACTGGGCTAGATACAAGCTAATTAGGTTGGACACAGCCCATGTCCCTCTTGGGGCTCACAGTCTTAATCCCCATTTTACAGATGAAGTAACTGAGGCACAGAAAATGGAGTGACTTGCCCAAGGACACACAGGAGACAAGTGGTAGAGTCAGGATTAGAGCCCAGTTCCTTCTGATTCCCGGGCCTGTGTTCTGTCCACTAGGCCATGCTGCTTCTCACCCAGTTACTATAAAACAGTATGTACATCTCACAGATCCCCAAACCTGCTCAGCAAGGGACTATGCTTGATTGATTTTCTTCTTGTAATGTAGATAGCGTGGCTTAATAGCTTGGTCTCTTGTTCTTTTAATTAATTAATTAATAATGGCATTTATTAAGCACCTACTATGTGCAAAGCACTGTTCTAAGCGCTGTGGAGGATACAAGGTGATCAGGTTGTCCCACATGGGGCTCACAGTCTTAATCCCCATTTTACAGATGAGGTAACTGAGGCACAGAGAAGTGAAGTAACTTGCCCAAAGTCATACAACTGACAAGTGGCGGAGCCGGGATTTGAACCCTTGACCTCTGACTCCAAAGCCCGTACTCTTTCCACTGAACCACACTGCTTCTCTTTCAAGCTACAGTCGCCCACATGACGTCAGCAGAGTCATCTTTGAAAACATAGGGCAGCTAGATGTGAATATATATGTGAGTACATGCACACAAACACACTCACGCTTATGCACTTACTGAGGCTTGCTGTGAATATATGATTTTGTAATATAATAAAATGATTTTATAGGGTTGTGAGCTTCACATCTCATACAGAAATAAACAAAGTAGGTGAGCTGGAGATTCAAAGTCCTATAGGAAACTTCATTTCTCCTTTTCACCCATGAAAAAACCTCCTCCTCAATCTCTCTATTGGAGCCGGCCCCTCCCCAAGCCAGCATGAGATTTAGATCATGAGATCATAAGAAGTATTCCAATTTAAGCTCCAATAGCTGTGAAAAATATATTTAGCAGGATCCTTCTGTTGTCATCTCTTTGATGCTGATTAACATCCAATTATCAAAAATATTCTTTTTCGTATCTGCTGGGGGGCAGACCATTAGGTAGATGATATTTGGGTAGTTTGAAAGTTTGTGACCTGAGTCACAGTCGTCTTAGGCTTCCACAGGGCACCCCCTCCCCACTGCCTCATGTCACTGAATGGGATGGATTGTAAATGAGGCGGGTTTGCAGGAAAAAACTGCCTTTTTGATTCCTACATTTTTGGGTGACAATTTGTTCAACAGTCCCATGTAATTGGGAAGTAAGTCTTTCCTGCTGCAGGGATCATGGTAATGGTGAAGATCATTGACACCTAGTATTCTGTTGGGTGTTCACTGAAAATGCATAAACTGGCCCCGTTACAGCCAGAATCTCAATTCTGCCCAAGAGCAGAAAACCAAGCATAATTTTAGCACTAGATCATTCCAAAATCTGCAAGACATCCTCCCAACTGTCTATTACTCGGATTGTAGATGAAGTTGTCAAAAGCACCTTGCTCACAGACTCAAAGTGTAAGTGTTTCTATGTTCTTCCTCTGGTTTCAGTGGTTGGCCTGGTTCTCTTTATAGGAGCAGATTTAATGATTTATTTTGTCCGCTCACTCTTTATTCTGATGTGATTGTGAGAATTTTATTCAGTAATGTCAATCTAGTGGTCAATATTCAGCATGCTAAATGAAATTTACTCTTTAGTGCCAGGAAGATCTGTGGTTTTCATTAATTTAAAACAAAGTATTTTTTTCCCTGGGATTAATGTCTATTGAAAGAGGCTTTACTAGCTGATTCAAAAACTTAGTTTTCACCCTCAAGAACTACTGCATCCTAAATATGTAATTGCTTGGTCAAAACAAAAGGAACAAATGATTCTTCAAATAAATTAAAAGTAAGGAAGTCAGCTAGGGAATTTAGAAGGATCAGAGGATGATCACATTGTTAAAGGTGCACTTAAGGATGAGAAGGAAAGAATTTAGTGACTCAGTGGGTTCATTAACTTAGTCTTTTCTGAGTCAACTGTAGGGAAGTTCCAAGCCAATTGATTTTCACTGTAGGCAGATGAGAAGAATTGAATCCAAATGTGGTGAACACACAGGATTAAATTGGGTAAACCAGATGTAAACAAATCTCTGGGACTTGGTAGCAACTTCCTAAGTACAGAAAGAATGAAAGAAATGCAGAGGGAGTGTTACAAAACTTCTTTCGAGAGGGTGATAATCACTGACTGCACTGGAGACTTGACAAGTGGATAATGTGAATTCCATTGAGAAAAATGCTTCCAAGTGATGGTTCTGGGAATTATCTGGATGGGATAGCTAACATTCTCAGGTTGAGAGCCAAACCTGAAAATCAGAAAGACCCTGAAGCCATGAGAAAACAGCACCAAACTGACATCACCTGAACTAGGAAGGCCATAGACTATCAAAGGAGTGAAAACATTTGTATTTTTGGTTTGAATTCCTGGGCAGAGGAAAAGATTTAGAGATAACTTGGGGAAAGCACCACCATTCTTGTGGTCAAAGCCCCTTTCCACGAATGAATCATTAATTAGCAATCATAAGAATTTGTTACAATTAAAAAAAAATCTCCGTAAATTTAAAGGTTGTGATTATCCTCCCACAGTAATCAATCTCAATCAATCAATTGCATTTATTGAGAGCTGACTCTGTGCAGAGCACTGCTACAAGATGAGCCCTAGAAGAACCACCACTAGAGAAATGTTCTGGAGGTGGTTAGTAGGATTAAATAGCGAGAGCAGAAACATAAGGAGTCAGCTGACCATTCCAGCTGCAGTGATCACAGTGACTGTTTTTGCTGCTAAGGAAGAGGAATAGAAGGGATGAAAAAGCCTTTCCTCCTACTCCTCTCCTTCCATGTTATTTTTCCAAGTCACTGGCTACCAAAGTAGCTTGGTGGTTTCCCTCTACCCAGCCAAGCATCAAGAGGCTTTCTGAGTATCAGGACAGAAACCTGAAATTTGTACTTTCCTGCTTAAAGCAGCTGAGTCACATTCCCCTTTTCATGAGGGCTGCAGAAAAAAAAAAATGGAGATCTCAGAACAGTAGTCCTCCATCCCTTCATTTTTTTTCCAACAAGAATCAGCTTTTAAATGCTTTAGGTTCTAGATTCCCCAAGAATTTGCAGTCATCAAGCATCTTTTGTTAAATCTCTTGAGAGTTTTGATAAGATGCAACTTATAGAAGAAAGTGTCAGGGCATGCACAACAAAATCAAGTTTTTGCAAGCGAAGATGATAGTGATGATGGTACAGGAGTTACAGGCTCTAAAGCAGAGACTGCTCTGGATCTCCATTGACACTGTTTGACTGGCAAACCAACCAAATTGGATTTGCACTTTAGGAACAAGAGGTGAACACTGCCATCCTAGGGCTCTGTAACATGATGCTTAAGGGTGGGGCAATCTTTTCTAGGTCATGAGAAATATAACCATCATGCTTTTCCTGGAGCTCTGTAGGGAAGAAAACACTTTCACCCTTAGGCAGTAGTTGATTTCTTCCCCTGACCCAAATCACTAGGAGAAAATGTAAAACCCACAGTAAATCCTAGGGAAAACAACTATGCACAAACTATTCAGGAAGTTCTGAGGATGCAGGGGTGAGAATGATTTTCCTCAGAAAGGTGACTTGATATGTTTTCTCACTGACATATTAATCAATGTATTCCTTTCATTAATTAGTAAACCATGTTGTTTTAGAAGCATGGGCTCACGATCTAAGAGACTGACCCACATAAAATGAACACTGTCATTCTCAAATCACTTAACTTTGAGAAAAATGTGTAATATTACTTCAAATTCTAATAGTTGCATAAGTAAAAATCCATAATGAGAATTAGAGAGTCATTTAGGGCCTAGAGGGAAAGGCTAAGGATATTAGATGGTAAATTCCTACATAGGGGAATTGATATCTAGGAGATAGACCATTAAGTAGATGCTTTTCTAAGCACATTTGAATGGCACTGGATGCCGCTGGATTCCCCTCTAGACTGTGAGCTTGTCGTGGGCAGGAATATGTCTGTTTGTTGTTATATTGTACTCTCCCAAGCACTTGGTACCGTGGTTTGCAAACAGTAAGTGCTCAATAAATAGAATTGGATGAATACCATTGTTAGTGGTAGATGATTAGGTTTGTCAGGGCATTGGTTTTACCCAATGTGGTATTTTCAGTTTTCATATGTTTTGAAACCCCATTCGTGGCCTTCTGAACCAGAGGGCAAGACGGGAGTTGTTGATCTTACCTACATGGATTCTCTCTTCACCAGGTTTTTGTACTTGACTCTTCCCCTTACCCCTGTTCTTCATAATTTATACAGCAGGTTAACAAAGCACTGAATTCCAAAGAAATTAATAAAAGACTACCTTCAACTAATTACTTGGCTTCTTTGAAAATGGCAGCGTTATTCTATTAAAATAAACAAACTTCATTTTAATTGTGCTCTGCTTTAAAATCAAATCAAGTTCCTAATTTGAAGGGATGAAATCTAGAAATATTATGAAATGTGTTTAATATTCAGAATGCATATCCTGATTTAATCAGTGGTGAGTACTAGGTATTCAAGTGAATGAACTGCATAGATGTAATCAACAATATATTATCCCTAATTGAGTTAAATGCCAAAATGTGTTTAGGCTATTCTGCAATGTTGTAAAATGTTGGTAATTTAACTTTATAGTGTAATCTTTATTACGCACAGAATTATGGGAAATTAGTTTCCTTGTCCCTCTTACATTTCTCTGTGATATTTCAATTGAATTAGTTGTATTTAAGAGTATAAAAATGACTGCAAAACCTCTTAGCACCTCTGTAAACATAGATAAGTGCCCTACAGTAAGCATTAAACTTGATCACACTATCAGGGCCTGAAAGACTTATGTGAATTTCTCTTAATTTGGCCTGATCTTTCTAATGTGAATGCAGGTCATGAAAAGGACAAAATAACTTGCAGGAAAGACTTACTGGGGGCAGAAAAATCAAAGCAATTTAAAAGAACCACAATCTTGACTATTTATGCAAACTCAGTTAAATAAAATGTTTTCCTTTTACATTCACTCTGGTGGATGGACAATCAGAACCTCATTGCATGCTTCTGTATGTGAAATGTTTTGTTTTACAATCTGCTTCATGTCTCAGTAGAAATTATTTGCACTGGTTTTCTCATCTACCATTCTCCTTAGCCTTTCCTAGCTGTTGTCCATCTCTCTCTCTACTGCTCTTCATGGTCTACTTCTTTGGAATGACTCTCCCTCAAGTGACCACAAATTGTCAGCCCACTAGGAACAGAAGCACATGGATATAGAGTCTGAAACAGACTATGAGAGCGGTACTAATAATAATTATAGTAATTGTTCAGTGCTTATTAGGTACCAAGCACTGTGCTAAGCAATTGAGTAGGTAAATAAATCAGTGATATTTAATGAATGCTTATTGTGTGCAGCTATCCATCCATCTTTTCCCCACATCTCAGTGTTTCTCTCTGCTTGCATGACTGCTGCTTGCTGTGTCTTTCCTCTTTCTGCTCCCCCTTCTCTTTTTCTTGTCTTCTTCCACCTCTTCCCTGAAGGCACTCTCAATTAGCCTACTGTTGGGGTTAATTTTCCACCTGCGGTCTATGCACATTTACGGACACCTAAGATTTAGACAACAAAACACCAATTTATTAAATAGAATCCTTGAGGCCTTTAGAAATGGATATAGCCTTCCAAAGACTTAACTTTCTGTGGTGCAATGGTGAACCAAAGAGTTGGACTATCAATTCAGCAGCCCATAAAATGTATTTATTGCCATGCCACTGGGTAGAGTTTCTGAAGGTGGATACCTCAATGGAGATATTTATGTTATCATTAGGAAGAGACTTAGAAATCAAGCAAGGTTTGCAGTTGGTTCCCAATGCTGCTACCAGCACTTTCACTAGCAAATGTCAAAATATCCTCTTGGGTAGTCCACTGCTAATTCCATTTCAGCTCAGGATATGATAAACTGGAATTTACGCTCATGGCTGTTCGATGAGAAAATAGCGTTTTAAACAGGATTGTGATTCATTGCATGATTCGTGGGAAACTAATAATTCCTTTGTTTAAAAAGTTAAAAAAGTATTTTGACTGCCTGCTTTTACTCTGGTATAAATATAGCATCTGCAACTTGAAATGTATAAATGTTTTACTGGTTTTGCAGGTCTCATTTGAATCCTGAATAAAATCTGTTATTACCTTTCTGGGAAATCCCAAGGATTTATTGAATAAATCCAAAAGTACATATTGCTTTTAAGATGGTCAGGTCCCATGATAATTATCTAATAACATTGCACAAAAATGTATCTCAAGTAAGCGCATAAAACAATTACTGCTTATAAAGTTGCTGAACATTTGGAGTTGAAATTAAACCAGGAAGTGCAGACTGCTGTTCAGAAAACGTTGCCTTATTTCTCCTGTAATCCTGGTCTTTAAATCTCTACTGGACAAAATGTTTCTCTCCTTTACACCTTTTTAAGCAAAGAACAATATCTGCTGTTTCTGAACTGTGAATAAGCAGTGAACTGGATTCACAATGAAATACAGCATCATATACTTCAAGGGTTAAATTACTTTTCAGACATTCTCCTCCAGATGAAATAATCCCAGTTCCTTTAGCTTCTCCCTCCATAGATCCACCTTTCCAAACCTTTGGTTATCTCTTGTTCTTCTCTAGAACCTTTATATCACAGAACTGAGGTCAGGGAGAACTGAAAGTGAAGAAACTTATCCTTGAAGTACTCTTCTCCAGCAAACTACAGTATTGGAAGAGACTATGAAAGTCAGATTTCCCATAATTGTTTTGAGGCATGGACTCTTCTTGGAGGTGAGTCATTCCCAATCATTAAGCCTGGTAAAACTAAATTCAGAAGAAAATGGGCTCAAGGCATTTCTTTTCTTTTTTTTCCTTCCTAATTGGTCTGTTCTGTGAACAATTTCTAATGTTCAACAGAAACATAAACATCTTCTAGTTCTTTTACAATTAACTCTAGTAGACCGACTTCTACTGAATGTCACAGAGATACTAATCACAAGGCAATGGTGTGGAAATTTGAAATGTGAACTGTTAAAGAGATTAGAGTCTAACAGAGACACAGTCTATAGAGACCTAAATAAAGCCACACACAGTAAATGAATTAATTTCTCTAGCATTGTTAGTTTTTGGAAAGACAGTACTCATTCATGACTGACATGCAACTTGCGGTATGGTGTTAGTCCCACATCTGCTGAATTCAAGTGTATCTAACCATTTCCCATTAAATCAGTATACCTTGTAGCTAGTTTCCAAATGTCTTCCTGGCAGTTTCTATTTAGAATTTATCCTGTTACGACTATCCATTTCTCCAGGCAGTGTAGCCTACTGGAAAGAGAGGAGACTGGAAGCTGGGAAGCCCAGCTCTGCCACTGAATTGCAGTGTTAACTTGGGTAAGTCATTTATTCACTCTGAGCCTCACTTTCCTTATCTGTTAGGTGGAGGTAAGATAGATTGTGAGAACTCTGTGGGACAGGAACTGTGCCCAATCTAATATTCTTCTATCTGTACAGCACTTAGCACACATTAAGTGCATAATTAAATACTGTAATTATTATTCAAATTCTCTTTGCATTCTATTGATTCTAGCCACGGAGTTCATTTCCTAGTAATCAAGACTTGTGTGACAAGGCAGGGCAGAATACATGAGTTTTGGGAATCAGGGAGGGAGCCAGGATCCCTGAGTTCTAGTTCCAATTCTACTGCCAACCACCTACGGGGCCTTGGCAAGTAGAATCTTAAACCATTCTCAGCCTTTGCTTCTCCATCCAAAAAGATCATCTTATTCGCCTTCCTCTCCATTCTTCCCAGGGATGTTGGGAGAATCTAATATGTTCAGATAGGAATTCTTACAAATAAGTATAGAAATTCAAGATAGTTAATTTTAGTTTTGACTATTAGATTTGGTTCTATGATGTTTAGTTAATAATTCCACAAATGTGGCTTTTGAAGTACAAATTGCATGTTGTATCCAATCATTCCCAAAGGAAACACAATTTTAAAGATTACTTTCAAAAGGAAATATGAAAATTACTACATATGACTTTAAGGTTTCTGTGAAATTTGTACCATAATGGTCTCAAAGTTTGACCCGAAGTCTTCTTCCCTCAGCAGTAATAATGTATTTTTATAATGGTATTTACTAAGTATTTATTGATAATTATTGAGCACTAAGTGCTTGAGAAAGTACAATGTAACAGATATGGTAGACATGGTCCCTGCCTACAGGGAGCTTACAGCCTAGACTTACTATGTGCCAAGCAACAGGAATCCACTCTTGCTTTTGAAGAAAGAGAAACTTCTACTGATTTTGTGGAGTCATTAGACTGGAAGTAAATATGGGGTGGTCATAGGTCTTTACTTGTAAAAATGAATATCAGTTCTCTGGGCTACTGAACTGAACTAAAAGTATTCCCCTCTTGACCAGTCAATCAATGATATTTATTGAGTACCTGCTCTGTGCTGTGCACTGTATTAAGTCTTGGGAGAGTACAGTAGAGTTAACAAACAAACCCCTGCCCTCAAGGAGCTTAAACTTTCTCATCACATATTTCACTCTGCAGCCCAGATCACTTTTCTACAAAAATCGGCCAAGTCAAAGAACAATCTTGATGAATCCTGAGAACAGAATGGCTTCTTCACTCAACTCAGGGTTTGTTTTTTTTTCCTGTCTCAAGGTTCACTTTCCTCCCAAATTAAATACTTTAAGTGCTTAGTTTATACAAACAATTAAATGATGGAGTAATAACAACAGTAATGGCATTTGTTAACCACTTACTATGTGCCAAGCACTGTTCTAAGCACTGGGGTAGATAGAAGGCCACATGGGACTCATAATTTTAATCTCTATTTTACAGATGAGGTAACTGTGGCCCAGAGAAGTTAAATGACTTGCCCAAGGTCACACAGCAGACAAGTGACAGAGTCAGGATTAGAACCCCCGTCCTATGACTTCCAAGCCCTTTCCATTAAGCCACGCTGCTTCTCTTGTACGGGATAGCCAAGTGTTTCATTCTCTAAAGGGAAATCAATGCCCCTAAAAATGTGACTAGTGACTTCCTGAAGAATTCTGCAACCTAATTCAACACCCCTGGATCTGAAGTTGAAAATACTTTCAATTTTTTCTACCCAAAAAAACAGCAAAAGAACCCCAAAAAGACAATGAGAAGTAGGAGAAAATTAAAATGTTCCAGTGATGTGGTAAGGATGGTAGAAATGTGTATCCCTATTTCACTGCAGGCGATGATTTTATATATCCAGAGAATAATTTTTTAAGAGACTCCAACAGATAAATTTTTATTGGTGTAAATAATTCAGCAGCTTGTTATAATGAAAGTACTTCACATTGAAACCCTCCTTGGTCAGTCTTAAATGTGCATCAAGGTATTATTCAGGAAGCTAGCAGTGGTGAGGAAAGCTGGAGTATTCCCATTAATTGTAAGTTGTTGGTTATTAAGACAGAAGAAAAACTAAGTAGAGTACTGAGGAAAGCAATTAAAAAAACAAGGATTCACTGTTCATTATGTTGATATAAGATATGAGTTCATAGACTCCATTTGGAGGTACATTTTCCAGTATCTTTAGGAGAAGCAGTGTTGCCTAGGGGATAGAGCCTGGAGTCAGAAGGACTAAGGTTATAATTCTGGCTCTGCTACTTGTCTGCTGTGTGACCTTGGGCAAGTCACTTCTCTGGGCTTCAGTTACCTCATCTGTAAAATGGAGATTAACACTGTGAGCCCTATTTGGGAGAGGGACTGCATCCAACGCCATTATCTCAGATATACCCCAGCAGTTAGTACAGTGCATGGCATATACTAAGTGCTTAACAAATTCCACAAATATTGTTATTAATATCATTATCATTACTAAGTAAAGCTTCAAGAGCATTTAAGGTTATATAAAGCAGATATAATTCTCATGTAAGTGTTTGGGTTCTCTTCTCCATAGCAGCAAGCCCAGATCACAGGCACGGAGGTACAGGAGAAGAGTCAGAAAATTATCAATGAAACAGTGCTGGTCCCATCATACCTTCACTTGGTAAGTGAAAGAACCAAAGGAGGAGACCCAAACAATTACTCTCTGATGAGTTAAGGTCGTGTAACCGTAGAAACGGTGAACAGGAACAGGACTGACTTCAGATATTCAGCAGTCCTGGGGCGGGGCCAAAACATCTGTGACCATCACATCACAGTTTGCACATGCATGGCATAACTCATTGATGGCATATGTAGCATTTTATGGAAAAGCCTTCCTCTGCCTGGGATTGGTTTATACCTACTGCTCCACTGAGTTCTCCCTAACACAAACTTTCAGTTTCCAGATAGAGCTGGTGTATGTGGAACCAGAAACCACGTTTTTTCCCCTGAGGCTGTCAAGAACTCGGTTGGCTTCCCATATACTCAATCAACTGGTAACATCTTAGTTTTTTTCAGCCCCATGTCCCTTGGTCACCCTGTTGGGTCCTGATGGCAGGTGGAGTAAGGGCAGTCCAATAGCATCAATACCTCCAGGCAGTAGATGCTAACTGCACAGGATCCAAATTTATGGGGGGCTTGTTATTGGTAAAACTCAATCCTGCTTTTAACAACTTTCGAGTACTTCTCAACTGTTGAGTCACTCCTCTCTAAATTAGCCTGCTTGCTCACAGCAGCTTGGAACTCAGACTTCTTTCAATGGCACCTTTCCTGAATTCATTAACTATGCAAGTATACAACTCTGAATTTCAGTTTAGTAATCCTTGTTCAAACTGCTGCCTCACCTCATTCTAATTCTCTGTTAAGGTCCCTGAACCCCTCTCTGCCCATTAGAGTAACAATGTTGAATCAGCTCAAAAGGTTAGCTTCCACATCTGGGACTCAATCTTTATGCTGCGTTGGAATGGATGTCTCATTAATTATAGACTCTGTCTTTTAGTCTCTCACAAAACTACCTTTGATTTGATCTGATTGGTTTTTCTACTTTTTCAGTCAGGTTCCATCTCAGTTGCACTATGAAAGATCTTTTTCTGGTCACAAAAACCTAGAACAGTGCTCTGTAGAGTACAGTAGTTGCTCATTAGTTACTGTTGATCCTGCTACTGATGACTCTGGTGTTTTAAATTTGATTATAAGTTTATTTCATTGTTTTGACTGCAAAACAATTCATCATTGATCATCTTTTATGTGTCTTCAGGTCTTCAAATCAATCAGCTGAATTCACTTATACTTCACATAGACTGCATATAGTTGCTCTAAGAAATTCAGTAAGTGGGATATATTTGGATATTTATGAGGTTTGCTCAGGCTACTATATAAAAACACACACATATGTTAACATATATCAATATGATATGATCTGTACATAGATATCATACATACATATGTACATTGATATATGCATATGTGTAGGTATAGATATCTATATCCCTACACACACACACACACACACACACACACACACACACACACACACGTGTATGTATCAAAGTGAGAAGGCAAATCTCAGTGGAAGGACAAATTTAAGCCCAGTTCCATAAAAGACAAATTACTTTGGCTTGCATACTCAAGTCATCCCTGATGTTTCTCCTGACAATAGCTCAGATTGTTGCAATGAAGCCTCTACATTTGATCATTTGGATACCTGTCATGCATAACTGGAGGGCGGTTGGAAAAAAAACAGGATTAATCAAAGTAGGATTATAATTTTCTGCAGCACCTGTTTCAACCAGCTGCCTCTGATTGTAGCGCCTGTTCCTCTGGTCCTCCCAAATTACACAATAAAGCAATTCTGGAATCAATAGAGAGTCCAGTGTCATTCTGCCAGAATGGAAGTCAAACATGAGAGCGGAGAATGCTGGGAGGTACCTGGTTTAATTTGTTTAGATTATTCCAGAAAGAGGAAAGAAAGCAAAAGTGTTTAGAAATGTTATTCTCAGCAAAAGTTCTCGAAGTAGGAACTTCATATTACTTTGTAATTGTGTTTAAACCTTGTATCAGAAGAGGAGAAAAGGACAAATCACTCATTTTTTGGTAACAACATTTCTTCTCCCAAATCAGCAGTGGAAACTATCCAAATGATATGCTAGTGCAAGGGATACAGTTGAACAGAGTTGAAAATTATGTTTTAAACATATATCATTGATCATTCAATCTGCTTAACTTGTGTTGTCATAAGCAAGAGACACAAATGCAGAAAGCACTGGAGAAGAAGCCCTGTGATGGATTAAAATCTGCCAAAAAATGGATAACCCTATACTCCATGGAGAAGTAAAGTCAATCTAGTAAATACATACAAACAACCTAGTGAAATTGAAAATTCACTGAGCAATCAGTTTTATGAAGGTCCCATAGCATTTTCTCATTAGGGATATTCTGAGCAGAATATCAGAAGTAATTTTCTTTTAGCAGATTGCATGCCCATTAAAGTGGACGATAGCGCTTATAAGTTTGGATTGGATACAAATAGGTGGCTGCAGGTTGCTTCTGGCATAAATCCATTTTGTGGCACATTTAGCACCTGTCCAAACAAGTTTCTAGATCAGTATTAGATCAGCAAACTTTAGTTAAACTTGCTATAATGGAAGCAATAAACACAATAAAAATACATAATTAAATTCATAGCAAAATATCACTGAATAAAATATTGCTTTTGTATCTTCAGTTGGGAATTCTAGCATTTTAATTCATTTCTAATATTGTGCTATGATGACATATAAACAGTTAAAGGGGTAGAATTTTCTCTGCAGTACTGTTGGTACATTTCTACTCCAAGAATTTAGGGCTTCCCCAGATCAACTTGAACCCTAAACTAAAGGATAGGGTAAAGACAGGGGAGGGAAGGCTTGCATTAATGTCTGAAAAGGGGTAATTCTTTCATTCAACTGTATTTATTGAGCACTTACTAAGTGCTTGGGAGAGTACACTACAACAATAAGCAGACAGATTCCCTGCCCGCAATGAGTTTACAGTCTAGAGGGAATGAGCTTAGAATTTAGAGGGATGCCCTTCAGGACTAGATTACCAGCTCCTATAAAATGATTGCAGGAAGACATCTCCAACAGGCAAATAAGGCGTTGTCCCCTGACCCAATCTGATCCTGATCTTCTCTTTCCTGAACTGCAATTGGACATTATTTCAGTTACAGAAGCAAGCAAGCAATCTCACAACAATTTGTGAACCACACATTTTTGTGGTAGGACAAATGAAAATAGCAAAAACTTTCCTGAAAACTGCTCTTCTACATAGAGTTATTTTTGAAAGAGGAAAAAGAAGAGGAGGAGGAGGAGGAAAAGGAGGACAAGGAAGTGGAGGAGTAAGAAGGGGTGGGTGAGAAGGATGATGAGAAAAAAAGGAGGAATATGAAGAGAAGGAAATAGAAGACCGGGATTAGAAAGTTAGAGGAGAAAGAAGAGATGGAAGTGAATGAAAACTAAAAGAGAAAGAGGTGGCAGGGGAGGAGGAGGAGGTTGAGGAAGAGATAAAGGAGGGGGAAAAAAAAAGACAATAAATTTTACCCTGACAAATTTGCCTATGATGATGTAAGCAATTTTGGTAACTTTAATACCACATAATTTAAAAAATTAATCAATAAAAGCTAATAGTAACCTAGACTCCATTAAGCCCGTGATAAGTGATACCCCAACATTTAATTTCAAGAGACTATCTCCCTTGAATTCACAGTCTCCTGAACGTGTTATGCAGATACACAGTTGCTTTTAAGTCATCTGCTTCACTAGCTTTCCAGCATACAAAATCCAATTTAATACCGCAACAAACAAAAGTGTCCCAGTGGATCAACCTGTCGTATCCCCTCCCCTCAGAGGGATACCATTCATGTGCTGCCTTATAACTCTGAATACACTCCAGCATAATAGGAATTAAAGATTTAGATGAAAAACTATCTCACAGTCTTTTACATAAAGTGAATGATGGACAAATATAAGCCTTATTATCAGCCAAAACAGAAGAGTTTGGTTTCAAGATGTCAGATAAGCCTAGTGTCTAACTGTAATCACAATAAAATTATTTCCCTTTTCCTAGTTAATAATCCTCATATGATCAATGCTGAACAGTTATGGATGGCAGGATGGTAAGCATCTTAACTCTGAATACACTTCAACCTTCCACCAAAGCTATTGCCACTTGATTTTCCATCATAACCTCATTCAGTGCTGGATTTACAATATAAAAAGAAGCCAGACCCCAAGCTCTGTTGTCCTTTCTATCTCAATGTAACCCTTTTATATTTCAGAGGTAGAATACTAATAGAGGAATATGGAAAGAAATATAGGATGGCACATTAGAAAAAGATCTGCATTGCCAAGGGTCCTAGGAAATTTAAATGTATAAACAATAATAACAATAATAGTCTTCAAGTTCTTTCTAAGTGATAAATACTGTGTTAGGCATTGGAGTAGATACAATACAATCTGATCAAATTCGCTCTCCCACATTGCACTCACAGCATAATGTGGTGGTATTTAGTCCACATTTTACAGTTGAGGATACTGAGATACTGAGAAGCAAAATTATTTGCTGAAGATCACAGAGCTGGCAAGAAGCAGAGCCAAGATTAGAACCCAGGTTTCTGAACTACCAGTCATGTGCTCTTTCCAGCTTGAAAGGACCATGCGATGGTTGCTCTTGCAGTTTTCTTCTTGATAAGGTTTGTATTATAATTCATAGATGTGTGTATGAAGCAGAAGATATGGGAAATGGAAAACGAGAGAAAGAAATATTCAGCAATATGTGGTGAAATGAAAGAGGAAAGGCATAGGGAGGGAGGGGAAGGGCCTTAATCTCTTGACCAATTCTCTCTGGAGAGATTCCATTGACTCGAAGTGTTTGATAGCTTTTCAATAATCATCAACATATGTTTTTGATTTTTTTTCCCCCAGTATTAACCAGTGGGCTTATGACATCCCAACTTTCACTGTTTCTTTTTGTGTGAATATTCTTATCAGACCTTCAGGAACATTTCCTACCAGTCCTTTTCTTTCCACAGCATATAAGCATACACATTTCCAATTGGTTCTTCCCCAGTGGTTTCCCATAAGCTCTTCTTGAAAGATTTCTGGGTTCTGTAGCAAGCTTGATATACCATTATAACCCAACATGTAGGAGGCTAGCAATTATAGGTAAGGGAGCAGTTTGAGTTCAGTCTAGAAGGAAGTCTTGGAGGAAATGCATTGTTTTCAGTACTCATTCATGTTGTGTAATGCAACACTGATCTAGAGAACTTCTGCTTATAAATCAGGTTCCATCTCATTTCTAATAGTCACAATTTTAGAGTGTAGAGTATTGAAATCAATCAATCAGCAGCATTTATTGAATGTCTACTGTATGCAGAACTTTCTACTAAATGCTTGGGAAATTGAATAGAACAAGTAGACAGGATTCCTTTCCTCATGGAGCTTAGAATTTATTAGGGAAGACTGGAGAACTCAACATTCTCAATGACAAAGTTCTTCATATCACCATTATGAACAGTGTAATAATAATAATAATGATAATGATATTTGTTAAATGCTTACTTTGTGCCAAGCACTGTTCTAAACCCTGGGGGAGATACAAGGTTATCAGGTTGTCCCAGGTGTGGTTTACAGTCAATCTCCATCTTACAGATGAGGTAAACTGAAGCACAGAGAATTGACTTGCCCAAAGTCACATAGCTGACAAGTGGTAGAGTCAGGATTAGAACCCATGACCTCTGACTCCCAAGCCATTGCTCTTTCCACTAGGCCACACTGCTTCTCAGTAGGTAGCAGGTAATCAAGTAATAATAATAATAGTGGTGGTATTTGTTAAGCACTTACTATGTGTCAAGCACTGTTCTAAGTGCTGGAGTAGATGCAAGGTAATCAGGTTGTTCCACATGGGGCTCACAGTCTTAACCCTCATTTTACAGATGAGGCAACTGAGGCACAGAGAAGTTAAGTGATTTGCCCAAGGTCACACAGCAGACAAGCGGCGGAGCCAGGATTAGAACCCATGACCTCTGACTCCCAAGTCCAGGCTCTTGCCACTGAGAATGGAAGCAATTGTTAATTGACCAGGTTCATATACCCCACCAACAACAAAGCCAGGATTTTAACAATGCCCCTGGAATCCGTGTTTTTTTTTTCTACATGCCAGCACACAAAACAGCATATACAATCAATATCATCATCAACATCAATGCTATTTATTGAGTGCTTACTGTGCAGAGCACAGTAATAAGCTCTTAGGAGAGTACAGTGCAACAGAGTTAGCAGACAAGTTCCCAGCCCATAAGAAGCTACAGTCCCGAAGGGGAGACAAGACAGTAGTATAAATAATTTATAATATATAATATAAAGATGTGTAGTAAGTGGTAGGTTGAGAGTGAAAACATTCACTAAATAGCACGAGGGAAATACAATGGTGTCATCGTGCTCTGGGGTTGTGTGATTTCCTCAGCAAAGCTTCAGTAAATCTCTCCTAAGCATTAACATAATCAAACAAACGGAGCCTTGAAAATTGGTGGGTTCCATTTAAGCCCAAAAACTTAATAGTAGCCTTAGGTTAATCATTCACACATTCATCTTCCTCCTTGTCTCTCCTCCTTATCTACCTAAGGCATCAATAAAAGACAATCACAGAAGTGATAGCTGTTAGACCTTGACCTATAGCGAGACTTAGGGATGTTACTGAGATGCTTATTATGATTTTTCTTATTTAAGCAGATCAAAAGTACCACTCACAGTTCACTTAACCTGGGGTTTTACCACACAAGTGAAATTATTTATCCACAATGTCTTACTACGAATGCATTGCTTCTTTATCTAATGTTATTGTACAATTTGAATGTAATAGAATTCTATCAAAGTGTAATTTTATGGGTTTTACCGTATCTTACAAAATAATTGCTTATTGTTTATTTAATAATTTGGGTTTAGTGGAACTATAACAATGTCTTCTTTTATAAATGGGACAAGCATCTTCTTGATTATAATTCCCATTTATTCTGTGTGTTGTACAAAGAAACTTCTGGGAACGACATTTTCTCTATTTTCTGTCTTCTCTTTGCAAATTAATATAAGGTTAATAAAGATGTTCACAAATTCCCAATTCTAATTATTTAGTTATCAGTGCCACTAATTTCCTAGGGGACTAAGAAGCTAACATTTTTTTGTTTCATTAAATATTTGTATAGGCTTTCCTACATTCTGAGCTGCTGGTTAAGCATATACATCACTTAAAATCTATCAAACTAAATTTGTAGCTAGGCCTCTGGGTAGTGTATAGGATGGCAACATCTCAGTGTTGTGAAGTCATGCACACACCAGAGAGGGGAGAGTGTTTTACTGCTGCCCCTGGAAACTATTCTAGTCCAGGATGGAATTTCTGCCAGCAAATATGGTTTGCCTGGAAAGGAAAAGACTTTTGATCCTTGGGTCCATCTAACTCATGGTTTTTACCTTTGGGGTCCAGCTGTCTAGTCCCAGAGAATATCATGCCCTGATAAGGAGGAGACAGAGGAGGAAAATGAGAAGGAAGTGACAAAAAAAAAGATGAGGATGAAAGATGATAGAAGAAGGATGATGAGGAAGATAAAGATGAGGAGAAGGAAGAGGAGAAGAAGGAAATGGAAAAGAAGAAAAATGAGGACATGAAGATGGAGAAGGAAAAGACTAGAGAAAGAAGAAGAAAGAAATGAGAAAGAGGGGGAGAAATAAAAGGGACAAGTGGAAGCATTTGTTTATGTTTTAATTATTTTTTCCATCATTATCAAATATGTATATATTATAATCACAATTTTCAAATAATCATTGATGCAGTTATTGAGCATGTGTCAGTCGTTCAGTTGTTGGAGGTGGAGATGGGAATGTGCATAATTCTGATACCCTGATTTATTATAAATAATGATAGTATTTACTATGCACTTATTTTGTTCAAAGCTTTGTTCTGAGTGCTGGGGTAGATATGTGATAATTAAGTCAGACAGTCATTCCTTCAGGGAGGGAATCTAATCCTTTTCTCTGTACTTAAGCAATCATTTTAATAACAAGTGCTCACATTCTAAATCAATCAATCAATTGTATTTATTGAGCGCTTACTGTGTGCAGAGCACTGTACTAAGCACTTGGGAAGTACAAGTTGGAAATCTCACTTTCTAAAGTTAGATTTAGAAGTTCTAAATCTATTAAATTTAAAATAAAATTCTTCAGCAAGAAATCAGATTGGGGTGCTAACATGGAGTCAACACATTCTATGAAAGGTATGCAATTGTATGCTATGGTGCAGTGTTTATCATTTGTAATGTGGCAATGTGGTACAATACTTATTAACAAATAATTATTCTTTATATTCAAAGAGGGCATTACTGATGTTTCAGTTCATCTCTGGCTGAAAAGACCAGTGTTGAAGCCTCCCTGCTCTGGACTTACAAAGACTATCCTCTGCTATGTTGACAGTTCCTTTTGTACTTTGGACCCCCAAATATTCTTTCCTGAGTTTCACCCTCCTAAGCCTTAAAAGTTCTAGGAAGCCTGGATCATTATAATTGTTTTGACTATTGCTGCACCACACTTAGGTGTGACCTTCAATATTATGGTAATTTATTCAAATGATCTTCATTAATTAAGAATATTTCACATAAAAGAGCATCTAAATTACCTTTACCAATTCACTATATCAGAAATGACTCAAATTATCAATTACCGCAATCAACAATCATTACTGAAATAACAAGATAACAAGCACTTTCAAAATATCAATTGGCCAATTTTTTGGAGTGTTTTCCTTTAAGTTTCCAAAAGATGGCAATACCTGCCCATAATGAGGCTACAGCCCCGTACAGAGGCATTGTTACCAATGCTATTTGACTGTGATTCAAAATGGAAAACTCTCCCCCTAAAATCAACTACTGAAAATGATGAATCATCTGAGGCAGTTTGTAGGTAGAGAAGAGAGACTGAGGACAAGCCTGAAAAGGAAAAGTGTCTTCACTGTCTGATAAATGCTTAGTAATCCACGTTTTTAATAGATTGTAAAACTGTAAGATCCTTGTGGGCAGGGAATATGTCTACCCACTCCGTTATATTGCACTCTCCCAAGAACTTAGTACAGTGCTAAGTTCTCAATAAATAGGATTGATCCTTGAGGCAAAGAATAACAACTACCAACTAACTGCATTTTAGTGTGCTCTCCCAAGTGCTTAGTACAGTGCTCAATAAATACCACTAACTGGTATGCATATAGCTGTCCTTCATAGTCAAAGATGATCCTCCGCCGCAGACTGTGAGCTCCTTACAGGCAACGAGCATGTCTCTAATTATGCTGTATTTTATACTCTCCCAAGCTCTTAGATCTGTGCTCTGCATATAGTAAGCTGTCAATAAATACCATTGATTGATCGATCCTAAAGTGGTGAGATTCTCTTAGCCAAAGAGAAGTCTATTTGCAAGACTAGAAAACTACTGGATACCTGTTTTCCCAATAGAAGAGCATACCCAACATGTTCTACATGAAATCCCCTCATCTCTTGAATACTCCTACGTTGTTTGCCTTGGAAGTTGAGAAATGGATGCAAAGAGGGTAGATGGGAATAGGGTGGCTGATGACAGATTCATGTTTGAACCAAGCATATAAACATCTAATGACTACCCTTTTTGTGCAAACTTGCATTATTAATCTCTGGGACAATAGCACCTGAAATCACCAATGAGTATAGGGAGGGTTTCTACACCTGATTTCATTTTGAGTCATTCCTATGCCAATGCTTGCCAAGCTGATGCCCTATCCATTCCTGCTATTGGAAGGAATCGAGGATGGAGTTTGGCATGTCAACATACTGAACTACAAGAGACACAGGGAAGGAATTGGCCTCTTGCTTTTAAGCAATAAGAGCAACTTGCTTCTTAAGTGAGTGAGGGGGCCCCTTTTCCAATTTGTGGAGAGGCTGTCTCTCTTGCAACATTTAGTAGAATCAGACTCCCATCGTAGTCTGCACGAACGGCATTTTCTCTCTGCAATGCATGGCATCCTTTGCCCACTGCTGAAAGTTGAGCTGTCCCAGGAATGCCATCTGTTAAGGTTGATTGTGCAGTGACCTTAGGCAGTCCAAAACCTGTTCTGTAGAGCCCGTGGATGGAGAGCTGGGTGGAAACCAGAGGAACAGATGGGAATGTTGGAGATGAGGAACTTGTTTGTTGCAGCTGATGAAAATCATTTCTCTGGCCAGATTCGTTCAGCCAGATATTCTGGCTGTGGCATTTCCGGACCAAAAGGGTGCCTTGGTAGGTTAGTGTCTTGGTGATGGAAGAGATTCAGAGATGACAGGGATTTCAGTTTGCCCAGAACTTTCTCTACTTGAGTTTTCACCCTCACTTGGACTCAGCAGTGAGTCCAAAATGTACGTCTCGAGGTTTCTGAGAGTCCAGGTGTGGCAGAGTGAAACTGGGCACCAGCTAACTTTGTCTACTTCAAATAGGTTTCTGGAAAAACTGAAAATAATGTAGGGAAAAAAATAGCCTGTGATCAGGAAATGAGAAAAGGCCAGATAGACCTACCCAATCCTCAGATCCAATCCTCATACTTTTTGGGTGGATCAGTTCTATTTTCAGCTGTTTGGGAAGAACATTGTTCAAGCCATTTTATTAAAATATATTCCAGCATTTGAGATCAGACAAGATAATTAATATAAAGTGCTTTACCAGTTTGAAAGTGGCAGAACTTTCATTTGCCCACCCACATACAGTTACTCTCCACTGCTGACAGTCTGAACATCCTTTTCATAATTACATTTGATTTCTCAGCCAGGAAAGGTAAAATATAAATGTTATTTTTTTTTTGGATTTCAAAATCTAGCAATGTATTATTATGCCACAAAGTAATTTCTTCAAAGTATCTGAATCCTAGAAACACGTGACTGTAAAGAACTCAGTTCTTGAGAGAAGGTCTATGGTCTAGTGGATAGAACATGGGCCTGTGAGTAAGGAGGATCTGAGTTCTAATCTCAACTCTGCCACTGTCTACTGTGTGACCCTGGATAAGTCGGTTAACTTCTCTGGGCCTCAGTACCTTCAGCTGTAAAATGGGGATTAAACTCGTGAGGCCCATGTGGAACATGGACTGTGGACCATCCTGATTAACTTGCATCTACTCCAGCTCTTGCTTCAGTGTCTGGCCTGTAGTAATAATAATAATGATAATAATATTGGTATTTGTTAAGTGCTTACTATGTGCCAGGCACTGTTCTAAGCACTGGGGGGGATACAAGGTCATCAGGTTGTCCCACGTGGGGCTCACAGTCTTAATCCCCATTTTACAGATGAGGAAACTGAGGCACAGAGAATAATAATAATAATAATGATGGCATTTATTAAGCACTTACTATGTGCAAAGCACTGTTCTAAGTGCTGTGGAGGTTACAAGGTGATCAGGTTGTACCACAGGGGGCTCACAGTCTTAATCCCCATTTTACAGATGAGGTAACTGAGGCACAGAGAAGTTAAGTGACTTGCCCAAAGTCACACAGCTGACAATTGGTAGAGCCGGGATTCAAACCCATGACCTCTGATTCCAAAGCCTGGGCCCTTTCCACTGAGCCACCCTGCAGTGACTTTCCCAAAGTCACATAGCTGACAAGCGGCGGAGCCGGGATTAGAACCCATGATTAGACTCCCAAGCCCGTGCTCTTTCCAGTGAGCCATGCTAGTGCTTAACAAATATCATTACCAAAAAAAAAATCTCTCACAGGTAGGAGGATCACTTCAAATAGCAGGGAGAGGGATGTATTTATCTGTCTCTCACTATTGCTCTGTAACTGTAGCTTCTGGAAGTCTCTTGTTTGCTCTGTATTTCTTCTATCTCCTCCCTACTATCCCCATGTCCTAAATGACAACGACTGGGTTGGCCACATAGGGTCATCAGTGGCAAAATTCTCCAACTTTCTTCCCCCACACCCTAATAGTAATAATTGTGTTTGTTAAATTCTAAGCACTGGGGTAGATACAAGGTAGTATTCTGCACACAGTTAGCACTCAGTAAATACGACTGAATGAATGAATAATAGGGTCAGATATGGTCCCTGTTCCACGTGGGGCTCACAGCCTAAGAGGAAGGGAAAAGAGGTATTCAAACCCCTTTTGACAGATGAGGAAACATAGGCACAGAGAAGTGAAGTGACTTGCAAACGGTAACACCACAAGCAAGTAACGGATTCGAGATTAGGACTCAGGGCTTCTGACTCTCAGGTCACACTGTTTCTCTCCTCACAACACCATTCACCTGCCTCTCAAAAGAGGATTTCTCTTTTCCTTCAAAATCTGACCCTCTTTCTTTGCCTGGGACTCCATCCCTCTTCCTTCTTCAGAATCTTTGTTCCCACCTTACTCCTCTCCATCATCTCACCCATCCTCTGGGTTCATCCTCTCCACCTTCAAACACATCCATCTCCCCAATTCTGAAATAGCATTGCTTCCAACCCACAGCCCCCTCCTGTTATTATCCCACCTCCCTTCTCCCTTTCCTGTCATTATCTGTACATACACAATGACCTACTGAAGGTCTGAGAAGTAAGGATTAGAACAGAAACATCCTTGAAAAGCATCCTCCTGCTAATATATCCTATTACTCTGTGGACTTTTTAAAAAACACTCCTCCCAGCAGACTGATAATTAGCATGATGATATCCAGATCCCCCTAAGACTAGCTTGTCTTTCCCCATCCCCTGTCTGTATTTGCTTTTGTCATTCTGCTTTTGAAGAAATGTTTTTCAGATTCATCAAGGTCTCTCTGACTTTTCTTCCTGCCTTCCCAAGTGTTTTCTGTATCCACCACCCAAGTTAGTCTCTGCAAAGGGCAGTAGGGTTTCCATAAGCAAGGACAACAAAAGAAAAATGATCAAGACAGCAGAAAATAGACTTAAAGAACCTATCACAACTGTGGTTGGTTGTTGGTGGTTGTGGTTCTGTTGGTTATTAGTATTATGGTAATTATTAAATGCTTATTACGTGTCAAAGCACTGCACTAAGTGCTGGTTTGATACAAAGTGATCACACCATCCTTGTCCTCTAAGGAAAGCACCATCAGAACAGGTAACTGATCTCTCCACTTTACAGATGAGGAAACAGACAATCAGTCAATCCTATTTATTGAGTGCTTACTGTGTGCAGAGCACTGTACTAAGAGCTTGGGAGAATATAACCGACACATTTCCTGCCCACAGTGAGCACAAAGAGATCAAATGACTTTCTAAATGTCAACCAGCAGGCCAGTGGAAAAGCTGAGGCTAGAACCCAAGTTCCTTGCTAGACTCTAAGCTCCTGAAAGGCCGAAAGTGGGTTGACTAACTCGAGTGTACTCTCCCAAACACTTAGTACAGTGTTCTCCACACAGTAAGTTCTCAGCAAATAATGTTTATAGATTGATCTCAATTTCTAATTCCATGACTGTTTTACTAGGCCACTTGGAGGCCTGTGTTCCCCAAAGCTCTAATGGTTGGAAGTACTCCAGGAACTTCCTCTACATTCTTCCCTCAAATCATGCTAAGCTTGACCTCTAGACTGTAAGCTCATTGTGGGCAGGGAAGATGCCTACCAACTCTGTTATATTGTAATCTCCCAAGCCCTTAGAATAAGCACTCAATAAATATGATTGATTGATTCCTTCAATATTATATGTGGCAGCTGACAAAATAAAGAATTTGGAAGGTAATGTTTACTTGGCTTTCCATATTCTCCTACAGATTGAGGCCAGCTTTTATTTAGCTTTGAAAGTAACCAAAGACCATTTCCCTTTCTCATTTATATTAAAAATTCTAATCCATTTCTTTTACCTTTTCTCCTTCTCCAATACATTATACTGTCCATGAGGGAAAAAGATGGAGCATTTTTCTTTGAAAATTGTAATTGCCTCAGATTAAGTGAGGGAAAGATGTGAAAAAGATTTGATTATTGAATTCTTGAAAAAAGGTATCCGCCATACCATTCCCAAAGCTTGGCACTCTCTTGACCTTAGTGATACAGCTGATATTAAAATAAAACAGTAATAAAAATTATCAGGCTTATAGTATCTTTCCTCCCAAGATCACAGTGATCTTCTGCTAATTAAGTTTCTCAGCCTTCTTGTTTGGAAGGTAATACTGAATGGCCATTTTGCAGGAAGGTTAAATGGCTCTGTGAGCTCTATTTAAGCACAGACTGAAGAAGGAAACCAGGAGTCTTGATTTTCATTTAATTCAAGCACATCATGAAGAACATTTTTAAGCATTGCTATTAAAATCAGTGCTGAACTTAAAATGGACCTCAACCGACTAGTAATGTTGAAAGAAGACATTATTAACCTGGTAAATAAATATGGAAACATGTGTCTGGTAGAGTAACACTTTACTTTTCTGGAAATTAGTATTCCTCCTCTTGAATCTTCTTTTCTTTTCATTGTTATTTTTTTTCAGGCATGGTGGGCGGGGAGAAACGGTGAAGACACTATTTCAAAAATGCCATTGACTGGAGAGGCTGTGTGGTATAGTGGGAGAGCTACAGCCCTGGAAGTCAGAGGTCCCGGGTTCTAGTCCCTGCAAGCCACTTAATAATAATAATGATGATATTTGTTAAGTGCTTACTATGTGCAAAGCACTGTTCTAAACGCTGGAGGAGATACAAGGTGATCAGGTTGTCCCACCTGGGGCTCACAGTCTTAATCCCCATTTTACAGATGAGGTAACAGGCACAGAGAAGTTGTGACTTGCCCAAAATCACACAGCTGACCAGTGGTGGAGCAAGGATTAGAATCCATGGCTTCTGACTTACCCTCCCCATACCTCAGTTTCCCCATCTGGGGGTGTTGGGGTGAGTAAATAAAAATACTAATGTTAGGTGCAATAAAAGCACCAAATAGAAACCTCCCCCTCTAGACTGTAAGGTCCAGTGATGGGAAGCAGCACGGCAGGGAAGCAGCGTGGCTCTGCGGAAAGAGCACAGGCTTTGGAGTCAGAGGTCATGGGTTCAAATCCCACTCCGCAAATTGCCAGCTGTGTGACTTTGGGCAAGTCACTTAACTTCTCTGTGCCTCGGTTACCTCATCTGTAAAATGGGGATTAAGACTGTGAGCCCCCCGTGGAACAACCTGATCATCTTGTAACTTCCCCAGCGTTTAGAGCAGTGCTTTGCACATAGTAAGCGCTTAATAAATGCTATTATTATTAGTATAGTGGATAGAACACGGGGCTGGGAGTCAGAAGGGCATGGGTTCTAATCCCTGCTCTGCCACTTGCCTGTTGTGAGCTTGGGCAAGTCACTTCACTTCTCTGTGCCTCAATTAACTCATCCGTAAAATGGGGATTGAGAATGTGAGCCTCATGTGGGACAGGGACTGTGTCCAACTCCATTTGCTTATATCCAACCCAGTGCTTAATATAGTGCCTGTCACATAGTAAGTGCTTAAAAAAATACCACAATTATTATTATTGGCAGGGAATGTTTCATCTAATTCTGCTGTATTACACGCTCCCAAGCACATACTACAGTGCACTGCATATAGTAAATGCTCAATAAATACTATCGATTAATTAATTGACTGAGCCTGATGTTTGTGCTGCTTCTTGCCGACACAACTGTCTTCTGGCTTTTACAAATCGTTCATGACTTTGCCTTCCCACGTAGATTGCAAGCATTAAGGCAGGGGTATCTTGCTATCATTGTACACTCCCAAACACTTGGAAGAGTAATCAACACTCAGCAGGGGCTCAAAAGAGGTTGTTTGATTAGTCTTGCAATTGCTCAGATTTGTGCTAAGAAATTGCTTGGCTAAAACTCTTTTGTTGACAAGTACTTAGGGGTGATAATTTTCCTGCCTCTGCAATGGTTGCCCCTCCCCAGTCATCCCTGCTGGAGCTTTGTTGAATCCACTTTGAATGGGAATAGCCTTCTGCTGTTCAGGGCATTAGTCTGTAGTGGAAGACATCCTTCCTCAAGTCAAATTTAGTGCAAGAGAACAGATTGTCCCTCCCTCTTTCTCCTCTTGACGGAGCCTAGTGCTGGGTGAGTGGGAGAATCAGACTGTATCAGTCATTAGTATTTACTGAGCACTTACGTCGTACAGAGCACTGAACTAAGAACTTGGCAAATACAGTCGAATCCCGGCTCTGCCACATGACTGCTGTGTGACCTTGGGCAACTCACTTAACTTCTCTGAGCCTCATTTACCTCATCTGTAAAAATAGGGATTAAGACTGTGAGCCCCACGTGGGACAACCTGATCACCTTATATTCCCCCAGCGCTCAGAACAGTGCTTTGCATATATTAAGTGCTTAACAAATGCCATTATTATTATTATTGTTATTATTAAATGTCATGATCCCTACCCTCATGAAACTGCATGAACATTATTTTTGTCTCATGAAGGAAATAGAATGCAACAGCTGTGGATACTCAGATAAAGTGAATTATCTGGATATTTTAGCAAAGCAAATGTGCGATTAGGAATAAAAATCTGGATAACTTCTCTATAAAGAGCCAGACGCATTGGGTGTTGAACGGCCAAAATACTTGAGCTTCCAAACTACTTTATCTTCTTTAAATTATCGATAATGTATCACCTAATCAGAATGGCAGTCAGAAATAGATTCTTCTTATCCACCATTTGGTGACTAGACTATTGAGCTCTCAAGATTTATGTTAGACAAATAATGGCTGCAGTTGGTACTACTGATACCCCACCCCTTTTGTAGCTCTATTTCATTCCTCTATTTTTTTCCACTAAGCTTGCAAATGTTTCTTTCAACAGGAGATTTAACCACAAGCCTTGCTGATAGTTGGGAGAATCATGATGATAAAAACATGTTTGTACTTGTTTTATGTCCCCAAGCACAGCACAGTGCTGTGTGCACAATACTACTATGGATTGACCAATTGCTTGATTGATTTGACAGTAACTTAGAGAAGCATTTTAGTTTTGCCCAATTAGAACATGACACTCTGCTTGGGAAGATCCAGCAGAAGTACTTTAAAATAGGTAAAGAAATAGTCCAAATTCAGAGCCAATCCAATTACTACTAAAGGAAAATTCAGTGGGCTTTACCTTCTCAGAAGGGGGAAGATGCTGCCCACTACTTCTGGTCCTTAGACCCTGCTTCCTCATTCACTCCATTTCAATTTCCATCTGGAGGATATATTTAGAGAATTCAGCTTTTGGACGGTCCCCAGGATCACTGCTGTTCACCCACATTTCTCATGCTGGTAGTTCTTTACCTGTTGTCACCTCTCTAACAGCTCTCTTCCATCTTCACAGTTTGATCGGTGTAGGTAGGAGAATGAGGACAACGTGTTTTGGTGTTCACAATTCTCCCTGGCTGCGCCACTGTTGTTATTGGTTTGGCAAACAGAGGGGGCTCCTTCTTGGGGGATACCTTCCGCTAACTTGGTCTCACTGTTCCATTTGGAGGACTTTTAAGGGATAAAGATTATGTCGATAATCTCTCAACTGTTATATTTTGCCAAGTACCACTGATAGCTGGGAACTAGTGGAAAGAACACAGAACTGGAAGCCAGGAGACCTGGGTTCTAATTCAGCACTTGCCTGTTTTGTGACCTTGGGCAGTCGCTTAACCTCTCCATGCCTCAGTTTCCACAGCTATGAAATGGGGATCAAAAAATACCTGTTTGTCCCTCCCCCTTAAATTGGGTACTCAGTGTGGGGCAAGGACTGTGTCTAATGGTTTTACTCTATCTGCCCTAGAGATTGGCTCATAGTAAGCTTTTAATACTACGATTATTATCCAGCAGTATTTGGAGAATTTTCCCAGTTACAGCCGACTAACCTTATTCTTCAAATCCATCTGACTTTCAGTGTGTTAAAGTACATGTACCTAAACCCAACCTCTCTGCTCATGTAGTCCCTTTCCAGACACATGCTTCAGTGAGCATGTAAGCTTGTCAACTCTTGGCTACTGAACCCCTCTGCCATAGTGATATGTCACAGACAGGTAGTGCAGCTTGGACAGGATCCCTGCAGGTTTTCTGAATTAAAATCAACACTTTCATTTGGGCTTGGGCTCTTGATACCAGGGTTTGATCCGTAGGAAAAAGACAGACAATGAACAGATGGCGAAGAGCTAAATGATTTTCCAGCCATTGTACCGGATGCAATCGGTTTGAATAGTGAGTATATTTATTCGAACCTATTTGTTATTTCTCTGAATAATGCCTTTTGGAGTTTCTCCATTACATTCCCACTTACACTTTAATCTTCCCAATACTCTGCCTTCAGATGGTCTCTTTGCACAGCACTCAGACACCGAGCATGTGTCTTTGTGAGCCCAGAACGTGGAATGAAACATCCCTTAGGGCCTGAAGTTACGCTCACAAAGATGAGTTATGGCTGCTTACACAGCTCAATGTAGCTATGTGACCATCCGGAGCAAGAGGAATGTCATTGTTTTCCATATGAGTTACAGTGTGGACCAGTGTCAGGGGATTACATAGGCAAGCTCATGGATACATGGCCTTAATCAATCAATCAATCAATCGTATTTATTGAGCGCTTACTATGTGCAGAGCACTGTACTAAGCGCTTGGCCTTAATCTTTGCCTACCCAGGAAACAGCATTGAAGAGCTGAACTGTGAGCCTCATGAGGGACAGGGATTGCCCCCAACCTGAATAAACTGTACCTGCCCCAGTGCTTGCCACATAGGAAGTGCTTACTATAAAATAATAATAATAATTATATTTATTGAGCTCTCGCAGTACACAGAGCACTGTACTAAGTGCTTGGAAAAACACAGCACAACAGAGTTGGGAGACACATTCCCTGCCAACAATGAATTGACAGTTTAGATGGGGAGACAGACATTAATGTAAATATATTACAGATATGGACAAAAGTGCCGTGGGGCAAATAAAATAGGCAGATCCAAGGGCATGCCCACTACAAATTCTCCATCAAGTGTCATATTAGTGAATAAACTGATTGTGTACATTCAAGTTCCCCCTGCTCTAGACTGTAAACCTGTGGGCAGGGAATGTCACTGTTCATTATTGTATTTTTCCAAGTGCTTAGTACAGTGCCCTGCACACAGTGAGCGTTCAGTAAATACAAATCAAATGAATGAATGTGCTACCTTGCTGATTTCCCTTAACACAAGTTTCCACAAGGAAACAACCATTGTGTTAGATATAGAAGTAGATATACTTCCATCCTACAGCATGCATATGCAAATTGTCTCAGCAAAGTAAAACAAGAAATCTTAAAAAGAAAATATCGAGTCAATCTTTTTGCATTTTAATCAGAACTTTTCTCCCATTCATATAGTTATTAAAATTACTGTATATGTTCACAGGCAAACCTCCCCCTTCCCATCTCTCTCTCTGTCCCCTGAGTTGATGCCACAATAACACAGGTGAGGTGGGGCCTTGCTGACCTTTTCTAGCCATCAAACATAAATGATTGATTTTGGGGATTTAGCCAAGACTGTTCACACTATCATTAGTACCAAAAAGCTTGGAAGAAACTTACATAGTAATAATGATAATATAGGAAACAATAATAAAATAACTGAGAGATGGATCCTGAAATGGATAACTCAGAGAAACCTATTCTTTTATAAGCTCTGTTTCATTAGAATTTCAGGTCATTCAGTGCTCT
The DNA here is from genome assembly GCF_015852505.1 of Tachyglossus aculeatus. Lineage (NCBI taxonomy): Eukaryota > Metazoa > Chordata > Mammalia > Monotremata > Tachyglossidae > Tachyglossus > Tachyglossus aculeatus. The sequence continues at coordinate 10,512,749 of NC_052079.1, read as the reverse complement.
ACTTGACACACCAAGGGTGTGTCACACATCCTGACCTGTGCATTATGCCTGAAATATCTGAGTATTTGCATGACTAAACCTATGTGCAGTAAAAGTCTTACCTGTTGCTAGTTACACTACTTTTCTGGAAAAACTAGCAATTTACTAAAAGGCTGAAAGAACCACTTTTGCTCTTTCTGCACATATGCTGTATGTGAAAGTACAAAAATAATGCCTCAAATGTGGAATCATACTATGAGACCCATTTAAAAATTCAGTACATTACCAAAATATATGCTAACCTTTTCGATAGGAAACCTATTATTTTAGGAAACGCATTTGATTTGTAATATCCTCAGCTCAAACATTGATATTATGATCCAGAAAATTAATGGAAAGCCATATCTGAGTCCAGAGGTCATAGTCCCGAATATAATCATGAAACACAAACCTAAATAGACCTCGAATCTTTGAGAGAAATCCCATAATGGATTGTAAAGGTGAAGTCTTAAAGACTCAGTCACAACTGAATGCATGATGTCTGGCTCATAATGAAGACTGACATCTGGTCTAATGATGATGGAATAGGGTTATATCTTTGGGGCACCAAGTTTTTCCATAGTTTGGTTCTATTTAGATGACCAAATAATTCAACATGGCATTCCTGAATTTTTTCAGCTAAGCCTATTTGCTTATTCCACAATCAGATCGATTTATGGAATGCTTTTGACACTTGCACACTCAGGGAAGCTGAGTCCTTGTGCTCAAGTGTTAAAAATAAAAGTAAAAAGTAGACTTCAGAGAGGTAGAGATATTCAGAGAGAGGATCATCTACAGAAGATGACAGTGACCAACACGCCCAGAACATAGATTCATCCACACACTCAGGCACGCAAACTTACCAAATATATGTGTGTGGAAAAGCAGAGCAGATATAAGGGAGAATATGTTCAATAACATCCTTGTATAGCCATGGGGACAACTAGTCCAGCTCATAGGAGTAGGTGGAGGACAGAATTGGGGACATTGGCCAGACATGATAACTTCATCTGAATGTAGTTTCACTTATCTTCTCCTGACCCGATGCTTCACTTCATTATACATCAAGGAAGTTTGAGTCAATGTTCCTGCAAGTGAGTGTGTATGACTGCGGCAGCTTCCTGATGAGAGGGAGAGAAAGACCCTTCAATCGAAGCAGTATGGCCTAGTGGGAGTCAGAAAGACCTGCATTTCAATACTCGTTCCACCACTTATCTGCTGCATGGTCTTGGGCAACTCACTTAATTTCTTTGGGCCACAGTTACCTCATCTGTAAAATGGGGATTAAGACTGCGAGCCCCATGTAGGACAAGGCCTGTGTGCAACCTGATTACTGATTAGCTTGTATCTACCAGTACTTAGTACAATGCCTGGCACATAGAAAGCACTTAAATATCACCATTATCATTATTGTTATTTTGTGATACCACTGTGGAGCACTTACTGTGTGCACAGCACTGTACTAAGTGCTTGGAAGAGTACAGTAGAACAGAGTTGGTAGACACCTTCCCTGCCCACAACAAGCTTACAGTCTAGAGGGATCCGGAAGGTACATGCTCAGTGGGTGTTTCCATCACGTCTGTCCTTTCAGGCGAAAAGTGCCCAGAACCATCTCTAAGGCAGAGTGCTTGCTCCAGTGACCCAAGTGCCTGTTCTGTGGTCTGCCCAGCCTGTGCCCAATAAATGGTATTTATAGTGATGGTAGCAGTAAGGGTAAGACATCTAAGGAATCTGTACTGTTAGCATAAAATGATTTTGTTATCTTTTTACACAGACCTAGGATAATTACTGTCTATTGGCTGATTTGAAATGTGCATTAGGGGAAAACACCAAGGAAGCCAGTAACCATTTCTGCCCAGATTTTCATGATTGCCTTCTTGAGGCGTCTCATGGGCATTGATTCCTTCCCAAGTCATAGTCATCTGGAAAGAATGAAGCCCTTTGATTTTGGAAATATGGCAGGCTTGCAGCCTTATTAATTACTACAAAGTGATAGTCAGTTCCAAGGAATGTGACATTCAGATCCACCTATCTTCCTCTGAGGCCATGCAAAGATTCCTGATTTCTACCTTTGTGGTCTCATTCTAGTTAGCAGGCAGATAAAGTCATCCAGACCAAATCAATAGAGTCACCCTGGCATTCCCCTCAGCCTCTTTTGTTGTACAAATCCAGATTTCTACTGGGTATAGGATGACGATAGCAGAATACAAAATGAAGCACGCAGCTGTAAAATGTTATGATCCATGGACCCTTGGAACAGTTGTACATTTTCAAGTTTCAGTCTTGCTTCCAAATTCCTAAACTCCTGGGTCTGGGTTAGAATGATTCACATAAGGTAAAGGGGATTTTCATGTTTCACATTTGGGATCTACAAATACATGAGTATTTTTAGAGTGAGTGAAACATTAATTGAATCCTGAAAATGACTAGCTTGTTTGTTTAGAATCAAATTTTTTTAAAATTATTTCCTGATTTTAGTACCTCCCCTATCTGATGAGCAGTTTATATGATAAACAATGCCATAGTACTATCAGATGGTGATTTTTTTTTCTACAGTCAATCGCTGAGAAGGGTTCATGTTTGGGCAGTGGTCTGGTCCCATAGTAATAATAACCATAGGCCATTTTGCCTCCAATGTTCTGAATGAAGACTGGCAACAACTTGATTTTTAAAAAATCATTTCACGTTTACTGGGGGGCTGATGGGAATCAGCCTACATCAGATGGCTTAAAATATCATTGACCCAGTAGAAAACAATAATGCTTTTTATTCAGGATTGTGTTTTTCACTCTTCCCTTATAAATGAAAAGGTGGGTAGGTGAATATTTGTAAGGATGGATGTTACGGTATTTACTTCCCTAGAAGGCAGGATGACAATGTCTGTGCAGAAATGTTATGTTGCTTAATAATAGCATTTCCAAGGACAGGCAGATGTGATGGGCAGATGGGTGGACAAACTGAAATAAGTGCATTATTAGCTGCTCAGACATTTGCTGAATGTCAGCCAAACACTGAAACATGGCAATCAAACACATTCCCCAGGGATAAAACCTCCATGCATAGTATAAAGTTAGGTATTTTGTTTTAAAACCCAGAGGCTGAGAGAATTTTACAGTGTACATCTCTACCAAAGTGGTGGCTTTAGTTAAGCTTGAAATGGAGCAGTTGCATTAAAGTAATTGGTTTTTTATTACATAAAAAACAATCCTTTTCTTTGTTTGCCCCTCGGTTGTGTGACTAATTTTTCAGCTCACTAAGAGCAGAAATTGAAAGCCTGCAAATTGGCCTTTTCATTCTTTTTTGTTGTCAGATGAAGTAAAGCAGCAACAAAAATAAATCGGAAAGTTTGGCCAGAGTGTGACATTTAGTGGGAAGAAATGGAAAATATAATTCCTCTACCAAGTGATAAAACAACAAAGACTTCCATATACAGATAAACCACAGCTCTGCAATAAGCAGATGCTAATTGGAAATGGACTTTAAATTCCCCACAAGAAGGTCAAGATATGTGATCCAGAGCATAATGGCGAATAACACTTGAAGAAACAATCTGCTTTCTAACATGACAAGAATGATTTGCAGTTAATAATAGAGGGAGAAAAGGCCAGTCTCTTCCGTTACCCTTGGCTTCACCTAGGACAAAAAAGAAATCACTTCTGCTGCTGTGAGCTACTTACTTTCTTCCTGGTCATTATTGCTTAGTTATATCTTAGTGATGAAATCTGTCATTACTGACTTTATTGACATTAAAGTTGATTTATTTGCATGCCTGGTGAATAAGAACTGCATTATGTTTGCATTCACACTGCTCGAGTACCTTAGATAGCAAGTGGAGCTCTGGCTTAATTGTCTTTTTGCTGGTTCACTTACCCTCTAATTTCAGCTGGAAAAAAATATTACTCCTAAACAGAGTCATATGATAATAGAGAACTGTCTCTGTGATAAAGTTTTTTTGTTGTAGGTCACAGGATCCAAACAAAATAGGCTTTTCCACTGTTTTCCTCAGAAGAAAAGGCTAACATTTCATTTTCAAAATTGGCTGTTTACTTTCCCAGGAACCAAAGATATTCAGGGAGTGGATTTACTTAGTGGCAAAAACACGGGCTTGGGAGTCAGAGGGTGTGGGTTCTAATCCTGGGTCAGCCCCTTGCTGTGTGACCTTGGGCATGTCACTTCACTTCTCTGTGCCTGTTACCTCATCTGTAAAATAGGATTTAAAAACTGTAAGGCACATGTGGGACAACCTGATTACCTTGTATCTACCCTAGTGCTTAGAAAAGTGCTGGGCACATAGTAAGCGCTTAACAAATACCATTATTATTAATAAAACATGACATTATAGCAGTCACATTTCACTTAGTGTGGGGCTTCTTTAGTTACTCTCATTTTCCTCTCTTTTTGTCCAGAAACTCAGTGAGGTTATGATGTTTTGGATGTCAAGTGCACTGTGATACTTAAAACTCTGCTCTTCTGTGCCCTATTGCTCTTTATATTACCATTATACTTGTCTTATGTTATTTTATCTGTCACCAGTTCCTCTACCCCTTTTATTCTTAGACTGTGAGCTCCTTAAGGGTCAGGGACCAGGTTTATTTCCAACCCATTCCCTGTCCCCTCAGTATTTAACAGATTGCTTTGACATGGGTGTTTACTAATAAGTGTTACTACTATTGAGATATATATACCCACCAATTGTTATAAACAATTACACTGTGAACCCCATGTGGGAAAGGGACTAAGTTCAACTTTATTAACTTGTGTCTATCCTAGTGCTTAAAACAGTGCTTGACATCATAAACGTTTAGTTATCACTATTACTGTAATTAAATGTTTATATGACCTGATTTAAAGACAAGGCTGACAAGATGGACACATTCCCATAGACTGCTCAAGGATGATCCACATGCACAATATATAGCAGGTCATGTTTTTTATCCCTTTATCCTATTGGATAAATATGGCATCTGACATCAAAAGTGCTATACTGTTGGCTACTTTCAGCCGATCATTTTCACAGCAATCAGGTCAAAGTTTGGGGACAAGGATGCGGCATCCTAGTTATTCAATAAATTTAGATGATGTGGACATGTTTCTGAATGCAAGCCATTTGCTTAGGCTTCTTATTAATCGTGGATTTCACATATAGTTTTTCCTGAGTAGCACCATTATCCCTCTATTAACAATAGCTCATACTGTGACATTTGAGAATGCTAATGATCTTGGACTCCAGCACAACCCAGCCAGAGTAAGCCAAAAATTGTATGTGACATCTGTCTTTGGTGCCAATAGTTTCAAAGCTCTGAAAAAGAAATGTCTCATGCTGGAGATATTCCCTTCCCTGCAATCTGTTCAGTTGTGTCCTGGGAGAGGGGATGCTATCATTTTCTTGGTTGGGGGGGGTGGAAACTAGGGTTTTTGAAGCACTTTATACTTTTGAAATTTCCCTGTGTTGTGAAAATGGAACTACTATCCATGATTCCTGGAGGGGCTTGGAATCCAGGTGATCCAAGCTCTCAATTTCTGAGTATGAGAAATGGAAGACAAATCTCCCAAATGAAATCTCCTGAGGTAATTTAGCAAGCCTAGCAAGCCTGGCAAGCCTATTAGTGCATGGCAGCCAGAACATTGGAAAAAATAATCCCCTGCAGAAGATGGTTCATAGGAAATCACTTACAAAGCTTTAATATTGGCTCTGCGGTCAATAAACAATGGGCAAACTTTAAAATAAAGAAGTTGCAGAATGCCTCTCAGGCCAAAAACAGGGATTTTCCTGACTCTTAAAACTAATTCCATTCTTTCCTGGGACTTTGCTTCTGGTGATGCCAACAGGAGAGGGTGGGAGGCGTAGAGCAGCCACCCAGTTAGTGATGGGACAGATGGCAATTTTCCCCTCAGAGAATGGTGTATTTTTGATGAGATGAAATAGACAAATCTGGTCCAGAGAAGTCTCCGGAAGAACAGACTTGGACTATTACCTCTTGGTGGAAGAACATCGGTGCTGAGGATATCCCAGAAGCTCATAACCATGTACAGACAGACATGAGGAAGATTGGCGTGTCACAGGCTTTGCTACAAGCACCAGAACAGACCCATACATCTAACCTCCAGAATGCCCTGTATCCATTACTGAAGGAGAATCAGGGTGGGGTACTCAGCACTTTTACCCATCATATTATTTCACATGTAAGAGATGGGGAACTTCAGAGTGCCAATGGAATCAAAACTGCTTAAATACTTCTTTCTTGAACTGAGACATTTGTTGTTACCAATGGACCTTTGCTGGAATAGTCAAATTGACAATGGTATGCTTAGTATTTACAAAGTACATTTCAAAGGCCCAGGTTTTGTTTGGGAAAGTGATAGGCTATTCTCAGAATTCATGATTTATAGAGTTTTAATATACTGTACCCCTTCATTTGTTTTTTTTTTTAAGATGGAAGAAGTTTAAGTAAGCTGTATCGTCAAATACGGAGCCATATTTTACTCACTAGAAAGTGTTAGGAAACAATTCGAAGATAGATTACTTCACTGTGAGCAAACACTGAATTAGGTACATTGGAGAGTTACAAAGGAAATCCATCCAGATCCCCTAAAATGCAAAGAACAACTAACTTCCAATGAAACCTGGTATTAGCAAAAACCTGCTCAGTAGAATTTAAGGTATCATAAGTACCATGGCCTTGTAGAAAGAGTACATTAGTCTGCCATTTCTCTGTGGCTCAGTTTCCTCATCTATCAAATTGAAATTAAACACTTGTTTTCCTTCCCCCTTAGACTGTGAGTTTCATGAGGTTCAGATACTGCATCTGATTGTTTTCAATCTACCTCAGCACCTAACAGTGGTTGGCACACAATATCTAATACCACAGTTATTATGCACACCTGCTCAGCAGTTCCTTTTGACATCTCATCACCCGGTTTCCAAACAGACTCACAGTAATGGAGGAACATTCTTATTCACTAATGTTTTAGCCAACATTAGTTGGCTAAACTAATTAGTTAATTAACAGTTAGTTAATTAGTCCCTGTCAACAAAAAACAAATTCTTGACTATGTATCATGAGGAATAAATTATATTTTTCCTGACTGAGCCGGATGTTTTAGCACATTGACACTGTTGCACCAATGTCTACTCTTATAAAGCAAATCTCTTTGTATGCATTTATGGTCTGCTTGTGGTACCCTGGGAATAGACACCATCTCCTAGTTCACAGTGCCTTCTCAAAGGACAACCACCACCAAAGATTATTCAGTGGCCTGCTGAATGAAATGTTGAAGAAAATCCACAGTAATAAAAATCTCAAAGGTACAAGTCAATTACAGCATCAAGTGAAGTTTGTTATGAAGAGAGATACTTGTTATTAAAGTATCCACTTCTCAAGGAAGCTGACCTTCTCAAAAGCTAGTATGTCACAAACCATGAGATTTTTTAAAAATCCAATAACAAGTTTCCCCACTGTGGTTTCAATTGCCTTTGTAGATCTCCCAAGGTGTTCTGACTCAGTCTGAGGTAATGCAGAAGGTTTATTCTTTCAGAGGGTCAAAGTAGCATTTATATATATCATAGTAATAATAGCCAGGCACTCTGTGGCCCATGGAAACCCAGTCCCAGGAGCCCATCACGACGACCACCATCACAATGCAAGTTACATATGGAATCTCTGCACTGACAGCCCATAGTCCACCCTTAAAGCTGCTCTTTCTGCCCTCCTCACCTGCTCACCCTGAAAAGAAAGAAAGATTTGATACCTCCCATTCTGTAGGTTCTTTCAGTGGATTGGTTCCAGGTGGCAACTTCCAACAGTGAATACTAAAAAAAAATAAAATAAGAAAAAATTCAGTTCAACTCCCCACTTACTTGAGGCATTTTCAGTTCAGATGACTGTATCCTCAGCATTTGCGTAATCTATTCATATATAGATTTGTGGTGCCTTCAAAACTGTAGATGCTAGTTAATTCACCTATTTTATCCTACCCTGTACTAGTCATCTCCTGTTCTCCCTCCTCCACTATTTGAAAGTGATTTGTATCTATAGTCAAATCAGTCAAAGGTATTATTGAGTGCTTCCTGCATGCAGACCTCTATTAAATACTGGGAAAAAGTATACTGGTGGGAATTAGACACTGACCCTGTCCCTCGAGGTGGGGCTCATAATGTCTTCCCTGTGAGAATGCAAGGTCTTTGAGGGAGGGGAACCTGTCTTTTTATTCTGTAGTACTCTCTTAAGCACTTAATATAGTGCTCTGCACATAGTTGGTTCTCCATAAGTCACTTAGTGATAGATTACGTGGCTTGCTTGCTGTGACTAACAAAGGTACGAATAGCCTTCCCGTTCGATTCACCTATTGCCAAATTAGCCATACCCTCTCTCCCCGCCCCTCCCAATTACCCTCTCCATCCCTCCTGCCCCAACCTGAACCACTTTACAAAACTGTCTTTTTGTAAATTTGCCCCACTTTTCCTCTCCCATGGCTACAAGGAGACACTGACTTCCCAATATCCCTGCCAATAAAATACTCTGCCCTGAATTCATCCTGCATGCCCAAAAAGGAAAAAAAAACAAAAACAAAGACAAACACCACTTTCACTGCCATGCCATTCTCAGGTCCAGTCTCCCAAAGGGTTATCGATCCCTTTTTCTTCCATCCTTGTCTTTCCCTGCATCACTGGACAATGTGTTAGCAGGTAAGAGAATTCAGTGACAGCCTTTAGGGCCCTGTCCCTGACGTTGAATCTTACCATTATCCATAAAAAAGCTTACAAAAATACAACAGAAGCATAAAGCATGATCCCTGCCTACAAGTAGCTCACACTTTAAGATTCCAACAGGGAAGCTTTTAAGTAGTGCATGCTAAACCGGGAACCATTCAAATCCCCAATTCATAATCTATTCAATTTATCAAGTTCTTTTATAGTACCGAATTGAGTGACTTCACCAGGAAGCAAACCAGTCACTGCAAGGTTCATAAACCAGGATAAATAGCTCACTTATTAAGACTGTATATGTGACATTTCACTTGCCTTTTCAAGGTGACCCCCAGGAAGTTGCTACCAGCCCACGACTCAAATTTGATTCATCCCTAAGTCTTTGGAGATAGATTTAAGAGTCAGCTAAGCCAACCGGCACCCCACAGCTTCACCTATTGATGCTTGGAGCAAATGCTTATATCCACCCTATGTCTTGATAACAAATCCTTTTAAGTTATCTAGTTCCACACACAAAGAGTTCTCAAGTTAGAAAACAGATAACTAGCATTTACTTAATCTCAAGTTCCAAGAGCAACAATGACTAAGCAAACAGAATCCTGAGCCAGCTCATAAATAAACACCTAGCCTGCTAATACATGTGTTTCCAATTGAAACCCAGAGGCTCCCACTCCCCTATAATACTCCACTCTACTTTCCTTGGTAGCTCTTCGGATGCAGCTCATCCTCTTGAAACACAGCCTTAGGGAAAAACACCAACTAGCCACACCCCTTCTTATCCACAGCCACTAGCTTCCTCCTCCGGTTCTGAGTTTTTGGCCCATTTCCTCTCTTGTAATTGATTGGGCTGCAGTTGATGAGAGAATGAGCAACACCCTTTGTAAATTGGCTAGTCCCTGTTCTAGAAACTTCTGGTCCTTTCCCCCTCTTATCTCATTAGTTTTGTTTGAACCATCACACTACCAGAAAGCATGAGGGTTTAGTTTCATCTCAATGCTTATAAAACTATTTGTTCTTATCTTAATATATGCAGTCCTGGAACTTTAGAGTGGCTTAAAAGTTTAAATTATTTACAAATGACCCTGTGTCCAGCTCTATTCTTCGGCCTCTAAGTTCTGTTCTGCAGCTTGTTGCAGTGTTTTGGAATTCTCTTCAATCATTTCTCTCTTAGAGGAATACTGCACCAACCTCTGCAATCTATCCTGCCAGCTAACAATGTTTTCAATCATATATGCTCCAATGCGCTAAGAAATATTCTTTAAGGCTCCATTTCCATGCTCTTCTAGTTTACTGTCTACATTTCAGTTTCAGTTCTTCACGGCTATGGCATTTAATGGAACTCTGCAGGATCTCGTATCATTTTGTCTTCATTCTTTGAAGAGGTTAGCTATAAAACAAAGTTCACTTAGCACCTCAGAGTATCACATAAAAAGCATATGGCATTGTGAAATGACTAAGCTCTGCTGCTATTCTGGGTCTAAAAGGACCGTAGTGTTTTTTCAATGTCAGACATTTTAAAATTATGCCTTGGGAAACTGGGGGCTCAGTGGAACATTGCTTATGTAGCAGGGACAATTCTGATAGAGAAGAAACCCTATTGCCCCTTTGAGTTGGGAATCAGCTGCTACCACTTGCTTTCAAATTCAAGTCCCTAAAGGAAGGCTCAATGTCTGCTGGAGGAATGAAGTCTGGAGTGGGCCCATCTTGCAATAACAGGATAGGGAGGACTACTATTGCCCTCTGGGAAGAGATCCTGAGAGCACTGACTGGATTCTTTGTAACACTCACAGGTTCCATGCTGCCCAATAAAGGTGAATAGAACAGGATAGCCAAAGACACTGGATATGTTTTTAACTCGGGTGAGAATATACTAGACCAGCATAAAATAAACCTCAGGGGTAAGAGAGGAAGTAGTTGATCCAGGCTAATAATAATAATAATGGTATTTGTTAAGTGCTTACTATGTGCAAAGCACTGTTCTAAGCACTGGGGGGATACAAGGTGATCAGTTTGTCCCACGGGGGCTCACAGTCTTAATCCCCATTTTACAGATGAGGGAACTGAGGCCCAGAGAAGTTAAGTGACTTGCCCAAAGTCACACAGCTGACAATTTGGCGGAGCTGGTATTTGAACCCATGACATCTGACTCCAAAGCCCGGGCTCTTTCCACGGAGCCACGCTGCTTCTCTAGTAATTATGGTACTTGTTAAGAACTTATTATGTGCCAAACACTGTTTTAGGTGCTGGAGTAAATACAAGTTAATCAAGTCGGACACAGTCCCTGTCCCACATGGGGCTCACGCTCTTGTCCTCATTTTACAGATAAGGTAACTGAGGCCCAGAAAAGTTAAGTGGCTTGCCCAAGGTCACACAGCAGACATGTGACAGAGCTGGAATTAGAACCCAGGTCCTTCTGACTCCCAGGACTGTGCTCTCTCCACTAAGCCTCACTGCTTCTGGCCCAGATCCTACAAGCAAAAAGGTAGAGCGAGAACAGGACAACCCAATGGCAACAAGAGCAGAGGAGTTTGGAGCAATGACTAGATCGAATGGGGTACTATTATTCTAAGTACCGTCGGGATCATCAAAAGCCAAAAGAACAGCACCTGGTTCTCCTTTAATGACATGCCAAAGGCCATTGTCCTTAGAGATGAAGCCTTCCCAAGGCCAGAGAAGACAACTCAGAGTGTAGTCTCCAGTTCGGCATCCTAGAGGGAAAGGGCTTGGTGTGCCATTTCAATATGATTTATAGATAGTGGGCCATAAAATGACCAATTTAGGTTGGCAAACCATGAAAGGTTATTGGTTACAAGATGCCCTTTTGGCCTTTCATCCCCTGCATAAGAGTTGTCCAAGGATAGGGTAGAGATCTCTACCCAGGATTCTTGGGAGAGTAGCCGCAGGCTCAGGGTAGAGACTTAATTCAGGATTAAAACAGGACTGTGAATGTTGGTAAAGGCAGCCCAGTCATTTGGAATAGCCAAGGCCTTCAGACCCCATGTAGTGGGACAGGCATAAAAAAAGAAAGAGAGAGACTACTACTGGCCTCTCAAATGAGGAAATCAGCTGCTGGAATATTGGTCAAGATTCTAACGAAGGGGAGAAAAGGGAAACAGGATAATGAAGCTGGGAAAGGACTTCTGTGTCTGTTTATTGTTATATTGTACTCTCCCAAGCACTTAGTACAGTGCTGGGCACAAAGTAAATGCTCAATAAATAAGATTGAATGAAGAAATTCACAACAATAGACTTCATGTAAAAGTCCATTGAGCCTTTCAAGGCAGAGGAGCATGTAAGCACTTAGTACAGTGCTCTGCACACATTAAGCGCTCAATAAATACGATTGAATGAATGAATGAATGGAAGAGAAAGGCCATTGCTGGGGTGAAGGAAAGGGGTGGGGTGGGGAGGGAACAATTCCTCAAGAATAAACTGGAATGGAGAGAACCGCAGGAACACTTCTCCAAAGAGATCAGGGTATCCCGAGAGAAGAAAACCCAAATAACTTAAGAATAATTTCTGAAAGAAAGCACCACCTGACTGAAAATTTGGAAACTTTTTCACAATTGAATAACACTGACTTGGGACAGAAATTGCCTCCAGGTTTCAAAAGTCTTATATCGCTGGGAAAGGAAAAATATCCATTTTGGATTCTATCTAGAAAGGGAGCATTTTGGAAACTCTATTGAATGTGTACATTACCCACAGTAAATGATTGATGGTGCAAAGCAAGGGCAATCTATCTATAGGATTGGGGAATAGTGTGAAAACTTACTATTTGGCAAAGATCCAGGTTAAATTCATCCAGAAATTGAGCCTCATTTTTGCCATCCTGACTGAGGTAAAACTCATCAAGTCGAATCAGGTCCAGCCATATACCATAAAGCACTGAATCTTAGATGTTTGTATTTGGTACTGTATCACCCAATACTGAATTACTGAGTGAAAATTGTAGGTGGGTAATGGGGAGTAATTGCTAACTGTAGGCGCCTCCTTGGTGCACGTTGTTGTACTAAGCGCTGGGAAAAATACATGAATCATTACTGCTCAGTATCTTTCTCACTGCATTTTGAGATTTAATTGTTTTGTACCCTAGCAAGCCAACTTTACAAATGATCAATCAAATGTAATTAACTTTACATTGGAAACTCTCATTGGAATGAAACCCATTCTCTAGATAGTGGCAAGTTACCCAACTGAAATCATTGAGTAGTTGGGTGCCAAACTTTTATGAGTTAATGTGAGAGGTAATTTTGCAAGAAGTCCCTGTTAGAGGAAATTCATGTTAAATACCTAAAATTTTAATAAAGCATTTTAGAAAAATCACTTTTTACCAGGTAGACAGGGATGAATTTGATTTGAAAATGAGTGGAGCATTAGGGATTGAAATGCTAGACAGAGAGGAAGACAAATGAAGGTTAGATTGGGGATTTAAAAAATCATTCTGTGGACTCGTTTTCACCTCTTTTTTTCTTTGTAGAGGAGGGAGAGAGGGAATATTCAAAGAGTTGACCAGAGAATAAAGCCTGATTATTTGGTATGTAAACTGAATATTGTTAGAGTTGTATTGTACAGGAATTGCTGATGTTTTGGCAAGATTACAGTCTTCATATAATTGGAAATGTCAAAGGCAGTGTGCAAAAGGTTTGAGGCAAAAGCTTTTAGGTAAAGAAAAAATCTCTTTTCAAAGGTTTTGTTTACAGAATTCTTGCTTGGACCATAGTTAAAGTTAATACTTCACTCTCTAAATCAATCAAGAACTTTATGCTTTCCATTTTTCTTTTATTCTCAGTGCTGTGTGTCTACTGTCACAGCTCTGACAAGGTTATAGAAAGTGTTTACCTATTTTCTTCAGTTATTTGTGTACAGATACCGAGATAGCCATCTTTTGTATTTGAAGATGATGTTACCGATGGGGTTTTCCATCCATGCCAGTGACTGAAAAGTCCAGTGGGTGACTGACATTCCACTGCACAACTGTAGACATTGTCCCTTCTTACACAAAGGTATACACCACTTGCTAAGCTATTTTCTAATCTGTGCCTTGGTATCCTGATCTTCCTGAATGCCCTTTAATTAAAAAAAAAAACAACACTTCTGATAGTGGCTTGTCTGTCTACTGCAGCTGTCTCCTAAGACTCCCCTGCAATCCCATGATGTTGGAAACTGGCTTCATTATGTACTGAAAAGTCCTTAGCTAGTCATGTGACCTTGAGAAAGCCTCTTATCCTCCCTGTGCCTCGGTTTCCTCATCTGTAAAATGGAGAGCAATCTCCCTGAAATTGATGGTGGTAAGGAAACACTGTTCAGTGCTCCTGTAATGACCCTTTGAAGCAGATCCCTTATACGTTTGGTTTTATCATCAATGTAAATGGGTTGGTGGGACTAGCAGAGAGAACTGTGGTATTATCATTTTTATTGTTATTAATATTATATTTTTTACATGTGTGTATAAAGGACAGCACTAAGCTCTGGGGTAGATATAGGTTAATCAGGTCAGACACAGTTCCTGTCCCACAGGGGGCTCACAATCTAATTGTTTATAACAATGCCTATATATGTAATAATTACATATATATATATGTGTGTGTATAATACATATATTCATTTATTCATTCATTCATTCAATCGTATTTATTGAGTTCATATTGTGTGCCGAGCACTGTACTAAGTGCTTGGGAAGTACAAGTTGGTAACATATAGAGACAGTCCCTACCCAATAGTGAGCTCACAGTCTAGAAGGGGGAGACAGACAACAAAACAACACATATTAACAAAATAAAATAAATAGAATAGTAAATATATACAAGAGAATAGTAAATATGTACAAGATGTACAAATATGTAATATATATATTATATGCATAAACACACACACAGACTGTGAGCTCCATGGGAGAGAGAACAGGCCTTGAATCCTCATTTTACAGATGATGAAACTGAGGTACAGAGAAGTTAAGTGACTTGCCTAAGGTTAAACAGCAGGCAACTGGCAGAAACAAGATCAGAACCTAGCACCTTTGGCTCCCTGGACCATAACCTGTCCACTACGCCACACTTGCTCCCCAGTGTTTTCTTTCCAATAACGGTAATATGATTAAACAGAAGGTAAAATTGTCATGGAATATATTACTGCAGGGGTGCTTTGACTGGGCAAACTTGTGAGCTGTGCATTGAGGATGACTTCAATGGAGAAATATGTACCAGCTTCATCTGCCTACCAGGAATTTTCCTGCAGCCTAGCACATCCTATTGCAGCTACCCTTAAAATCAATCAGTGATATTTCTTGAGTACAAACTATGTGCAGACCATTGTACTAAGCGATTGGAAGAACAGGATGCAATGGAGTTGGCAGACCTCAAGGTTTTGCATCTCAGTTTTCTATGCTGTTAAACCTTGAACTCCACTTGAGCAGAAATAACTAGTCAGGTGAGACTAAAGGTGTATTTTCCCAAGATGGTTCTGATTTTTCTTGAAATATCCTTGGGGTATACTTTAAGTACTGTAGACGCTTCAGTGTAGTCTGTTGTAATCCTCCCATTTTCTGTTCAAGTGCACAGATTTGAGTTTAATTAGAGAGCTCCAGAGAGAAGGTAACTGGAAACTGGTTCTAGTCTGAATTCCAGGAATGAGATTGGAAACTTTTTTTCTGGTTTTTTTTTGGAAATCTGGCAGGAAAATGCTTCATTCTTATTTTCTTCTCCAACTCCTCTCTCCTGCTCCCTATTTCTGTGACCACTCAGGTTGGTTTGCAAAAGGGCATTTTGAATATAATAAATGTGGTATTTGTTGAGTGCTTATTTTGCCAAACACTGGGTTAAGTACTGGTGAAGACATAATGCAAGCAGATAGGACACAGTTCCTGACCCACTATGAAACTCTTAGTCTAAGAGGTAGGGAAAACAGTTTTACAGGTGAGGGAACTGAGGCCCAGAGAAGTTAAAGTGACTTGCCCTAGGTCACTCAACAGGTAAATGGCAAAGTCAGAATTAGAACCCGCTCTTCTGATGTCCCCGTACTGTGCTCTTTCCACTAGGACACCCTGCTTCTCAACACCTCTAAAGCAACCTAAATGTAGGTTGCTTCAAAACAATCACACTTCCCCCCTTCAAAGCCCTACTGAAGGCTCACCTCCTCCAAGAGGCCTTCCCAGACTAAGCCCCCTGTCCTCAGCTCCCCTCGCTTCACGTCTCCCCAACTCGCTCCCTTTGCTCTCCTCCCCTCTCCCCCCACAGCACTTGTGTATATGTCCTCTGACTCCCAAGCCAGTGCTCTTTCCACTAAGCCACACTGGTTCAATGTTGATTAAGTTTCTTAAATCATTAGGATATTATGCTAAAGGAGAGCATAATTAATCCCCATTTTGAAATATAGAGGTATTCAAAGAGGGAGTGATGGTGTCTAATAAACTGCATCTATCCTGGCTGAAACACAGTATTCAATGCTGTTATTTTGTCTTTCATTCCAAAACCAATCAACATCTGTTGTCTGTAACAAGGTTGTGTCTTTTCCAATTGCTTTATTAATCTAATAATGTGATATCACTTTTATTGAACCAGTTGAAGGGAAAATGAAAAACATTTTAGCTCTTAAACCTCATGCCATGATGCATAATTACATTACAGACAATACAGAGAGCCTGTAAGTGCATTAGCTGTTGCTTAATTTGGTTAACAAACTCCAGACGAGTTGCTTGTAGGAATAGTGTCCTTATGCTGTGTTTTCCTATGTATTTGCTCTAAAATACCAGCATTCAAGTTGGTTATGGTACCTTGAGAAGGAAGAATAGACCCAAATTGATAAACTCTAGTAATTGTCAAATGATTCCCTGAAAAGAACAATTTTTCTCAATTTTCTCTCCCAGTTACAGGTGGAAGTATTAAAAAGCCCCTCTTTGGATGATAAAAATTCAGTTATTGGCAAATTTTGTTTTTTTAAAAAAATTACTCTTCACTTTTCCTTGGATTCTTGAAAGTGGTGGCTAAGGTTTGGCAATGGAGAAGGTTTTGGCACTTAAGGTTTTATTTGAGTTTCATAATTGATTCATCCACCAGAGGTTGCAATAGTGCTTTTTTCTGAATGTAAGACACTGAGAAATAACAGAACTGTGCAGAGGATGTGAGAAGCCATATATGGACAAGATTAACAAATAAAGGTCAGGTGACAGCACCCTTAAGACATAGATTTTGCTTAATCTAAAATTGAGTAGAAAAGAAATTAGCAAAACATAATCAACTGGTACTTGTTATAGGCCCAATACATCAGATAGCAGCATCATTGTGGCCTAGAGTGATTTCCTGGCACTCCTTTTTAAAGTCCTTCAACCCTGGAATTACCAAAGGGCTAATTTTTATGTGAATTGACACCTTGTTTTACTAATGCTCTCAGTTTCCCTAGCCAGACTGTGTGTTAGAGAAAATCTTCAGTGGAAAAACGTGTCTAGGCTTTCTAGAAGTCATAGTAAGAAAAATTCCTTTTTCTCACTGAATGCATTTGAAAATAAGCTCACAAATGCTAAAAGCAAGTAAACACTCTTCTTTCAGTCCTTACTCACCAGACATTCAGATATCATGCTCGTGCTTTCAGATTGTTGGTATCAAAGTCCACCTGATGATTTGTCAAGGGAGAATTTTGGAAGGAGAAACAGGATGGGTTGTGTGTTGTGTTTTTGTCCTTTGTAAATGTGCAGCTGGATCAAGTACAGTAGGATTTGCAGGAATTCTTTCAAAAATTGTGTTAATCGGGTCAGGTGTACTTTGATGGTAAAACCCATAATGGACAAAGACGAGATGAGAGGCTGGCAGCATTAAGCATCTGTAAGAATGATACAGTCTGAATGGATGGCTCCCAAAGGTACAAGTCTCACAACTTGTAAAAGTACCCAAGTCTGAGGTGACATAGGTCCCCTCCCTCGAGTCTCCTTAAAGAAACAACAACTGTTCTGTAGCAGGATAACAGATGTTCCACAGAATCATTAGCAACCTAAATGTTTCTGTGAGCAGATGTACCCCTTCTGCTTCAGCTAACTTTGGTAGATGGGGGGAAGAAGGGGAGGTCAAAAAAGTTTTAAGGAAATCCATAAAAAGCAGTTCTATATAAGAATTACTCAGCCAATCTCATTTCAAACATCAACGAGATTAAGATACATCAGTGGAGAGTTTAGTGGAGTTTTGGAGGAGAGAAGAACACATAGTATTCTCCCAAGTGCTTAGAACAGTGCTCGGCACATAGCAAGTGCTCAACAAATACCATTGATCAATTGACTGATTGATTGATTAAGGAAAGAACTGAAAAAGAAGAGAAAAAATTAGGCCACCTCACTCCACTAATTTGGCACAAGATTCTAGATGCCTAGGAGGCAACGAAAATGTTCATTCTGAAGCAAAACCAACCCCAAAATTGCCATTTAACTGTGCCCAGTGAGTGTCATTAGGGACTGTGGCAGGGGAAAATGGAGAATTATGTAAATTTAGCTGACTTCTCTAAGGTGGACAAGATATTTTGATGTATTTATGTCTTTTTGGCAAAGGTGAGATAAGCATGACTATGAGTAGTTCTTTGGGAAATACAGTAAAGTATTTTACTGAAGATATCTCTTCTTTTGAAAGAGAATCATTCTAGACTTCTCGATCTGAGACAGGAACTCTTGAGAATTGTTTTCTTTCCAAAGGTGATAAATGCAGAAAGTATCTTAACTCTAGGCAATCTCCAAACAAGACCAGAAGTAAATTCCTGTTTAGGGAATGTTTAAGTGGGAGGAGAAAGGAAAACTAACAACAAAGATAAAATAGCTGCCTTATAATTTGGGACTTTAAAGCAGTAGTTAAACTAATTATGGGTTATAGTAACTAATAACACTCAAAACCCACTAAACATTTGGGATTGTAAATGTTGGTTTATATTTCACTTCACTGTGAGGCAGACATAATTATTTGGGGCTCTTTGCTCCTCATCTTCTTTCTACTAATGACTTTGGAACAAGCACCTTAGAAAAATATAATTTAAATGATAAACCTGAAAGTTACATGACACACCCCTAGTAAAAGACTCTTCTGTCTTTCTGCTTTGATTGGAAATGGGTAAGAAGCCTGGGAAACACATTGCCACATTTTGCAAGAGGCATTCACAAATGCTGTTTGGAAATAATTCATAATGGTTCCTGACTCATTAGCCAGATATTCATTAGTATCCAGGAGGCTTGATTTTTTTTGTAATTCATCAAGAAAGGGCTAAAAAGCATTTGAGTGAAGTCATGCAATGAGGGTATTTTTTTGATCCAGTCATGACTTGTGCCTCCTGATTGGCTTTGGTATCCACTTAATTGACATTTGCTGTCAGAATAGCTAGCGACTTGATAATAATGGTATTTGTTGAGTGTTCATTCACTAAGGATTAGGGTAGAAACAAAATAATCAAGTTGGGCAGAGCCCCTTTCCCACAAAGGGCTCACAAGGTCAGGGGGAAGAACAGTTATTTACATTCTGTTTTCCAGATGAAGAAACTGAGGCTCTGAGAAGTTAAGTGACTTGCCCAAGATCACACAGCAGGCAAGTAGCAGAAAGAGGATTAAAACCCAGGTATCTGCCTCTTAGGTCTATGTTCTTGCTACTAAGCCATTTTGCTTCCCTACTCTCCTATGTCCCTCCACCATATTGCCTCCAATTATTAGAGACATTTATGTATCTCAGAGTCTTTCTTAATCATTCCATACTATTTGAAAACTAACTTTGTGCAGAGCACTATACTAAGCACTTGTCATTCAATCATATTTACTGAACACTTACTGTGTGCAAAGCATTGTACTAAGTTCTTTAGAGAGTAAAAAAGATGAAATAGATTATAGGAAGCACTCAACAAGTACCACAGTGATTTATTATTGTTTAGTATCATCATTATTATTATTATTATAATCCCTGGATTCAGTGTCATCTGCAGTGGTTCTATGAGCTATGGGGTTAATGGGGAAGTTCAAAAGTTTCTTTTCAACAGGGCCAGTGTGTGAGTCAGGGAAGGGAGGTTGGAGGGAAAGGGAAAGTGGGAGAGGGATGGGAGGTGAAGCCCTATTTAGAGAGTTTGGAGTAAAAATATTCCCAGAGCAGAGATCTAAGTGTTTGATGAAAATAATGGGGAAAAAAACGGCCAATTAAAAATTCTGGAAGACGTGTCTATTCAACAGTGGCCTTCCAGACTAATATAAACTCATAGTGACTCATAGACCCGGGATCCTTGGGAGAGAAATAGAGATGGAGCTTGCAGGGTTTCTTCAGGTGTCTATGTGTGGTCTGACTAAGAGTGACTTTATAGTCACTGCACCAAGCAGGTAGACTTGCTGTTCGACCCTTGTATCCATCCGTATTCTGCAGAGCTGTGACCCCCCGGGCTAAAGGGAGATAAGGTCGTTGCCAATCTTTAGGGGCTTCAGCTTCTCCAGTCATCTGAATCAGTCCTCCATTCCGAAGGCCCTTCCTTTCCCTGAGGGAAATTCATGTCTCAGAGGGGTATAGGCATGCATCAGAGCATAGAGATCTCACTTTGTCTGTCATTACCCAGCCAAAATTTGGAATATCCCCTAGAAAATGTTGAGAACAACTTCCAAGGCTACTATTCTCACATTTGTTTGCCTCAGAGTGACTCGAATTGAGGTGGGCAAAAATATCCTGGCCAAGGGTAGAAACCTAATTAGCCGCAGTAGGCTTTTCCTGAAATACCATTATGGACCTTTTAATAAAGTTCTGTTCGGCTATTGCCACTGCCCAGGAAACATTCATCTTACTATCCCTAGGGCTGCCATCAAAAGGCAAGTAAGGCAGCTGCTTCAGGGAGCCCCATTGGAGGGGCAGGGTGGTTGCAGTTAAAAATCTAAAACTGCCCGGCTTCCCTCCTCATAAGTCAGAAGCAAGAGTCTGTGTTCAGAGGGACCAGGAAGAGGAAAGCAATGCCTCTGGAGCAAGGTTGGGGACTAGGGTTCCCCTGGAGAAATGTACAAGATTCAGGGATTTTGGCAGACTTCTGTATCACATTGATTACCTTAGAGAACATGCAGTATCATGGGATGACATACAAATTGGGAGGTGGCGAATACTTCTAGGCTTCAAAGCAGTCTATAGTAGGACATGGCTTTTCCCGTATTTTTTGCCACCCTGTTTTTTATTAAGTACTTGCTGGGACTGTGGGAGAGGGACCATATTCTCAAATCCCTCTAGTTACTCTTCTCTGTTCCACTGAAGAATTGGCTACCATCTCTTAATGGTAAGACCCTCCTTTATGGGCAAGTGAACTGGGAATGGACCTTCTCTGACCCTCGACCTAGAGTCGGGGCTATGAATGTCCTTCTTTTAGATGAATAGCCAAAAGCTGAATCCCACACAAGGTAAGTCTATCAATAGATGAAAAATAGTTTTGTAGAGCTTTGCTTCTGCTGTATTAGGTAGGAAACAGTAAGGCAACTGGATACATCTTTTGTTGCAATTCAGCATGGAAATACTGAAAAATATTAAGAATGTGTGGGGAAGAATTTTGCTTTTTTCTGTAAGAGATCACCTGAACCATTTTTCCCAGTTAGTCCAAGAGTCTGCTAGATTGACAACTGGTGCCTCACCTTTTCCTCCACCAGTCTACGCTGACTCTGGGCAGCTGAGTGGGGAGACAGGGGTGAGGGATAGAAAGCTCAAATTGTTACCTCTAAACCTGACAGGCATATTGAAATTGGTGTGAGATGAGGTGAATGACTCCATAAAGGCATTTTCAGCACAAGAAACCTTAGTTTGGCACCTGAAGTTAGGTTTACTCTCTGCAAAGTTGCTCCATAAGAAGAATTTCCAGTGGGAAATTTCTTTTAAAACAAAATCACTCTATGTAGGCCAATCTAGCATATGTTAACTTTGTGAATATACCTACTTGTAAACCCTGAAATATCATGTCTCATTTCAGGTACATAGTAATTATTTTATGTGACAGCAATTTCGGCAAAGAAGAATTCTACAAAGGATTCCAAGGGCTCTGGAAATATAACCACTTTTTGATCATTATCACTGACACTTGGGGTAAGTACAATTTAATATGTGCATCATTTAAAGGACAACAGATTAAGTTTTCATTTTCAATACACCAAAACCCAAAAATGAGATGATTAAGGCTTAGAAAATATGGTTCTGTGAATTCACTAGAATATAATCCCAGAGCTGTGGAAAACTTTTCCAAATCAACAGTCTGAGCAGCAACAAAAGTCCTTGAATTTTTCAGAACGGAAGACATGATTATGCGCCCTTTTCCAAATCAGCAATTCACTCTAGATAGACACTTTTCTTGAAGAAAAGGAGGGCTATTTATCAATCTGCACCAAGCAAATATACATGAAACCAAGGGTCTCTGTTGGTGATGCAGAATTCAGTGTGGTCATTGAGTTCTGCTACCTAGACAGTGAATGTCATAAAGACGCAAGTTGGATGCAAGTTACAAAACCGAATTGAAAAACAGAAATATAAAAGTTAATTGTGTTGTTATTGGGGTTCTCAGATATAAATACAGGCTAAGGATCCTCCAGAGTCACCCTAGTCAGCCTCCATTGGGTCCTAAAGCCCTCCATTTCTTCAGTTCTTCCACAGCAGGTTATGGAGCATTCTCAGAGCTCCCCAATCCTTGTTCCCCAAAGGTGAAGAGGTTACCTGGAACTAGTCTAACACCATCTTCCTGGGCCTGGCTGCAGGACGCCCATGGAGAAAATACTGCTTCAGTCCAGCTGTCTCTCTGACACTCTGAGCTTCTTCTCCAGCCCTTCCACAGGCTGACACAAACATCTCAATAGTATTTAATAAATTCTTAACAAGGCAACACATGAAAATAAATGTAGTCTGAACTGTCTTTCACTGGATCTGCTCCATTTCCTCCCCTATACCCACTCCCAAGTTCTTCCCTCCAGGACCCTCAGTACTTCCCTTTCAACATCCCAGGGCTCATGTTAAGAAGCAACGTGGCCTAGTGGAAAGAGCCCAGGCCTGGGAGTCCAAGGACCTGGGTTCTAATCCCAACTGTGCCACTTACCTGCTGTGTGCCCTTGAGCAAGTTCCTTAACTTCTCTGGGTCTCCATTCCCTCATCTGCAAAATATGGATTCAATACCTGTTCTCCCTCCTACTTAGACTGATCATCTTGTACTACCCAGGCACTTAGTAGAGTGGTCGGCACATAGTATAAGCACTTAATTGCCATAATTATCATTTTGTTCTTTTCCCCCCTCAGGGCCAGGAGCCTCACTCCTCCAGAGTCCTAACCACTGGACTCCAAACCTCTAGGGATCCTCTCTGATCCTTCCCCTTGCTCTCTGTCCATCCAGAGTCTACAGCAAGAGCTCTCCAGTGACCTTCCCTCCCAGGCACAAAACTTCCTAACCCCTCACCTTCAAGAGAGCCGAGGGTCCTCTCCTTCCCCCCAACCTAGCTTTCTTCCCTATCCTGTCTGATTGGCTCACTCATTTACACTTCTTCAGAGAGAGGTAACATGGAGTGACACTCCTGGCTCCCTCAGCCCTCTAACATGGGGCTAGTGGAACTGGTCATCACATGAATCAAGCAGACCAACCTGTTCTTAAGTAGACAAACATAGAGTAACACCAAGAGAGAGCAAGCAGACTGGATGCCGTTAGTTTAATTGCAGAGCTCAATCTCCAACAGTGAAAGACTTACTGATCACCAATTAGGTTTCATGAGCAGTTCCATCAGTGACCCCTGTCTCCCATACCATCAAATGGCAAAATAGGATCCCAGGCAATGAGTCTCAGCAGTGCATTCTATCAACACTGAGGCCATGCTCATTGTCACAACTCTTTGCTGAACAGGATATATGAGGATAGTGGTCATAGGAAACCCAGAAAGGTGCTGAGTAGGGAACTGGAGTTGGGGAATCCATATGCAAGAATGACAAAATTAATATTCTAAGGGTGCAGTGATGTAAATTCTAAGCTGATATGATCAGCTGTATATATATATATATATGTATATATGTTTGTATGTACTTATTACTCTATTTTATTTGTACATATTTATTCTATTTATTTTATTTTGTTAATATGTTTTGTTCTGTTCTCTGTCTCCCCCTTCTAGACTGTGAGCCCACTGTTGGGTAGGGACCATCTCTATATGTTGCCAACTTGTACTTCCCAAGTGCTTAGTACAGTGCTCTGCACACAGTAAGCGCTCAATAAATACAATTGATTGATTGATTGATTGACATTGTCCACTGCACAGTAATTAACAATTCAAAAGGGTCACAGGATTCAAAAAGATCTGGACATGGGGAGAATATTGTGAAAATAATGCCAAGAAGGATCTAATTTAGTCCACTTTTAGAAATAGAAAGTACTTCGTGAGTACAGTATGATCCTGACCCCACCCAAACACTCTCTTTCTGCTGTTTTTCTATCTCTTAATCACTTCCTCTTTCTTCTCCTTCCCAACAGTCCTCCCCTTGTGTAAGGACGTAAGATTCTACGTGGGTTTGCATCATCCTCAGATCCTCTCAGGAACAGTCAGAGTGGCCTATTGCAATAATTTTGAAAGCAGAAAAACAGTTGGTGATTGACTGAACTTGAATGTTGGGATATTTTTGAGGTTACCCAACAGGAGCTCACGAAAAAAACAAAACAAAACAAAAAACCCTCTGTATCTACCACCTCAGCTGCCAGATCTCTGTGAATCCCAGATCTACAGTATGCCTGAACAATATGTTTTCTCACTCTCAAGTTTTCTTGTCTGTTTCGCAGATATATTTATACCCCTTTATTGCACAGACTCAATTTGAGTGTTCATGTGGAGAAAGCTATTCATTTTTGCCAGGTACAGATATGGCATCTTTTCTTTTTGCTAGCTATTTTTCAGATCAGGTCATTTTATTTATTCTTCAGGGGGAAAAAAATCTCGCTTCATATGAAAGCCATCCTTGTCACTAAACAAATGCATTCCTCTAAATCCAATCTGTAGGAGAAGTTGGGCGGGGGGGTGGGGGGGAAGCACAAAAGGTAGACAAAATAAAACATATCCATGTGGTGCAGAGGACAATCAATTAGATTCATTATCCCTTCAATATTCCAGTCACTCCTGTAAAAGAAGAGAAGTACATAATGCCATGGCAACAGTTAGAACTGCAGTCCTGTATGGTATATAATCATTAAGGGTTCTTCAGCGTTCCCTGAAAATTGATATGAAAAAAATCACAGTGGTTGTACAAACTACCTCCATTTATGCTGATTAAATGACAAGTTGGTAATTTACAGGTGCCTTATTGCCATGGGAATGCAATCATACAATTCCATTTCCAAACTCAAGGGCTTTTGAAACATGCTGCATGCTCGTTAGCTGGCCTGCAAGCTAAGATTAAATTGAAAGGATGGCATGTAGATTTTAGAACATGGTGTTGACATTTACCGGCCAATCACATTTTGCAACTCTCCTGCATGACAGCAGATGTTGACCTTTCAAACTTCCCCTATCTGCCTTCGCACATTACCTGCAGAAATTAACATTAACTCGCTTGCTGCTTCATGCTGCTATTAATGTCACCTGGGAATTGAGATTCATGAATTCATTTATTACTGAGGCTTGAGACCCATTTTATACTCTAAGCACAGCAGCCCAGCTCCTGGGAGCTGGTATTTTTGGAGGCTGCTTCAACTACCTTTGTGGTTGAGGGATAGCTGGGAGCGAAATGTCACGGAGAACAAGAGGACAGAAAGACAGAGGACAGTCTCAAGGAGAAACCTTGCGGCCGAAAAATTGCAAATGACTCAGGATTGGAACGTTCCAAATAAACAGATACGTTTTAAGCAATTCTAATGGTGTCAGAGTGGAGTCGGCTTCTTTTGTTAACTGAGCCATGAAAACATTACCCTGTATAATATAGTCTGATTGCAGAAAACTTCAGGGGCTCCTCACTGATGCCTAGAGGGGTTGTCGTGGCTGACAGAAGGGAAAGATCCTGAAGAAGAGATATCATAGGCAATCATTAGGATGTGGATACTAATTACGGACCCAATATCTCAGGCTTTTCTCTCCAGAAATCCCAGGACACATCACCACCTGTCGCCGACGGCAATGCCTTACTTTCTAATTGTTTTTGAATGTTTCTTTTCGAAGAGGAAACACTGCTGTTTTGGGATTCCGGAGAGCCAGTCATTGGAATTAGCATCTCCTGCAGTGATCATCTTCTCTGATCGTTTTCTCCCCAGAGATTTATATCCCTAGAGCTGGAGGTGGGGAAATGTTAGGATATTATTTATCAACACTTTCTGAAGTGCCTGCGAGAATTCTGCCCCATCCCTTGTTTTCCTCACTCTCTCTCTGGTCAACTACAGGTTTCTCAGTGGAGCTTAACAATCCTCCTGTTGTTTTCTCCCTTTAGTCCTTGCTTAACATCTAAGAAACATCCTGGTCAGGACTCTCCACACCTTGCTCTCCTAGAGAGTACACAGTGAATGAATTTATCATCAAGAGAAAATGACTGACGGAGCTCAAGGAGTCAGCAAATAGATACGCATATGCAGGAGACTTTCAACTTTGGCACCGCAGGTGTGTTCTACGATGACTGATCCGTTCAAGCCACACTGGAGTTTGGGTGCATATAGTAAAAAAAAAGACCAAGTCCCTGCCTTCAGGAGACTTACATAATCTAATAGGGAAGATAAACATACCTACAAATAATAAAGCACATGTACACACAATAACTAAGAAGGTGTTTGAAAGAGGAACTGAAGAACAAGTAGGCTTAATCCCACAGAATAGCCCTTCTTGCCCGAAGTTTGCATCCAACAAGACTTCCAAATCGCCAAACTCAGGGCAGGGTGGTCCAGTGGAAAAAGCACAGTTCTGCGAGCCAGAGGTTCTGGGTTCCAATCCGAACTCTGCCACTTCCCTGCTGTGTGACCTTAGGCAGGCCACTTAACTTTAATGTGCCTCAGTTTCCTTAACTGTAAAATGGGAATTCAATACCTGTTCCCCCTCCTACTTAGACTGCGAGACTCCTGTGGGACAGGGTCTGTGACTGACCTGATTAACGTATATCTCCCCAGAGCTTAGAAATAGTGCCGGATACATAGTGAGTGCTTAACAAACCCCATAAATATTATGATTATTACTGTGAGAGCCCACCCACTTGGGTCAGCCTACCCTTGCTGCCAAAGGAAGTGTTAGCAGCCCAAGTTAAAAACACTCTAACCGAATGTTCTGAGGGAAATTTCCTTCCCAGGTTCAAAGGTGAGATCCTATTTCACCAATTTTCATGGACAGATAGAGAGAATTAACAGTGCAATTATTCACCATCCCCCTTCCAATCAATTTTGCAAGTGAAATGAATCAGGACTGGCTCCCGCTTCACCACCTCTCCACAGATGGTCCAAGTCCCAGTCCCTCTAGCCAACACACAGATCAATGGATTCCAGTCTCTTGCTGGTCTCCCTTCGCGGTTGCCGGTTGGTGATTTAGCTTTTCGTTTTGTGCTTGATGCGATGCCACATTTTCCTTAACATCCTCTACAGCTCAGATGTGATTCCTCAAAGCATTCATTTTCCACGCGACGTGTTACCAGGGTTTTTTCCTCCCCTGTTTTCATATGTCGGACATTATCCTTCCTGCTCGCAAGAAATGGATCTCATATTTCAACACCTCATCTAATAGGATTTTGTTTCTGCTCTGATGAAATGTGGCTTAGATGTATTTATTTTCTGGACTCCGCTGTGTGCTAGGAACCTATACAGCATTGCTGGTATGGGAGGTTGTATTGAATTGAGGCGCATTTAAGAAGAGAAAAGAGGGTTTTGTATGCAAATGTAATCTGTGGCTCCAAGTTCCACCTAGTTAAGCACCTAAATATGCACCCTTCAGAAAATTAGGTGCTGAATTGTACACCGATGTCCTTAAAGACATTAATTGGATCCCTAATTTTATCATGTGGGAAATGTGTTAGTAAAAAAACACCTGGTGAAGACAAACATGAAAGAAACAATTGAATTAACGAGTCTCCTCAAACTGCTATGAATTATTTAACAAAATGCAAGTGGAATGATAAACAAGGAGTAATAGGCATAGTTGGTGGCATAGGAAAAAGGGGGAGACAACCACGCACAGAGAAGCTAATTCACCGATTATTTTGCCAAAGGAAGGAACTGAACTCTGTTAAGAAAAAAGATTTGTCTGAAGCAAAGGGCCATATCCTAATATGGGAGAAAAGAGCTTTGGGTTGAATGGAGGCAGCAGTGGTTAGTATAATTTGGGCTCAACTTTAACATCTATCGCTTTACTTTCCCCCATACCATCTTCAGACTTGGAGAAACAACCCCAGCAGTAGTTTGATGGTTTCCCTTCATTTATACCTAGCATTTTCATCTCTTCAATTAACCCATTTGTACTGTACTGTGCTTGTGCGAGAGCACTGTAGAGTAAGTAGACACACCTCTGTCCATAGATTTAGCACTGTATTTACAGGTGCACTACTCAGTTCAGCAGTCCTCTCCTGATTTTGGACTTTTTAGGTCTATGACTGCTCCTCAGTTTCCACTGCTGACTGTTCCTCCTCTCTCCATTCTTTAACGATCCCATATTGGCTTTCAGTCAAAAAGCATCAAGGAAATAAAAGAGGGGCAGATTTCCCT
This sequence comes from Tachyglossus aculeatus, assembly GCF_015852505.1. NCBI lineage: Eukaryota > Metazoa > Chordata > Mammalia > Monotremata > Tachyglossidae > Tachyglossus > Tachyglossus aculeatus. The sequence continues at coordinate 10,484,389 of NC_052079.1, read as the reverse complement.
ATTACTAAGCCATTCTGTTTTTCTTGTACCTTGCCCTCTGGAACTCAAAGGAGGGAGGACCGTAGGCAGCCAGCTTTTTCTAACCACAGGACTGGCCATGTCCACTTTCCTCCAGCTACAATCTCGGCCAGATGCTATCTTATAATTATTATGTTGCAATTTCCACTTCCATTTCTTCTGACAATTGTTGCAAAACTATTTTCTCATGAAGAATAATGGCACTAAATTAATATTCCTTAGGCTTTAGTGAACTAAGCTTTCCTAATAAGCAATTTCAAGAAAGTATTTGGAAAGAGTTTACAGATCCGGGCATATGGGGAAAACCACTCTCTTGGGCAAAGTTCTAAATAGATTAAGTTTTTAAAATACAAATTGCAGTATTTTAAGGATTGATTTTTTTATTGAATCAGTTTCTGGAGTCGGAAGAAACTGCCAAAGAGCTGCCCTGACTATAAAGATATTTTTGCCTGTCCAGAGGAACAACTCTGGCCAACTCCTCTTACCCATTGTCTGGTCAGTGATAGGTTGGGACCTTAGATCTACAGTTATTCCATCTGAGCCACTTGTCTCCAACTGCTAGGAAAGATGATGTGTAAGCACCACACCACAGCCAGCCAGCTGTTCAAGTATCTGCAGTGGGGAGCATTTCAGTATACAGATCATTTCCTAGAACTCCACCATGGAAAACAATAGTAGTCCACACTACTATGTAAGGGCATTCCTGATAAACCCTTGGAGAAAGACACTGCAGCAATGATGAGGCATAGTCAAGAAGGTTGCTAATACTAATAACAGTTGCGGTATTTATTAAGCACTTACTATTTGCCAAGTGCTGGGACAAATGCAGGATATCAGGATGGATAATGCCCCTGTGCCACAAGGGGCTCAGAGTCTAAGGGAAACAGGTAATCTCCATGTTACAGATAAGAAAACCGAGGCACAGAGAAGTTAAGTTGTTTTTCCAAGACTACACAACTGATAAGTGGCAGAGTTGGGATTAGAATACAGAAAAATAGCGTGGCTTCCCTGTTTTTGGAGCCCATAGGAATCTGACAGGGATTAGTATGTGCCAGCACACTGAATACCAGCTCCTCCCCCAGACTCCACGCCCCCCCAAGCTGTCAATCAATCAATGGTGTTTATCGAGCGCTTACTCTGCACAGATCACTTTAACACTTTGGATAGTACAATACAATAAAGCTTGTAGACACAAAGAGTTCACAATCTATTGGGGGCAGACAACATTAAAATAAATATCTTCTACATGGAAGCTGAGGGGAGGAAGAGGTGGGGGAATGGAAATTTCTCTACTTCCTGGGCCCAGTGGATTTATATGCTGAGCACTATCCTCTCGTAGCTGGAGCAAGGATGAATCATGTGAAGTGAGGAGAAATAATTGGTCTAGTAGAAAGAGCACTGGCCTAGGAGTCAGAGGATCTGGGTTCTAGTTTCTGCTCTGCCAAACGCCTACTTTGTGACCATGGACAAATTTCTTAACTTCTCCATGCCTCAGCTCTCCTCTTTTCCCTTCTACTTAGACCGTGAACCCCATGTGAGACAGGGACCGTGTCCAACCTAACTCACTTATATCTACCTCAGTGCTTAGAATAGTGTTTGACACATAGTAAGCACTTAACAAATGCCATTAAAATAAAGAGCCTGTTATGGTGTCCTGAGAGAATAGATTGGGATTGTTGGTGACCTGAGAGAATAGATTGGGATTGTTCTGCTCTCTCTCTCTCTATCTCTCTTTTTTTTTTTTTTTGCCATTTAGCACCTTCAAGATAACTGAGCTCTGTCTGAAGGTGATCAGACTCGAGCCAGAGTCTGGGGCTCTGTCTACTGGACTCAGGACTGAACCCCAGGATGCTTTAGCACTGGGAGCTGGGTAGTGGGTGGGATTTAATAATCAATAATAACTATGGTATTTGTTAAGCATTTACTATGTGCCAAGCACTGTGCTAGCACTAGACTAGTTACAAGACAATAGAGTCAGACACAATCCCTGGTCCCATGGGGCTTACTATCTATGGGGCAAGAAAAATAGGGAGCTCTAACAGTATTTGGTTTTGCTACTTATTAAGCACTTTCTATAAACCCAGTCCCAGCCCCACGCAGGACACTCAATCTAAGACACATCTGAAGGGCAAGATGTTCCTAGTCTCTGACTGGGTTGAGGAGAAAGGTGGGGAGGTGTGTGAGGGAGGGGTGGATGAGAGCCATCATGTCTCCCACTAGGCTTTAAGCTCCCCCTAGATTGCAAACTTTTGAGGGCAGGGATCATGTCTACCAACCCTATTGTGTGATACTCTCCCAAGTGCTTAGTACAGTACTTTGTACACAGTACACACTCTTTAAATACCATTGATTGGTATCAAAAATCCTCAAAAATCTCCAGTGGCTACCAATCAATCTGCGCATCAGGCAGAAACTCCTCACCCTGGGCTTCAAGGCTGTCCATCACCTCGCCCCCTCCTACCTCACCTCCCTTCTCTCCTTCTACAGTCCAGTCCGCACCCTCCACTCCTCCACCGCTGATCTCCTCACCGTACCTCGCTCTCGCCTGTCCCGCCTTCGACCCCCGGCCCACGTCATCCCCCGGGCCTGGAATGCCCTCCCTCTGCCCATCCGCCAAGCTAGCTCTCTTCCTCCCTTCAAGGCCCTGCTGAGAGCTCACCTCCTCCAGGAGGCCTTCCCAGACTGAGCCCCTTCCTTCCTCTCCCCCTCGTCCCTCTCCATCTCCCCCATCTTACCTTCTTCCCTTCCCCACAGCACCTGTATATATGTGTATATGTTTGTACATATTTTTTACTCTATTTATTTATTTTATTTGTACATATCTATTTTATTTATTTTGTTTTGTTAGTATGTTTGGTTTTGTTCTCTGTCTCCCCCTTTTAGACTGTGAGCCCACTGTTGGGTAGGGACTGTCTCTATATGTTGCCAATTTGTACTTCCTAAGCGCTTAGTACAGTGCTGTGCACATAGTAAGCGCTCAATAAATACGATTGATGATGATGATTGATTGATTTCCAAGCAGAGGGATTTTCTGACCAAATAGATTTTGCAAATTCTCCACAGGACTGCACAATACAATGACTTAATGAGAGCGCACAGAGTTTCAGGGCTTGAACCTTAGGTGTTGGAGTTTAGCAGATTTAACTCAGCATTGCAATGTTCCCCTGAGGGGTGTGGAGACATCCTCTATGCCCACTATCACTACAGGATGCTTCACTTTGATATTCTGTACTTCTCAAGCTCCACACCAAGTGGGCACTCAATAAATACTACTACATATGTTTGTACATATTTATTACTCTATTTATTTATTTTACTTGTACATATTTATTCTATTTATTTTATTTGGTTTATATGTTTTGTTTTGTTGCCTGTCTCCCCCTTCTAGACTGTGAGCCCACTGCTGGGTAGGGACCGTCTCTATATGTTGCCAACTTGTACTTCCCAAGTGCTTAGTACAGTGCTCTGCACACAGTAAACGCTCAATAAATGCGATTGAATGAATGAATGAATGAATATATAGGAGTGAGATGGTGATGCTGGCATTGTGTTTACATAATCCACATAGTAAGCACTTAATAAATACCATTGTTATTATTATTCTCTGGGCCTCAGTTACCTCATCTGTAAAATGGGGATGAAGACTGTGAGCCCCAAGTGGGACAACCTGATCACCTTGTAACCTCCCCAGTGCTTAGAACAGTGCTTTGCACATAGTCAGCATTTAATAAATGCCACTATTATTATAATCCATGCCTTTATCCTCTGCCATTTCCCCTCTCTGTAAATTATTTCTCCCCCTGCCTCCCCCTCTAATGATAATAATAATAATGGTATTCGTTAAGCACTTAGTATGTGCCAGGCACTTTGCTGAGCACTGGGGTGGACACAAGTTAATCAGGTTGGACACAGTCCCTGTCCCACATGGGTCTCACGGTCTCGCTCCCCATTCAACAAGATGGGGGAACTGAAGCCCAGATAAATTGAGTGACTTGGCCAGGGTCACACAGCAGACAAGGGACGGAGCTGGGATTAGAACCCAGCTCCAACTGCATCAGCCTCCCCATCCCACAGCACCTGTAGATATGTACATATGTTTGTACGGATTTATTACTCTATGTATTTATTTTATTTGTACATATCTATTCTATTTATTTTATTTTGTTAATATGTTTTGTTTTGTTGTCTGTCTCCCCCTTCTAGACTGTAAGCCCGCTGTTGGGTAGGTGCCGTCTCTATATCATCATCATCATCAGTCGTATTTATTGAGTGCTTACTATGTGCAGAGCACTGTACTAAGCCCTTGGGAAGTACAAATTGGCAACATATAGAGAAAGTCTATATGTTGCCAACTTGTACTTCCCAAGGGCTTAGTACAGTGCTCTGCAAACAGTAAGTGCTCAGTAAATACGATGGAATGAATGAATGAATAATCCCCTCTTTTCCCTAGGAAGTTTTGGGGGACAGGGTCAAAGTAGAATGGAGAATCAGACTAAGTATAAATGTATGATATGCAGACATGTGGTCTTGATTTAAGACATGTGGTGTTAATTTAATAGGCTTTAATAATAATAATGATGGTATTTCTTAAGTGCTTACTATGTGCAAAGCACTGTTCTAAGCGCTGGGGAGATTACAAGGTGATCAGGTTGTCCCACGGGGGGGCTCACAGTTTTTAATCCCCATTTTACAGATGAGGGAACTGAGGCACAGAGAAGTTAAGTGACTTGCCCAAAGTCACACAGCTGACTATTGGCGGAGCCGGGATTTGAACCCATGACCTCGGACTCCAAAGCCCATGCTCTTTCCACTGATCCACGCTGCTTTTCTAAAAAGGGGGCTCAGTCTCACTTTTTTTTACATTTATTAAGCACTTAATATGTGCCAAGCACTGTTCTAAGCCCTGGGGAGGTTACAAGGTGAACAGGTTGTCCCACGTGGGGCTCACAGTCTTAATCCCCATTTTACAGATGAGGTAACTGAGGCCCAGAGAAGTTAAGTGACTTGCCCAAGGTCACACAGCCGACAAGTGGCGGAGCCGGGATTTGAACCCATGACCTCGGACTCCAAAGCCCGTTTTCTTTCCACTGAGCCATGCTGGGAGAAGAAGAAATTACTGCTACCTTATTTTCTAAAATTCATTCATTTATTCAATCACATTTATTGAGCGCTTACTGTGTGCAGAACATTGTACTAAGCACTTGGGAAGTACAAGTTGGCAACATATAGAGACGGTCCCTATCCAACAACGGGCTCACAGTCTAGAAGGGGGAGACAGACAACAAAACAAAACATGTAGATAGGTGTCAAACTCGTCAGAACAAATACAATTAAAGCTATATGCACATCATATAATAATAATAATAAAGGTATTTGTTAAGTGCTTACTATGTGCAAAGCACTGTTCTAAGCGCTGGGGGGATACAAGGTGATCAGGTATCAGGTTGTCCCACGTGGGGCTCACAGTCTTAATCCCCATTTTACAGATGAGGTAACCGAGGTACAGAGAAGTGAAGTGACTTGCCCAAAGTCACACAGCTGACAGTTGGTGGAGCCATGATTTGAACCCCTGACCTCTGACTCCAAAGCCCGTGCTCTTTCCACTGAGCCACGCTGCTTCTCTACAAAATAACATCTGAGAAAAGCTTTCCAGTATTTCCACAACAATTTGCGATCTGTTGAAGCACAACCAGCTTGGGCATTTCCAGTTTGTGCCCTTGATATTTACATTTAAATGTTCGCTAACAGCATGCTTTGATATTCCCTATGCGCCTTCACTTGTGTGCTATCAGCAGAAATCTTAAAAGACACCATACTTGTCCCAGACAACAAAAAGGAGACCAAGGGTGATAAAAAAAAAAAATGTTTACCAGCTCACCATGGATAATGAGGTCAAAGAGAAGTGCAAAAGTGCTGTTACACTGTCATTAAATAATGATTTCTCTCAACCTTCCATCTGGGGAAGATGTGTTAGCAGTTTGTTATTTTGCACATGGGTGGAATTTTACAGACAGACCCTAGATTGAATTGGGGAAGTTGTTTTAAAGAATAGTCACCATCCGTTAGAGTTTTAATTGCCTGATTGTGTAAAAATTATAATTTGAAACGACAAGTGCTTTTAAGGTGAAAAATCATTTGACTAAGATGAAAAGAATAGGCAAGAAATAGAATATTACGGGCAAGGAAGAAGGCATATGATCTACCCTCCAACTCACTCTTCCTTCTTCTCAAGATCATTTCCTAAACAACCACACTCTCTTCTCACCCACCTTTGACCACTTGCTCATGTTGTTCCCTCAGCTTTGAACTCCCTCCCCAAAATATCCCCAGGAAATCAGCCATCCCTAACCTTAAGTCCCTTCTAAAATTTCATCTCTTCCAACAAGTCTTCCCCCAGTTAATTCCCAAATCCTGAGCAGCATCAATTCAAAAACTACCCTCTAAGACAAATGTTAACACAAACCAATCCTCAGTACTTGCGTGTGTGTGTGTGTGTGTATTTAGTCAACTATACATTCAATTTTACATCCCAAGTCCATTGTTTGTAAATATATTTGTGTCCATTTCCCTGTTAGGGTGTATCCTGGCATAAGGATTTGATCTTCTATTGTTCTTTTTCAAGTCTTTAGCACAGTGCATTGCACTCAGTGCATGTCTAATAAACAGCATGCTCATACTCTTTCCACACAAAACTGAACCTGAAGTATACCAGATAAACGGGTGGTTGAATGATGGTCAGTGAAGATGACCCCACAGCCTCCTCTTGTAAAACATCTAGCAACTCCTGTAGATTAAACTGCCTTGTTTATGACCAACCTAATTCTCTAACAAGTTAGAAAAATTGCAATAGTTCAAGTCATTTCAAATTTTAACTCTCTTCCTCAGCACATAATTAATTTCCAATGGCAATCTTGAACTGTGGTCATCTGCAGCCGAAATCAATCAGTAGCATTGATTGAGGACTACTGTGTGCAGAGCACTGTAGTAAACTCTTGGGAGTTGAAAAATAAAGTCAGTAGACATAAACCCTCCCCTTCAAGGAATTTACAGTTTAGGAAGTGCAAGCCACAACAGACCACTTAAGACCCAAATGGAAAAACTCCCTTAGGATAAAGTAGGTATTTATCTCTTCAGAATGATCCTCTAATCAGGTTTTCAGCCATCTAACAGTTGCATGGTCTAAATAGTATTGACCTAGCTTGTTTATGAGCAATACTGTGTTAAAAACCTTTAAAACTCAATCTCTATTCATCTACTCATCCCAAATCAACACATAATAAAGGGCAATGAAATCAGTCTGGTATGATTTGTTCTTCATAAAAGCACGCTGGCCATTGCCCAGGACACTCCAATAGTTTTAAAGGTTTCCACTGTAATTCTTGGAGGATTTATTCCAGCATCATCCAATCCTATTATTTCTATCATCCCATCTCCAAGATTAGTTTTCAGAAGATGGGTATAACAGCAATCTGATTTTTTTTGAAAATGCCATAGGATGTGAATCATAAGGGTCTGATGATTTGGAAAACATCCTTTCTTAATTAAGCTTCTTATTTTAATGATTTCCTATTTTCCTATCAGAGGAACATTTTCTAGTTTTCTGAGAACACAAGTTGTTTGAAGATTGGTGAATTTTTGTAGCTTCTGCTCTTTGTATGTAATTATCATTACCTTTCCCTCTCCAGAAAGGGGAGAATATTTTCCAACATTTTTCTTTCCTACTGAATGCACCATAGAGAACAATAATAGTAATAATAATTGTAGCATTTGTTCATTACTTCCTGTATGTCAAGCCCTGTATTAAGCACTAGGATAGATACAAGATAATCAGATCTGAACTACCACATCCTTTTTAACAAAAAAAAGATTGGTAGTTTGTTTTTTTTTCTTATTTTGCCATTTCCAGGCAAGTTGTGGTAGTAGTGATATGCATTAAGCACTCATTGTGTGCTGAGCATTATAGTAAACATTGAGAAAGAAGTACGCAGATGAAATGTGGACACGACCTCCCAAAAGACTCACAATTTGAGAAAGTCACAGCCCAGAAATTGGGTCCAAAGGATGGCAGGTTACCATAATACCGGCAACACTAACTCATTTTGGCTTTACTGCTATGGCTCTCTCCTGGTTCTCTTACCAAAGAGCCCGGGCTTTGGAGTCAAAGGTCATGGGTTTGAATTCCAGCTCTGCCACATGTCTGCTGTGTGACCTTGGGTAAGTCACTTAACTTCTCTGAGCCTCAGTTACCTCATCTGTAAAATGGGGATTATGACTGTGAGCCCCATGTGGGACAACCTGATCACCTTGTAACCCCCCCAGTGCTTAGAACAGTGCTTTGCACATAGTAAGCGCTTAACATATGCCATTATTATTATTATTATTTTGCCAAGTTCTTCATCCACCTCCAATGTGAGCCTCATTAAAGAGCTCTAGGTGACTGGGTATCTTCCACAGATACCAGTCAATATTCTCCCTCGATGATGGTAATTATGACATTTTCCAGGTCCTGGCATATTTCCTCAGTGTCCTATTGGCTGAAGAAGAGGACAGAGAGATGAATAAACATTAGCTTCTCTCCTTGCATGTAGATTTCTATAGGAATGCTATATGATCCAGATGCTTCACCGTGTTTCATGGGTTGACAGCACAAGTGATTTCCTCTATCCTGTATTTATAGCTATTATGAAACCATTAGATGCCATCAGGAAACCTGAGCTTTGGCTACTACTATGCAAATTTGTCAGGCATGCATTAGTCTTATCAGCCACACTCACACACACTGATAAAATCTAAATCAGTGGTGTCATTTTCAAATCCCAAAGGACTGTCTATAAAAGTCTGTAGATGTGTAAACACCATCTTAATTCACTGCAAGGAGAAGAGCTGTAGGTCATGGTGTCTTAATTCTGGTTTGATAAGGAATCTTCATAACCTTTGAAAATTTACTGTCATCCTTGTTAAGTATCCATTCCATGTCTACTTTAATAACGATGGTATTTGTTCAGCGTTACTATGTCCCAAGCACTGTTCTAAGTGACAGCTGAACAATTTACCTTGTAAAATTACGGGATCACACAATCCAATTGTAGGAATCCAGACAGTACTGTGAAGTCAGTTTTTTCAACTGAGGGAAAACATTCCTGAAAAATTACCCTACGGAAAACTAGCATATAAGTAAACACAATTTAACTTGTACTCTGCAGCTGTACACAACCATTTGAGAAGTAATGTGGCTCTGAGAAGACTGGGGAGTCAAAGGACTAGTTCTAATTCCGGCTCAGCAACTTGCCTGCTGTGTGACTTTGGACAGGTCCTCTCCTCATCTGTAAAATGGGGATTAAATATAAGGTCTTCCTTCTATTTAGACTGTAACTGGGCTGCTTAATTTGTTTTTACTCCATCACTCGAGTACTTTATATCATCCTATGTCAGTTCATGTTCTATCCAGATAGGTGTCTGTTGTCAGAAGAACTTTCCCTGATTCCCTAACAGCATTATATCCAAAATTCAAAATAAAGGCTTACATTGTGGCAGAAGATATGGTTTCACCATCTCTAAGGGAGGACTACAACCAAACATCCTAGTCTAAGAATGTGGGTGTCACAAACTATCTTTATAGTCAATTTCATGCTTAATCCCTGTCAGGAAGTTCTTCCTCACATCTGATTTAAACCTATTTTGCTGCAATTTAAGTAAATTTCCACTAGTTCTGTCTTCTGAGAAGGTAGAGAGCAGAAGCCCCTTCCTTCACTAATCCTTCATATATTTGAAGGCTGTCATTGTCACCTCGTCAGACACTTCTCTTCTACTTTAACCTTTGTTTTGCAACTTCTCTAAATTTCCTTAGCCTTTGAGCTACAAGTCTGAGAGCTTAGTATCCCAATTACCAAAGTTCCTCTACTAATTGAAAGATGAAGGAAAAAAATCCTTCATGCTGTGGAGCTTTTTACACTTCTACAAGATGGAATTTTGATTTCAGACTGATAAAGTGGCCTATGAGAGTGTTCTTGTCACACCTTAATAAAGCGGATGTATTTTCTGGTTTGTTGAAGTTAACAAATAAGATAGTTTCAGAAAATGCCTGAAGCTTTTCAGTGGTTTGGGCTTTAAGATGATTTCCCCTGGAGGCTCCACACTCCCTTCCCTACTGTTCAGTTCCTATTTTGTGTAATAGGTTTGGAATTCACAATCCAAATGCCATACTGCTTTCTTGTCATAACCACAGACTTCTCTATCAGTGAAAGATTTCTGCTGATGAGGTGACAATCCGGAGCAGGGGTGGGTAATTATTTGGGCTACAGGGCTAGATTACAAATTTTGATGAGCTGCTGAGGGCCACAAGCATGCAATGTATGGTGTCCGATTTGGAATGGCTAAAGTGCTGAGTGCTGAAATAGTACCTGCCTTGCTCCTTCCCCAGTTATTTTTCTTAAATCAATCCATTAATTAATAGTATATACTGAGGGTTTACTGTGTGCAGAGCACTGTACCAAAGGCTTGGGAGAGTACAATACAACAGAGTTGATGACACGGTCCCCACCCACAAATTTAGAGTCCAGATAATGTTATACACATAGGTGTGGAGGAGTAAGATTTTCCTCTAGACTGTAAGATCCTCCTCTAGACTCCTTTTGGGAGGGGAATGTGTCTATCAATTCTATTGCATTAAAATCTCCCAAGCATTGATTCACTGAGGGGGAGTGGGAAGAGAAGAATTTGAGAGGGAGAAGTAGCTGAATTTTCCACCCCCTGACTCATATATGCCTCTGGCAGCTGGATCAATCAATCAATCAATCAATCAATCGTATTTATTGAGCACTTACTGTGTGCAGAGCACTGTACTAAGCGCTTGGGAAGTACAAGTTGGCAACATATAGAGACAGCCCCTACCCAACAGTGGGCTCACAGTCTAGAAGGGGGAGACAGAGAACAAAACCAAACATATTAACAAAATAAAATAAATAGAATTGGATAAATGGATCCATTGCTGTTGGGTGTGATCAGTAGCCCACTCAAGCTGAAGCCCCCAGAAAATGTCCACTTTTGTTGGACATTTTAGGGCCTGGAATAAAGAGGTTTTACCCCTCTGTAACCTAAAGCCCATTCTACACCTGGAGATTCTCTGATGACATAGATCAGGGAAGAGTAAGGGGGAAAGAAGAAGTCCACTGTCAATCAGACAATCGGTGGCATTTACTGAATGCTTACTGTGTGCAGAGCACTATACTAAGCATTTGGAAACATACAATATAAAATTGGTGGACACAATCCCCGCCCACAAAGGATTTACAGTCTAAAGGAGGAACCTACAGTCAAAGAGCTCAAGTATGGGGCTGGGCTTCAACCCATATATTCTTGGTTCAAAGTTGGGTCTAGTGATCGTGATATTTTTCTTGGTTTGTGAAGAAATGACTGTTAAAACCAATGTGGGATTGACAATTCCTTCCACAACTGATACATAAAACTATTACCCCCTTGTACAGTTGCATTTCCCAGCCATTAGATTGTAAACTCTTTGGGGGGAAGGAACCATGTCGTCTACATTGACTGTATGCTTTCAATGGCTTAGTTCATTACTCGACACATAGTAGACACTTGATATAAATCATTGATGTTAACAATAGTGCCTGGTATTGTTTTCCTATCTCCCTCCATGTTTCCATCTTCCCAAAGTTTCTGCTTTACAGTGAGTTGCACCATTCTTTATCGTTTGCCTGGCCACTTTGTCTTCTGGCTGCTCACTGTTGTGCAGTAATATTTTGAAGTTTTGGCTCCTATTTCAGTTGCTTCTGGATCATTATAGCTAGACGTTGAAGGAGCTGTTTGATGCGTGGTGACTCTTCCGGTCGGAGTCAGGGGAGTCCATTCATTTGGGTGTACTGTGAATACCAGCGCACAGCCTGATCTCAGCCAGAAAACATCTGTGGAGCTGATGTCTATGAATTGTTCTGGCCAGTAGTTGAATTTCTGTGGCTGTTTATCATGGGACAGATCCAAAGACGGTTATCTATCCGTTCCCCAATTCTCAAGATCACTTTCCCTACTTCCCTATATCATACAAATATAAATGTAGGAGAAATTTAGCAAATGACCACAATTTCCTATGAATTTATCTGGTTAATAGGGAAGTCAGATTGGTCAATCTGCTGATGGGGTTCATGCGTCTGAATTTCTTCTGGAATTTTTAGGTTAAATCAATGACATTTAGGATAATTAGCACGTAGAGTTATCCATTCAGGTAACATTTCATGGAAATCTTTTCAGCTTGAAATGGTTGCCATTGCCCACACCCTCAGAAATGCCAAAATGGTATCCTATAATTTTGAGTTGGGATCTCTCGGCAATGGTGCCAGAACCAGTCAAGTAGAAAATAACTCCATAACGTGAGAAAAATTGATTTGGTCCTCAATTTCTCTTGGTTGAAGTTTTGGGTTGTTTTTTTTTTCTGGTTTTCTCCAGACAGATATCCTGTAAGAGTCTGAGGAGAAGAGACACACTTCTCAGATTTCTTCATGACTTGTGTGAAGGCTCTCCACTGGAGGGACTCTGAAGGGAAAATGAAATTACAGGGCTGTGAACCTCAGTCATTCAATTACTCTCAGTCCATTATTATTAAGCACTTCAGTTCATTGCCTAGCAATTCCTTTTTTTCTACCTCATGATTGCAAAATACTTTTGAAAATATATACTTTTTTCTTTTGAAATTGAGATTCAGTTGAGGAAAATTTCCCAAATGAGCTGATTTGGGATTTGCATTTTAGCAAGCCATCCAAAACTGCCTGCGTATTTCCATCACCACAATCTTCAGCACTTACGCGGAGATCTGTCTGGACGTGCTCATCTTCCACAGAACCAGAGGTGAAACCTTTGCCTCTCTCTGAATTGATATGGGCTCTTCAGCATCTGGGGTTGTTCCAAGAGGTTACAGGGTCAAAGCTGGAAGATTGGATCTGTCAGGTGGGGATGGAGACTGTTTTTCTCATGTGATCTGGAGAAAATTCCATCAGGGAGTCAAATCCTTACACAATCAGCTTAGCTGTCAAAGTGGGGAGGAGGAGAGGAGAAAACAGGGATTTGGGGACGATTTGGGAAGTAATTTCACTGACAGCATTTCTATCCCACTTTGAGAATGTTCTGTGAGCGCACGTCATGGTTTCTTTCTAGCCTAGATAGCATTCAAAGAAATGTGTATTTCTAAGAGGCATAAGACAGGTGGTTATTGAAAACATTGTTTAATATGAACCAGGGAAGTAACATGGCCTAATGGTTAGAGCACGGGCCTGAGAGATAGAAGGATCTGGGTCTAAACCCGGCTCTGCCACTGGTCTGCTGTGTAACCTTCGGCAAGTCACTTAACTTTCCTGTGCCTCAGTTCCCTCATCTGTAAAATGAGGATCAAAACTGAGTCCCTCGTGGGACATGGACTGCGTCCAACCTAATTAGCTTGTATCTATCCAAGTGCTTAGTCCAGTGCTTGGCACATAGTAGGTGCATAACAAGTACTGTTATTATTATTATTATTATTACACTCACCAGCTTTGAAATGCCCACAGTCACGCATCTCTACTGACTGAATAATGAGAGGAGAAAGGATGAATTTAGGACACGCAAGTAGCTGCTGTATGGAGTACTGAACGGGGTAGCACACAAGTCAGAAAGGTAGAATAAACTCTTCAAATTCATGGTAAAGCACAATATCAAACACATTCATGATGACATTGAAATTGATTACAGGGCTGCATGGAAGCTGGTAATGGACTAGCAATGGAAATGAGAAGCAAGAAGCCAGGTTGGTGGCAGGGAAGGAGTTAAAAAATATAATTGCCCAGAAGAAATAGGCTGCTTTCACCATTTTTTAAAATTTGTAAATTGTATTTGCTAGGTGCTTGCTATGTGCCAAGCACTGTACTAAGTCCTGGGGTAGATGCAAAATATTTAGGTTGGACACAATCCATGCCCTATATGGAGCTCACAGTCTTAATCCCCATTTTAAAGACGAGGTAACTGAGTTACAGGGAATTTAAGTGACCTTTCTAAGGTCACACAGCAGACAGGTGAAGTCAGATTAGAACCCAGATCCTTCTGATTCGTAGGCCCGTGCTCTATCCACTAGGTCATGCTGCTTCTCTGTTTAGTGTGGCTTCAGGGATGTGCTTGTGTTTGCAGAGGAGAGTCAGGTCAGGCTAGATTGGTGGTCTTAAAACATTTTTCTTCTTCCAAAACCATGACTGTCAAATGATCTAGTCTGGAAACATCGCATTGTCCTGATGAACTCTTTCTGCTCTCTACAACCCCATTAAAACAACTTCCAGACTCCTCCTATGTCCCCAGCCTCAGTTTTCTCCAGTCAGCGTCAGTATGGAGAAATTCAATCGATCGATCAGAAGTCCACTTGGGTTCTGGATTTGGGTTCTAATCCCTCTATGCCACTTTTCTCCTGAGTGACCTTGGACAAGTCACTTAACTTCTCTGTGACTCAGTTATCTCATCTGTAAAATGGGGTTAAGACTCTGAGCCCCATGTGAGACACAGTTTATATCCAACCTTATTAGCTTGTATCTACCCTAGTGCTTAGTACAGTGCCTGGCACATAGTAAATGCTTAACAAATACTATATTAAAAAGAAGGTCCACTCATTTCCATCATCACTACAGATTTTCACTATGTTCACCCTTGGGAAAATAGAACATGTGCTTCTGACAACAATCTCGATATAGAAGAAGCTTAGCTCAGTGGAAACAGTACAGAATTGGGAGTCAGAAGACCTGTGTTCTAATTCCTGCATCTCTATTTGTTTGTTGTGTGCCCTTTGGCAAGCCGCATAACTTTTCTGTGCTTCCGTTTCCTCTTCTGTAAAACAGGGATTCAGTACCTGTACTCCTTCCTCCTTGAACTTTCAGTCTCATTTGCATCAGGGACTCTATCCAACCAGGCTATCCAACCTGCAGTTCTTAGTAGAGACCTTGGCACATAGAAAATGTTTAACAAATACTATTATTATTATCATTATTATTAATATGCAGAAGCCAAGGTGATGGTAGAAAAAATAATTATGTGACAGTGAAGGCATTCAAATAATAATACAATTTTTTTCTAAATGCAGGGTAGTCGAGGATGTCACCCTGCCATTACAGGAGAGCTGAGTGTATTTATTAGGCACCAAAATGAGCAGAGCACTGAACTTTGTACTTGGGAAAGTAAAAGACCAGAGTTTTCAACTAACTCTGAGCCTGTTTCCCTCTTAAACCCGATGGTCCAAACCCCAAGAGGAACTCTGGAACTGCAATTGAGAAGCAGCATGGCTCAGTGGAAAGAGCACGGGCTTTGGAGTGAGAGGCCATGGGTTCAAATTCCACTCCGCCATTTGTCAGCTGTGTGACTTTGGTCAAGTCACTTCACTTCTCTGGGCCTCAGTTCCCTCAGCTGTAAAATGGGGATTAAGACTGTGAGCCCCATGTGAGACAACCTCATCACCTTGTAACCTCCCCAGTGCTTAAAACAGTGCTTTGCACATAGTAAGCGCCTAATAAATGCTATCATTATTATTATTACCTATTTCTCAGAGAAGTATTGGGGCTTGTCTAGAATGTTGAGGGGAGTCCCACACCAGGCACAACTTAGAAGCCAAGGATTCCCCCTGCCCAAATCGAAGCAAGCTACAGGGTCCAAGCTGAGAGTATATAGAGACAAAAGGATTGTGTTAGAATCCCAAGAGACAGGTAGTTATTGCATTTTCACATCCCAGAATATTATCCCTTAAGTAAACAAGAGCCAAGCTCTACTCATTTTAAGATTCCAGTTTTTGTTTTCAAATTTGAGGAAATAGATTTATTTCCCTAGTGATGCCGATCCATAGTATTGCGGACAAATTATCCGTGGGTTTGGGTGATTACTATTCGCTTATGTCCTCCACCTTTACCCAGAATTTTGGGCAATTATAAACACAGTGAGTCAGTGCAATAGTTCCATTTCAAGAAAAGCCTATTTTTAAACTTCCTTTTTAATGAACCATGGAACGTTCAGGTAAATCAACTTTCCAGTGAAAATTGAAATGCAGAGGAAAGACCTTTGTGAGGTGAAGAAATCACTCATTCAGTATATTGGAGTTACAAAGTCCCCATATCTTGAAGGTCAGAAATAAATGATGACAAAGAGAGGGGATCGGTTGCCCTGATGAAAGAGACACTCACATGCAGAGTCACAAGGATGGAGCCCAGTGCATTTACTGTAAGGGCAATTACACATAATTTACAAGTATTTTCATTTTGTTTCGTAGATTACACAATAACATGAGGCAATGTGTGTGTTTATAAGTGTTCAGAGAATAGACGGGAGTAGAATGATAATGCACGTGTTATTATCCCCGGCAATTCTTTGGATAAAGCTGGGAGGAAGATGCAGAATTAAAGTGGTTAATGAGAGTGCCTTGTATGTGCTGGGAATTGTAGCTGAGCAGGGCAGCCATTGCTGCCATTTGGATAATAGGGCTATCTCTGACCAGCGTTATCTCTTCTCTGGACAGCTGGAGAAAAGGACAAAGGCAAAGTCATTCGAGTCCTGCTCTATAAACCGTTCTCGGGCTCTCATGGTAATAAGCACTGGTTCTTCTCAAAGTGTCATTGGGACAAACCAACCTGCCAATCTGGGAGCTTTCACCAACTCAGACCACTTTCCTGGAACCTACGGGCCCACTCTCCCTTTGCTGACGATAGTGGATCTATGAAAGCAAGTCAGGAAAGGCACAATGTGGAATAGCTGAGTGCAGGACGCGGAATAGCAGGCATCTGAATAATAGTCTCTCTCCAGAATGTATTGGAAGTCATTTATGGGAGCAGCTGACAATGAAGGGAGAAGAAAAGACAATTATGTCATGAAAATGCAGGTGCAAGATGGGTGACGTTTCCAGGGAACAGATGTGCGGGAAAAAGGTCTCCTCTCTGAGGGCACCTGCTCCTTTTCTAAGCCAGTCTTTTCCTTTAACCCTTTAAGGGAAGACTTAAACAACTGAGGGGTTGAATACATGCCTCAAGCAGCTTTGAAGCTGAGGAGGCAGAGGGATTCCTGATGATCTCTCTTGATTATTCTGTCTGAGAACTCTGATGATCTAGAGAACGG
This sequence comes from Tachyglossus aculeatus, assembly GCF_015852505.1. NCBI lineage: Eukaryota > Metazoa > Chordata > Mammalia > Monotremata > Tachyglossidae > Tachyglossus > Tachyglossus aculeatus. The sequence continues at coordinate 10,467,256 of NC_052079.1, read as the reverse complement.
CTCCCAGGGAATGGAGTTGGCTGTGAGGGCTGGGGCACGGGGATGATGGAAGAAGGCCGAGCTTCCTCCTCGAATTAACCTCCAGAGTCTGATCCAAAACCCAGGTCCTCTTATTCCCACACTGTTTTCCCCACCCTGGGTTAGGGTTTTTTGTGGTATTTGTTAGGTGCTTACCATGTGCCAGGCACTGTTCTAAGTGATGGGGAGATATAAGCTAATCAGGTTGAACACAATCCATGTCCCACATGGGGCTCACAGTCTTCATGCCCATTTTACAGATGGCAGAACTGAGACACAGAAAAGTTAAGTGACTTGCCCAAGGTCACAAAGCAAAGTGGTGGAGCCAGGATTGGAACCCAGGTCCTTCTTACTCCCAGGCCTGTGCTCTCTCCACAAAGCGACATTGCTTCTAAGGATAGCATTTGTAAGGGCCATAGAGGATTCTGTAAACACTGTGCTCCCTACCTCAATCTATACATATAGGGAGAAGAGGATTCACTCCTGTCAATAATGATATTGTTGGTACCACTTTTCTTTTTTTTGATTTTTTTACCAAACCAAGTTGGTGTCTCTTCCGTGAACACATTAATTTGGATGCGTGAACAAAAATTGGATTCTTATTTAAACAGTGGAATTGCTCTGGAAATCTCTCAAGAACATCTCTGTTTTGGAGTCTAGCCAAAGAAAAGTTATTCTGCTTAAAGGCCCCTGTGGGCCATTCTGACATTTAGATCTCCAGCCCCAAACCAAAGTGAGAAGGCCAGATGTGCAGAACTGAAAATCCACACATGAAAACACTGAGTAGAGCTTTTTCAAATGTGAAGAAGAACTCACTACAGAATAGGCTGTAGTTCGGGGTAAATGTCAGGTTGTCTTTAATGAATCTTGTCCTAGTAAGTATAAGGGGAATAATAGACAAGTTTTCTTGCAATAAATTTCTCTCTTTGAAATTATTTCCTAACATCTGGTCCTGGGAGACAGAAGAAAGAGAGGGAAGCTCTGCAGATGAATCTTTGTGAGGGAAAAGGAAAAATTATGATGGGAACTAGGGTTGCTGCAAAAGCATGGATAGGAAAAGCCATTAGAGCTAGTTGTGAAAATATTAGGCCTGCCTAAGAAGCTGCCTCAACTAACCTGTTGGTGAACAATTAAATTAAAACCAGGAGGGAGAGGAGAGTGTGAAACACTATATACTTCTGCCATGGAAAGAAAAGTTCTTAATCAGTACAGTATCTTAAAAAAAACTGACCAAAGGCAATTCACTTAAATTACATTCTTTCTTTTGTATCTCTTTTCAAAGGAAATTACATTGATTGCCTTGATTTACCTGGAAATATGTCCCAACTTGGATTCAGTAACACGAAGCAGACTAGATAAGAAGACACAAGATTATGTATAAATTGCACTGCTATTTTAGACCCTTTTTTCCTGCAAATACCTCATGTAACTGACTTTCTGCAAAATGTCTCAGACTTTAATCTATTTTTCAACCCAGTTAGCAGGTTTTGTATCATCTTCAATAAGAATCTTAATAATCATGTGATATTATTTAGCAACTGTTAATATTGCCATCTTATAATAATTTTATATTGAAAATCTCCTTTCAATTTTTACAAACTGGAGACTAATTCAGAGGAGGATTTTTTTGTGTGTATGTGTGTGAATTTGATAGTCAAGAAAATGATCAGACCAGAGGAATGGACACTAAAATTGTCCCTTAAAGATTGCTTCTGTATAATGGACTATTGAGATTATCCTATGAGAATGGCTGGATTCCATGTTTTTCCTTTACTGTGATGTCTGAAATAAGGAGAAAACAGAAAATTAGAACCAAGCATTCTGTTCACTTTAGTATTGCACCCACCACAAACCTCTTTTTTAACTTGAAGTGGGTCCCTCATATAAAACAGGTGAGTAAAATATCTCAAGCTTGAGTGAAGTATTGCCATTATTGGGGATACACTGGGAGGAGGAATTGAATTGTGAGTTCATAATAAGAGTTTAGCCTGATTCTTAGTGAAAACCATGATTGCTGAGCATTTAGTTCAGTTCTCTGCAATAGTAGGACCTCAAATATTCTGTCGATTGATTGACTGAAGCGGATGTGAGATGAATAGAGGAAAAGAATGATGGTGGCATAAAATTATGCACCAGGGATTTTGGCGGCATTGATTTTCTTGTGGTGGTTTGGACCCAGAAGCCATTCAAAATTCTATATGAATGCCAACACCCAGCCACGGCCATATGCCAGTCAGATTAGTCTGCAGCAATATCTCCTTGCCCTCATGGTCTCTTTCCCATTTGTAGGAGTAGTACACTGTGGGAAGAGCTCAGAAGGATAGCCTTGTGTGCAAATTACAGAAGGGGACATTATCCTTTCATGCTTCAAAATACAGAGGTGATGTTCTTGGCATCTCACGTGAACCTAGGCTATACAGACCAGACAGGATTTGGATGGAGCTGCCTGCAGGATAACTGGAAAATTCTCCTGACATCATGATCTGTTGCTGGATTACTTTGGAGGCAGTTAATTCTATAATTCCCTTGGGGTGGGTAATCCTCCCCCCTGAAACTTTAGCCATGGGATGGGAAGTGCTACTTTCTGGGTTTTCTTAGAAATGAACGGGAAGGCACACCAGCTTGAAATTGTGTCCTAATGTCCTAGTTTTCCAGAAAAATACTCTGTGAATAGTGTCCTTTCCTGAAACTACACTGTAAAGCCTGTTGAGGCAGCTGAGAATAAACAGCATCATTCTTTGTGAGAGTTTAGTTCACAACACTGGGGACAATTCTCTCATAGGTGACTTGACAGTGTTCTCAGAAGTCAACGTGAGTTATGCCGGACCCCAAGAGTATAAAACTTGTGTTATAAGGTACCTTGGAGACTTCAATGACAGCCTTCAGCTTTCTCTCTGAGACAAGATAGCCTACCTTGGAAACCCCACACAGTCTCTCCCTGATAACACTGCTCAGTTCAAATGGAAGAGAATTAACAAGAAAGACAAGCTTCTCCTTCCCTGACAAGGGACAAGCAGTAGAGGAGATTGGAAATAAACTTGGAAGACATCAAATCTCAAAAGAGGGGCATACTTTCATCTATAGATCAGATTAGGTCACTGATGTAGTCCCCTCCACCTTCTGGGCCAGAAGAAACCCCTGATTTCAGAGCCTTAGGGAAAGGCTCAGAAGAGTGGCAGTGACGATTATCTTTCTCTTTGTAATTTGCTCTTTGTTATTGTATCTGAGACTGATAGTAAGCTTTCCGCTAGGCCAGTGGCCTATGACGATAATGCTAAAGTGAGATTTTGAGGGTGGCAAAGAAAATATGCAGCCGATTAAAATGACAAGACCGTGTTGATAACTGGTATAGGAAAATGAAATCCATTCCCAATGTCCCCAAACAATAAATGTAGCACAAGGATGCTCTATTCCTCTGGCAATGTGAGCTTACTCAATGAGAGACCAAGGTAGAAAGTTCTTAATGTCTTTCTACACTTTTCCTATCCATTCCAAGTACTCTGGTAGCCACACGTCAAGTCCTTATTACTCTTCAACTAATTTCAATTTGATTAGGGTAAAACATAGACATTGCAGCACAATATCAATTCCATCATCATTCAATAACAATTATGGAACAATTACTACCCTGTGCAGAGCCCTGCTGAGGGCTAGGGAGAGCACAACTGAATAAGTGAAACAAGCTCTGTCATCTTAGGGTTTGTAGTCTCCATTGGATTAGTACTGTTAGCAACACGTACTTTGATGTATTCCTTTTTATCATCTCTCTTCAGCAATTCTTCCAAAATGACCTTGTTCAGGGAGAAGTCACATGGTGGGCTACAACAGTAGAGTCATTCGGTTGTTCCAAATTGAAAAATGATTTTGATTCCTTAATGTGGAAAAGTAAACATTTATGGCATCTGCTAAACTTTCCATGGTATGGTGCCCAAATTGATTTATTAGCCTATGTCATCCAAGACCAAATGAGATGGGTAGTTTGTCCATAGAAAGCTTATGCTGAGAGACAAGTGTCATTTTAAATCCTGAATAGTCCAGATTTGGCATTTCCAACCATCTGATTCACTCAACAATCTCTTGACTCTTCACTTGATACTTTCTTAGTAAGGTGGCCCAGAGAGGGAACAAAACCAACTAGAAATGGGCTTTATGGAATAAAACAGGACAAATGATCACCTTCTGTGATTTTCAAACATTGGAAACATGGCATTAATTTTCAACTTTCACCATGTGGCCCTGTCTAATGCTTTACATGTGGAAAGGATAACTGCAAAAGCAACTAAATGCCTTGTTACACAGTTCTGAGGTAATTTTAGGAAGAAAATATAAATCACTACTTTTATGGGACACCTGAAAATATGGCCAAAATAAAAACTCTTTCAACTCTTTCAACGTATTACCATTTCTTGATCTCCTAAATAAAGCAGTTTATTGGTAGAATTTCAAAAAGAAATTCTACACTTACAAGAATTCTGAAACAAATTTCGTTGCAGTTTTTGAAAGTGTTCATTGTTTACTGATTACCTGAGGACAAGAGGGCAGCTTTGCCTCAAATCAATCTATGATATTTATTGAGCACCTAGAATATGAGGATCACTGTACTGACTACTTTGGAGAATACAATCAAATTTGAAAACACAACTGATACACTAAGTTGAACCTACAAAAATTCTGCAAAATATCATGAAAATAAATAGGAGAAGCTTGTAAACAGGGAGATGGGAGTGGTGGTAGTTGGGAGAGAGAAAACTGGAAAACACACTTTTACTGAGTTGAATGAAAGGATATTTTGTCAGGGAGATGCAGTTAAACAAGTCTGTTCAAAATAGTATTTTTTCTCCAATAGGGCCAAAGCTTCTGAACTGTGTCCACTGTTTCACAGAAATTCACTATCATCCAGGGACAGGACCTTTGTGGGTTTTCTGGTGTGGAAATGTCACATTCAGAAACAAACCACTTGCTGACTCAAATATATTAACACTACCTTAAACTTGTTTCAGAATCTCCATAAGGGAATTAAATAAAAAGTGGGGATTTCATTCCAAATGACTCAGTGCTTGGGTCTGACACTTAGAGTGTCTGTTTTCTTATTCTACCTCCATACAACATGGAACACAAAATACAGAGATATAAATATTAACATTGCTTCGTCTTAATTCAAATTAAAGTTTTAGGCAAACATCTCGCCAACTTCTTTCACTTGCAGACACTCTGACTCATGGTCTGGCATTTTATTTTAATACAGTGTGACAAAGTTTGTATTACTGAATTAATATTTCAGTTCTGCATAAAAAATTTGTGGAGTTATTTATTCTGAATTTCACTAAAGCAAGCATATTTCAAATGCATTAGTCTTGAATTATAATTGAAATATTACAGTAAATGATTCAAACTTGAACTGTCACTTAGTGGAGGAAATAGAAAACAGATTAGTAAGAGAAATTTAATTTAAAAGAAGCATTAAGAATCTTGTTATAATGAAATCAGAAATAATATTCGTAACTCATGGCTTTCCTTGTTGAAAAGTAAACAGAAGACTCTTTTTAATAATAGTAATAATGATTATGGCACTTATTTAGCGCTTATTATGTGTCAAGTTCCGTTCTAAGCACTGGTTGGTTACAAGGTAATCAGGTCGGACACAGTCTCTGTCCCATTTGGGGCTCACAATCTTAATTCCCATTTTACAGATGAGGTAACTGAGGCACACAGAAGTTAAATGATTTGCCCAAGGCCACACAGAAGACAAGTGGTAGACCAGGAAGTAGAACCCAGGTCTTTCTGACATCTAGACCTGTGCTCTATCCCCTAGGCCATGCTGCTTCTCACATTAATAGTGCTTATGTATTCATTTGTCCCCTCTATTTTCTATTCCCCTGATGTAGGACCAGATTATTCCAGTTTCTAGTTTTCATCATTTTAATTTTACAGTTTAATATGGAAGGTCAACTTGCACTCATGATGCAGCCTGTCTATCCCAGAGAAGCAGCGTGGCTCAATGGAAAGAGCACAGGCTTGGGAGTCAGAGGTCATGAATTCCAATGCCAATTGTCAACTTTGGGCAAGTCACTTAACTTCTCTGTGCCTCAGTTACCTTACCTGTAAAATGGGGACGAAGATTGTGAGCCCCACGTGGGACAATCTGATCACTTTGTATCCTCCCCAGTGCTTAGAACAGTGCTTTACACACAGTAAGCACTTAACAAATGCCATCATTATTATTATTATTATCCTAACATAACAAGCACTCAGAAAATACTATCCTTGATGATAAGGATGATTGACACAACTCATAAAACCCCTGGAATCTTGTCAATCCATTTCATTGAAGTTCAAAGTAGGGTTTATCTTCCCTTGGAACTCAAAATGGCCCTTGACCAAAACAGAAGAGATAGCGAGATCACATAAACCCAGAAAAAAGAACAGAGGCCTCATAGAAAGAGCCCAGGCCTAAGAGTCAGAGGACCTGGGTTCAAATCTCCAGCTCTGCCATTGCCTGATGTGACTAAGGGCAAGTCACTCAACTTCTTGGTGCCTAAGTTTCCTTATCTGTAAAGTGGGGATTAAATCTCTCTCCTACTTAGAGAGGTGAGAGCCATGTGGGACATGGTCTGTGCTCAATCTGATTACCTTATTCCTATTCCTTGCTTAGTACAGTGCTTGGCACATAGTAAGCAGTTATTAAATATTATTGCCTTTGTTACTGCTATTATTATTATCATTATTATTATAAAATTGTCCATTCACTAACATTGGGACTGTACGTAGTGTCTAGGAGCCATTTTCTTCTGAGTGTCCATTCACACGCCACATCACAAATGGTCTCTCTCTGGCAAATACCAGAAGGGAAAACTCTGGCTTTGTTGTACATCAAATGCTGCCAATAATTCAGCAGGTCAACAAGATTTTGCTTTAGTTTCCATGGGTATGGAATACTGATGTAACATTCTGAGGGAGTGCAGTTTACCAGGATGTTAACCTCCGTGATGACTTTGAAAAACTGCTCAGCTACATTGTGAATTCAATCAGTCACTTCAAGTCTGATTTCTTCTTAGCTCCCAATTAAACTGCTACTGGGCAGATTATGAGAAGAAATTTTTATTCATGATAAGAAATTTATAGCCACACGGAAAACAGACTTAAGCGAACATGGGGCCGCACACCCTTCCATTTTTATTATTTTTCCCATGTATTCCTCAGATACTAGTCAAGAAGAATAGAAAATATCAACCAGTTTCAGTTTGCCCACAGAATTCATTTCTGTGGGAAATGTTTGGTAATTTAGTTACATTATTACAAAGGATAAGTGAAGAGGACTTTTGCTCTATCAGTGACATTAATCTTCCTTTCTCTGGAGTTTCTATTTAGAGTTCCCATTAATTCTTCTTCCCCTGGGAGTGTAAGTTAGCATCAATGGCCAAATTTCCTTTTCTCAATCTAATCCAAAGTTTAATTTACAACCAAAGTAGACTGTATAGATCTAGTTGTATTGGGAATGGGCATAAAATCCTGGCTCGGGAACAAAATCCTAGCTCTGCCACTTGCCTACTGTGTGACCTTGGGTAAATCATTTAACTTCTCTTTGTCTCAGTTTACTCATTCACTCATTCAATTTTATTTATTGAGTGCTTACTGTGTGCAAAACACTGTACGAAGCACTGTACTACTCAGAGCTCCTTATCTTCCCCCCCAAATGTAACTTTCCCATCACTGTAATAATAATAATAATAATGTTTGTATTTGTTAAGCGCTTACTATGTGCCAAGCACTGTTCTAAGTGCTGGGGTAGATACAGGGTAATCAGGTTGTCCCAACCGGGGCTCGCAGTCTTAATCCCCATTTTACGGATGAGGTAACTGAGGCCCCGAGAAGTGAAGTGACTAGCCCAAAGTCACACAGCTGACAAGTGGTGGAACAGGGATTAGCACCCATGACCTCTGACTCTCAAGCCCGTGCTCTTTCCACTAAGCCATGCTGCGTCTACACTGTAGACGGCACAACCATCCTTCCTGTCTCACAATCTCATAACCTCGGGCCATTCTTGGCTCTGCTTTCTCATTCAACTCACACACCCAATCTATCACCAAATCCTGTTGGTCTCACCTTCACAACATCACTAAGATCTGCCCTTTCCTCTCCATCCAAACTGCTACCACGTTAGTAAAATCACTCATCCTATCCCACCTAAATTAGTGCATCAGCCTCCTTTCTGGCCTCCCAACCTCCTGCCTCTCCCCACTTCAGTCCATACTTCACTCTGCTGCCCAGGTTATCTTTCCACAGAAATGCTCAGGGTATGTCACCACCCTCTCCAAAAACCTCCAGTGGTTGCCTATCAACCTCCATATCAAACAAAAACTGTTGGCTTTAAAGCTCTCCATCACCTTGCCCCCTCCTACCTCACCTCCCTTCTCTCCTTCTACAATCCAGCCCACACACTCTGGTTCTCTTGTGCTAACCTTCTCACTGGGCCTTGATCTCACCTGTCTCGCCACCGATCCCTGGCCCATGTCCTGCCTCTGACCTAGAACGTCCTCCCTCCTCAAATCAGGCGGTCACTGTCTTCACCTTCAAAGTCTTGCTGAAGGTACCTCTCCTCCAGGAGTCCTTCCCAAAGCCCCACTTTTCCTCATCTCCCACTCCCTTCTGCATCACCGTAACTTGTTCCCTTTGCTCTTCCTCCCTCTCCCCACCCCACAGCACTTATGTATATATCTGTAATTTTATTTATTTATATTGATGCCTGTTTACTTGTATTGAAGTCAGCCTCGCCCTCCTCTAGACCGTGAGCTCATTGTGGGCAAGGAGTGTCTCTCTTTATTGCTGAATTGTACTTTCTCAAGCACTTAGTACAGTGCTGTGAACATAGTAAGTGATCAATAAATACGACTGAATGAACGAATGAATGAATCTATAAAGGGGATTAAATGTATGTCCTTCCTCTCCCTTAGGACTATGTCTGATCTGATTCTCTGTATACACTCCAGTGCTTAGTACAGTTCAGTGATATTCTAGAATTATCAGGCATGTGATCTTTAAAGTCACTCCTAAATTTACGCAATTACTTCTGGAGTCCTAGGTTCCCTAACCTTGCTTCCTGGCCCTTTTTCCCAGCTTCCAGACCCTCCAAGCACAGCTTTAGCTCAGAATTGGTCCCCAATCTCCTAGGCAGAGCAGGATTTTGGAGTGCATGTATGTCATTTATTATCGTCTGGCTAATCTGTGTCAGTATGTTTCTACAACGGCTAGTATTGCGGCTCTGATAAGTCAATTTCTGCAGCAGATATTTGCAAATACCTGATGCAAATTCAGCATCAGGTACAGTGCCTATAATTGCTAGCTAAATATCTTATCTAATTAGATCTAAAACTGTCCAGATACTTGAAATTGTGATAGCTAAACACAATTAGATTTGGAAAGGTACTCCACTAATCTGGTTCAAATATTCATACTTCTTTTAGATTACTTGATATTCAAATTTTCCTTGTGCATTGTTCTCTTTTAATTGAGAAACATGAAGGCCTTCGATCTAGTTTATATAGGAGTACTGCTGAAGGAATTAGACTGTTATTAGAGCCACCCTACAAGCAACTTTTCAAAAGAGAAATCATTTTTATAATAATTGTGGTATTGGTTAAGTGCTTACTATGTGTTAAACACAATGGTAAGTGCTGAAGTAGATTCCATAAATTAGATCAGACACAGTCCAGTCCCATGTAGGGTTCACAGTAAAAGGAGGAAAGAGGACAGATATTTAATCTACATTTTACAGTTGAAGAAACTGAAGCACAGAGAAGTTAAAGGGCTTGCCCACGGTCACACAGCATTCATTCATTCATTCAATCGTATTTATTAAGCGCTTACTGTGTGCAGAGCACTGTACTAAGCGCTTGGGAAGTACAAGTTGGCAACATAAAGAGATGGTCCCTACCCAACAGCGGGCTCACAGTCTAGAAGGGGGAGACAGATAACAAAACAGAACATATTAACAAAATAAAATAAATAGAATAAATATGTACAAATAAAATAGAGTAATAAATATGTACAAACATATATACACATATACAGGTGCTGTGGGGAGGGGAAGGGGGTAAAGCAGGGGAGTGGGGAGGGGGACAAGGGGGACAGGAAGGAGGGGGCTCAGTGTGGGAAGGCCTTCTGGAGGAGGTGAGCTCTCAGTAGGGCTTTGAAGGGAGGAAGAGAGCTAGCTTGGTGGATGTGCGGAGGGAGGACATTCCAGGCCAGGGGGATGACGTGAGTTGGGGGTCGACGGCGGGACAGGCGAGAACGAGGCACAGTGAGGAGATTAGCAGCAAAGGAGCAGAGGGTGCGGGCTGGGCTGGAGAAGGAGAGAAGGGAGGTGAGGTAGCAGGGGGTGAGGTGATGGAGAGCCTTGAAGACGAGGGTGAGGCTTGTTAACAGCAGGCATGTTACAGTGCTGAGATTAGAATTCAGGACTCTGGAAAGTTTGAAATGTAGAGAATTTTTTGCTCAAGCCCAATCTTGAATGATTTTGTCTATAAAAAGAGGACAGTAGCCCAGTTCTTTCAAAATGCAGGAGTTGCATTCTTGTATCAGGGAAGACCCATGATAAGGATGACTTGCTTTCTGGTAATAATAATAATAATAAGGATGGTATTTGTTAAGTGCTTATTCAGTACCAAGCACTGTTCTAAGCACTGGGGTAAGTACGAGGTACTCATCCCACAGTCAATACCATGAGCAAGCGCACGACTATTTCTCCCCACCATGTTGCACTGTATCCAGACACATATGTGCTGTTGAAAGAAACTTCCCTAATTCTTCTGTCGTGTTGTACCAAAAAAATAGTAGTGAAAACGTGCATTCTCGGGGGGCTGGGGAATACCTAAGTGTGTAGAAATGTGAAACTTCTGGACTGTCAGTAGAAGTGGGGAAATGAGAGATTTCAGGGAAGACCTCCTGAAGGAGATGTGGTTTTAGAAGGGCTTTAAAGATAAAGTTATGGTCTGCAGGATATGAAGTTGGTGAGGAGCTACTTCCAGGCTTGGTTAGGAGGGAGAGGGGGATTTTAGGAAGCTGAATTACTTGACAGGGCATTAGGTCCACTCCTTCAACCTTCTTGTTCCCCACAGACTTAACCCTTTATGTTTCAATCTGCAGGCTATGTACTGAATGCTTTGTTCTCCAATATCTTTTTCATTCATTCATTCAATCGTATTTATTGAGTGCTTACTGTGTGCAGAGCACTGTACTAAGTGCTTGGGAAGTACAAACAAAGTTCTGGCAGTTGGCCAATGGGAGGGATGTCAGGTGATGATGGTGATTTTCATGAAAGTGACTTAAGATGAGTGACTTTAGATGCAATTTCTTCTGTCCAGGACAGTTCACAACAGGGCCTTAGTGACCTTAAGCAGGACACCATACTAAAAATATATATTGCCAAACAGTGCTGGTGGAAAGTGTATTGGCAAAAGTATCTGCCAACTTGTTCACTATAGAACTGGAATTGTTAGGGTGTGACTATCACAACCACACACATTTTTCCCTGATAACACAAAGCTCCCCGCCAGCCACAAAAAATTCTCATCTTGCCATCAATATCTAGGTAGGAGAGATTCAGTGGATATTTTTGAACCATAAAAGTCAATTATGAATGATGCATGAAGTGGAAGTCAAAGTGAATTGTCATCGTCATTGCGGTGAGCTATCTCTATTATCATCTGTATATTTAAAACCATTTTACAGGGTAAAACACACATCAATGTAAATTGACATCTCCCTCTACTATTTGTGACTAATACAACCTGAGGGAAAATATGTCCCTTTTCGATAAGTGACACATGCTTTGCTGGCTGAAAAATGTAAAAAATACAGATATCCATATGCAATAGTCTAACCTTTTCCCAAGTAAGATAATGAGTACTTTCAAATGAGCACAGCTAGTAAGAAAGGGAATTTATATTCTGAATCTTGTTGTCCCCCTTAAATTACTCCATATTACAATGAGAATTTTGTGTCTACTGCTTATGAAGATACATGAAACTTCAAGGCCTGGAGCTGTGCTAAATTCCTGTCTGCCTTCCATTTTGAAGTACTGTATATTTTAAAATTTGTCTTTGTTTTGCATTTCACTGTAGAGGAAAATGTAATCTTTGACTACTCTCAAAATGGATGATTACTTATTTATTAGGTTTATTACAAACATGCTCTACAGCCTGAAGGCTCAGTGGTATACATTCCAGAGCAGAAATGCAGCAGTTAAGATAAATATAGCAGCCACAACTTCCCTTTGTATAAAGAAGTAATGTCAGAAGTCTCCATCCTTTGGGGTTAGTTCCTCCAAAATGGAATTCTTTTTCTATATTTATATAATAGACCAAAAAACTTGAAATGCCAGAAACAAAGAGGAAAAAGTCATTGCTTCAAATAATTATCAGCTGCAATAGACAGTGCAGGTTTACATGTTAAGATAGCTATTTGTGACTTCTGATTATTATATTTGCTACTGTTTTATTCACTAAACAGAAAATAATTTCAGACCAGTGTTTTTCTAAAACTAAATATCACATAGAATGATTAATTTTGACCCTTCAGAAATAGTAACAAACAGAATTGTAATTTTCCCAATTATTTCCATAAAGCAACAAAAAGTGAACATTGTATTGGATATCCTACCGTAAAAAGATGAGGGGAATGTAAGCATGAAACCACCTACAGATTTGTAGCTTCAGCCTTCAGGTTGTTTTTCAACAGCAACCACAAGTCGATCTCAGTTCCTGGGGCATATCTATCAATCAATCAATAAAGAGGATTTATGCTTACTGTGTGCAGAGCGCTGTACTAAAGACTTGTGAGACTTCATCAGAGTTGATAGATACACTCTCTGCCCACAATGAGCTTACAGTCTAGAGGGTAAGACTGACCTTAAAAAAAAAAATATTGGATATGAGTGTCATCAACTGGTCACAGCCCATCCAATTTTGTGTTCTAACACGAAAACAGAAATGATCTTACCTTTTGTCTGATGAAGAGGCTTATTCAAATGCTAATGAGGCTTACTTGTGGAAAGATAGCCCTTGACAATTTGTCTTTAGATCAAGAAACTATATGACTGATCTTTGAATCAATCAATCCATCAATCAGTAGTATTTATTGAGCACTTACCATGTGCAGAACACTGTACTAAATGGTTGAGAGACTAGACTTGATAGACATGATTCCTGCCCTCAAGGCTGAATTCCAGGAAACACTGTATTAAACTATCAATATTGGCACACTGCACATTCACAATCAGTGCATTGTTAGAGTGATCTGCACTTATGCATATGTGCATATTCAATTGTAAAGTCAATGATTTATTTTAATTTATTCTATCTCATTTTGTTCAATTCCCTATCTGATCCTTATTCTTACTGCTTTATAAATATTTTTATGTCTTTCTCCTCTATTAGAGAGTAAGCTTTTAAGGGTCAGAGAATTTGTCTTGTGCTCTTCTTGAAGTTTAATCCCCAAAGGAATGACAAGGTGGGGGAAAGTGAATAAGGAGTCACCCCCTCTATCACAGCTAAGGGATCAATCAACCAATCAATGTTATTTATCGAGCACTTATTGTGTGTGTGCAGAGCACTGAACTAAATACTTGGGAGAGTATACAGAATAAGTAGACATCTCACCTGCCTCACAGAAATTTATGGCCTAGCAGCTGCTAAGTGAAATATTCTGGGGAAGATAGAATAGGGCTCTGGAGTTCTGACCTGGAGCTGTGGCAGGGACATAGGCTTTCAGCAATTCTAACTTCAGCAATATTTATGCTGAAAATGGAATATGGGAGATACCAGGTTGTGGGTGGAAAAAAATCTATTCCTAATCAAGTCAATGAGGTTGCATTTTCCAAGTGAGAGGTTTATTAGAGACAGGCAGTGAAATATTTATTTTTAAGAATCTGGCAGTAGTTGAAAGAGGGGAGAGGAAGTCGATGCAAATTATAAATGACTCCTGGATGGCTTGTCAATTTAGACCAATCTCGACCTCGATCAACAGTGTGGATTGATATTTTGAGGAAGAAGAACTAAGTATTTGCACTTGGCATTCTTTCCCTTTCTGGCCCTGCCTTTGTTTCACAGGTAGCTGCTGCTGTCCCTCAGATGGCCCAGAATTCCAGGGGAAAGTCATGGCTGTGTTCCTCCACTGTTTGTCTTGGCAGGTGTTTCACCCCCCCTATACGTACAAGCACTCTACACTGGGCAGGGAACATTTCTACCAACTCTGTTGAATTCCCCCAAGAGCTCAGTACACTGTTCTGCACCCAGTAATCACTCGATAAATACCCCTGAATGATTCAGTTGATTAAAAATTGCCAGGATAAATGAAATGACCCTAGTGACAGGTTTGATCAGCAGGAAGCCAAGATAGTGCAATTTGTTAATTCCATAAGTAGGCCATTTCCTTTTAAACCTGGGGAACAAACCTTCCAGAAGAGAAAACAGGCTTACTACTTGGTACAATGACATTCACAGTATTTTTGGTGTCTGAGTAGTCCAAATATGCTACCATATAATGGCCTTGGCTGTCTTCCTAATGGGATGTTGAGAATGCAATAGCCACAGTTGCAGAGATCCAAAGAAATGGGGAATCTATGAGAAATTATGAACAAGACTTTTTTCAGAAGAAACATGTACTATTTGGGGGGAGGAATGCAATCTGCCTACCTCGGAGAAATGTTAGAATTGTATCTGTTCCTCTGAGATGTATTAAGTATTGTTCATCTTTTCTATACAGATGAAAATCTCTGGCATAAATGGTTGAGTGACACAAAATCCCATGGCAGGAGTTGAGTGACAATTAGAACTCTTGGGCCTTGAGTCTTGAATGGACTGCCAAACCTGCTGAGCCACATAACCTCTTAAAAGCAGGCTAATTGCGAGATCTTCCCTGGGGCTACTTCTGTTATTCACGGGCAGGACAGTTTCAAGAGCAAGCATGGGACAATGGGGTTATGATTGAGAAGGGGGAGAAACATAAAGGACAACCGAAGACATCGGGAATGGATAAAAGGCTATCTTGGGTTTTTCATTGGCCCTTCTAGACCCTCAGAAAAAAGTCTTTTCTTTACAGGAAAGTGATAGAGGAATGGCTTCTTTGTAACAGGAATACCCTTCCTGTTTCTCCCCTTTACAGCAAAGCTGCTTGTGGGCACAAGCATGCAACATTCATTCTAAAATAATGTAATAATAATAATACTGATAGCATTAATTAAACATTTACTTTTTTGCCAAGTACCAGACTAAGCACTGGGGAGATACAAGAAAATCAGGTCAGACACAACTCCTGTCCCAAATGGGGCTCTCTGCCGAAGTAGGAGGATGAATGGGTATTGAATCCCTGTTTTACTGATGAGGAAACTGAAGCAGCTTGAGATCTGCCCAAGGTCTCACAGGAAACAAGTGGCAAAGCTGAGATTAGAACCTAGGTTCTCTGATTCCCAAACCTGTGCTCTTTCCACTAGACCACACTGCTTCTTAAGTGCCTGTTACAGCACAGTGCCCCAAGAGAGTGTTCAATAAATGCTAATGCCCCTACTACTACTACTACAACTACTATTGTGGTTGAGAGAGATTCTTGTTGATCATTTCATCTCCATCAAGGCAGAGTGAGACCACCTCCACCCAGCCGGTTTTGCAAATGACAGACCACTGAACATTTCCTAGAACCAGGCTTCTGGGGAGAGGTGACCCCACTTTACAATATCTTTTAAAGATTAGGGGCAGATAGAGGGGCTACTGATCCTTCCTGGAGTACAATGAGAGAGACTGTAAGCCTGGTGTGGGCAGGGAGTGTCTCTCTTTATTGCCAAATTGTACTTTCCAAGCACTTAGTACAATGCTCTGCACACAATAAGCACTCAATAATAATAATTATGATGGCATTTGTTAAGCGCTTACTATGTGCAAAGCACTGGTCTAAGCGCTGGGGAGGATACAAGGTGATCAGGTTGACCCAAGTGGGGCTCACAGTCTTAATCCCTATTTTACATATGAGGTAACTGAGGCACAGAGATTGAATGAGTGAATGGCAGGAGCTCAGTGCATTTCAAAGTGCTACATAAATCTGCTACAGCCAGAGCTGGAACTAGAACCCAAGTTTCCTGATTTCCAGACCAGAAGTCTTTCCACTGGAGCAGCAGCAGGACCGAAGAGGAGGATAGAGATTGCCTATTGGGGCAGAGACCCTCTACCTTTTTTCAAGGGGAAGATTCCAAAATTGAATAAAACCCTCTCAGCAAGGATCAGCTTGTAAGTGCATCCTCTCTGGCAAACACTGGAGGAAACAGAGTCCCATCCAGAGAAATTCGGCACTTACTCTTTTTTTGCTCCCTGGCTCTGTGAGGGGAGGCCATTTTTCTTACGCCATCCTTGGCAGATCACCACGCTGCACCTGCTGCTCCACCTGCCTTTCACTGGAGAGTGATATTTAAAAATGTTACACAATTAGAGAGCGACTGAAAGGACTCAATTCGCATTTCACCTCCTGGGGCTCTGTTGTTCATCCTCAAAAGCAGCTGATGATGATTTGAGAAGCACAGCGAATGGCATGGCCCCTGTCTTTAATTCCTCTTTTGAAGAACTCCATGGAGCCAAGTCCCTAGAAAGGACAATGAATAGAAAATGGTTCCCACAGGACCCACTTTGTAAGTGGTCATTGAGCCATTCTGAGCAAAAGGACAGTTCAGGAAGAGAAAATATTGCCAGTCAGACCAGACCTTCCAAGAAACCTTTACCAAAGGAAACAATTGTGTTTGACTTCCACTACTGTGACATCTTCATCTTTACAACTTCATCGTTATTTTTATTTCCCTAGGAACTCATGTTCCAGAAGGGATTCTCTATGCTGATGGCTGTATTGGCCGGTCTGCTGAAGTGAAACTCTCACCATCATTAGATATGTGGCAAGTGCTATCATGCTACTGGGATTATGTTGTGCTAGCTGTGCTAGAATTCCACTTTTTCTAACATCTCCCCAAATCCTAAATTGCATCAGTCACTCAATCAATCAGTGGTATTAATTGAGCATTTACTGTTTGCAAAGCACTGTACTAAGCATGTGGGAGAGTACGGATGGTTTAGTAGACATTATTCCTGCCCTCAAGGAGTTTAGAGTTTAATAAGGGAGATCAACAACAAAATGAGTTACAGGTAGGAACTGGATCACCCACTAATCACTTGTAGAATTTTATATGTTTATTCATACCATCCTTAGTATTTATGTAGATATGTATGATTGATCAAATGATCAATTCATTTATTTTGATTACTCCATTTGTAAATATTTTTGTCTGTCTATTCCATTAGAATATATAAGTTCCTTGAGGACAAGGAATGCATTCATACTTCTGTTATTCTTTCCCATGTGCTTAGCATATCATGGTGCCTCTAACGGGTGTTCAACAAATAACTTTACTACTACCACTACTACTACTACTACTACTACTAGTAGTAGTAGTAGTAGTAGCATAGTTCAGTGGAAAGAGCATGGGCTTGGGAGTCAGAGGTCATGGGTTCTAATCCCAACTTCGCCACTTGTCAGCCGTGTGACTTTGGGCAAGTCACTTAACTTCTCTGGGCCTCAGTTCCCTCATCTGTAAAATGGGGATTAATACTGTGAGCCCCACGTGGGACAACCTGATCACCTTGTATCCTCTCCAGCGCTTAGAACAGTGCTCTGCACATAGTAAGTGCTTAATAAATGCCATCATTATTATTAGTAGTACTACTGCACTATCACAGTAACAAATTGGCCCTTTATGAGGCTCATTAAACCACTTCTGTATTTTTATCAAGAAAACTCTGTGGTTACACTACCAGAACGATTGCAGATGGAGAGCGGGCCGTTCTGGGAGAGATGTGTCCGTAGTGTCACTATGGGTCGGAAATGACTCGACGGCATAAGACAAGACAAGACTGAGGAAGAAACAAATGTAAGGTTAGTACCCCAGAATCTCTGAGGAGAAACTGCACCTACAAGTTACTTCTATCCTTTCACTTTAGTTTTCAGTGAATCAAACAAAAAAAAAAATCATTGAAAATCATTTTAAAGACTATGGCTAGATTCCACATACTTGTAAGGAGAAGCACACTGCTAATGGTAGCTACCTATTCCTACAATTGCCGATTTCCAGATAGTTGTGCAGTATACAATGCACAATTTGTTTCACAGCTTGTCCTCCGAATTAGGAAACATCAGTTAGCATTTTGCTCTTTGTTTCTTTAGGAGAAATGTAACAGATTATTGAAAGTCACCTCCTGAGTTTGTCAACGCCTGCTCTAATGAATTAGGAAAAGACTAATATTAGAAAAATACACTGCCTATGGATAAATGATTAGCCTTAGGGTTGGAAGCAAACGTTTTCCTAGTTGATTAAAATGCATTAGAGAAAAGCATCCAGTCTTTAAAAGCCAAAGCACCCAATCTCTAATGATAAATTAACCCTTTCTTATTATTTTACATGTCCATTCGCTGACTGACATATTCAAGGTCACTAAACTCATTTGAAGAAGTAGGAGTTGGATAAAGCATTTTTTACATTAATAATCATTTAGATTCACTTACATGTAATTGTATAATTAACCTTCAGTTTCTAATGGAGAGTTGGCCATGTGTGTCCTACCTTGCTTGTTATGTACAACTTGTGATTGACAGGAAAGCGATGATCAAGGCTCATCTGTTGTTTTTCAGTGGGAGAAACCATCAGACAGATAAATCAAATAAATATCTGGATCCTAACTCAGCAATAGTCTCAGTTGATGGTATGCTCCTTGAGGGAAAGGGAAAAGAGCCCTACATTCAAGAGGTGCCCAATAAATATCTGAACCATTGACTGATTCTCTGGGTGTGCATATTCCCTTATAAGCAAATACTGCAATTTGAAAAATACAGTAAATTTCTGAGAACATCAGGCCACTGTTGTTCTTAACTTCCCCCTCAAAATCCTTAACTTCCTCTCAGTTTTCCTTGTGCTTTGGGGTTTGCTGATTGACAGCAAATTTGGTTTTAGAAATCAAGCTAACTGGATTCATACTGAGAGCAGAGGAGCAGTCGTAAGGAGGGCAATCAGAGCACCTGGAATGCTAAGCAGCCTTCCTGGAAGCTCATTTTTCTTTTCTCCTCTTCCTATGCAGCATGTCCTGGTTCTACCTCTCATTTGCTCTCAATTCACCAACTCAGTACCGGTCAAGGTGGAATCCATCACTGGAATCCATCATTCTATGCTGAGGGGTAATTTGTGTCAAGTCTAATGACAATTACTCCTTTTAATATCTGAGGAAGCCTAGGTCCTGAAAGCAGTGACTTCCCAGGGGACTGTGGGGAAGTTACACTCCCAGGGCATCTGGGGAAAAGGGAGGATCATTCTAGTTTATTGCCTTGAAACATAAAATTTTATTATTATCATTATTATTATTTTATGCCCGAAAGAGAAGAAGGTATTGGAATTAATGCCTTATGTACTGCCGGGGAATGGAAATATACAAACAAAAATATGACATATGGGTAATTTATAGCAACTAAGTGTGTTTCCCCCATTAAGATGGGTTAAACTTAGCTCACGGCTTCTCTCTGTCAACACACCCAGCCATCTCTAGGTAAGATCGTCTGGTCCATGGGAAGATGATTGTTAACTTGCTAAAAAGGTATAGTCATCCTTCTCTGGACTGAGATACAACTGTCAAATCCATTTTAATCTGTGTGATATATTGTATCTAGTGAGATCAAATGCAAGGTGGCAGGATAAGTGTGCATTAAAAGATGCCCTGACCTTGCTGCTCAAAACCGCCTTTAGAAAGAAGTAATTGTCTTTTCCCATTAGTTGCATTCGTACAGTAAATAATACATAAATTACAATCTAAGCTACAAAGAGAACAATCGCTCTGCTGATTTGAAATTCAGAAAACACACCAGATTATGCTTTCAGGTGGCAAGAGCCCTAGGGTTCCTTGGCTGTCTTTTGTGTTACACAGTCTTGTAAGTGCTGCGGGCTGACAGATGCTTATCAAACATTCATGTAAACACTGTTATCAAAGCCCTGCTATCCAGCTCTGCTTTCACACAAGAGGGTCAGCATGGAACATCATTAAAGCAAGGCCAGAGAGAGATATGCCACGCCACTGGTTTTGAAATTCAAGAGAACTCTCCTGTTATGTTCTCCTTGTGCTAAAACACAACACCTAAACTGTTAACTTCGGTGACAGGAAAGATAAACACAGAGGCAATGTATTAAACATGGCAAGGTTTTTAATTAAGTATGGATTCAGTCGAGTGTTTCTTCAGGTTGGTCATGCCAAAAGAGACTTTTGGATGTCTCAGGTCATCTGGCAACACAACGAAAGGCCTGTCTGTTTTGATTTGTAAATTACCAAGATTGGAATGAGCCTCAGCAGGAGGAAGAACCACGACAAAAGTCTTAAAGAGCTTTTGTGAAAATAAGGGAGGGCGATTCGGTTCTGCCCTCAGAGTGTGTGTACTTAACAACTGCCTGGGTCTCCTTGATAAAATGAGCTATTATTTGTGCATGCAAAGTAGCTCATTTTGATGCACTAATGAGGAAATATGGAAAAACTTTGTCAATCTGAGCGCTAGAGTTGGGATTGAAATAAAATGAATCTAACACTGGGAATCAATTTAGTTTATGTTTTCAGCCTTTTTTCTTTTCTTTCCTCTGTTTTCTGCAAAGGGCAGTTCACAGTCTATTATCTCCAGCAATGAAATAGAGAACTCAGATATATTTTGCTTGATTTACTTAAAACACACCCATTTCTGTGGGGCCGCTGAGCTCCACCTATACACAATACAAATGACGTGTTTAAGTTACCGTTCTCTAAGCGGGAGGGAAAGGGGATGATGAGGGATGGGGGTGGGAGACGGGATATACACAAGAGGGCACCAGACCAAAAGGGAAATATTTCTGATTTCTCTGAGTGGGAGGTGAAATGCTGAAGTCCACTGTGCCTCTTCAACATAAATGTAGATAGGTTTGTCCAGCGGACCAAATCCGCTTCTATTGCTCCAGCTGATGTGAGAAAAGAATAGCCTGAGTTCAGCTGGCATAAAAAAGGAGGTAGTGAGCAAATGTTTAATTTTCCTACTTGTTATTCCTAAAAGCAAAGGTTTGTTGCCTTGATATAAATTCAAAAAATGTAGATGTGCATTCTTTCCACACTTTCAAACAGAACTCCTTCTGTACAGACTGGTAATGTGCTAACGCCTTCATTTTTGTGCAGTCCGAGCATGGGTGATTGTATCCGTGGCAGCCAATATGAAGTTAAATTAGCCATGAAGAGGAGACAAAGATAAGCCACTTGCTTGAAAAGTATTAAGGGTCAGACTAATGGAAAAATGTCCTAATGGCTTTAGTTATTGACTTTGTTATTGCTTTTTCAGTATGTTTTGATGCTCTTAATGAAAGTGGATATAAGAAGTGTGCGTCTCTATACGTACTATACGATGCAAAGGAGACAAAGCCTTTAGTGTTTCTCCAGAAAGCCTAAATGAGTTCCAAAGCAGTACAATTAAAGGAGCTGCTAAAAGAGGTGGATTCCATTCAGGTTGCTACTTCCATTTTAGCAGGACACTGGGAACCAGTCATTAACTGCCCTGATGAAAGTCACCCATATTACAGAGCTCACGTCTTAAACTATTGTGACGGGTTAATTGGAGAGCTGAACTGTTCTTTTTTCTAGGTCTCCCTGCCATTTGCCAGAAGTACCAACTTCCAAGTTGAAAGCATTCTCTCAGCATTTTCTCTTCTCACTAGGATAGATCCAACTTTTTATGTGGGTGAGACACTGTTAAGGCCATTCAAATCAATTTTTCAGACAGGGATGTTGAGGAATTAGGCAGTCGAGACCTCATAGCTTAGATTGTAAACTCTTTGACGGCAGCGACGATTTGTTTAATGTTCATTTACTATTCCCAAGATCTTTCTAACGTACAAAGTAGGCATTCAATCAATACTTGGGGTTAAGGTCATGTCTCCCCATTTTGTCTGATTTCTTATATGTCCAGAGGGGCTGCCTTGATGGTGGAAGGCATGTTCTGAAGTTCATTATACTGTAGCGTTCTCACCATCTGGGTAGCTCTCCTTCTTTGTCTGTGATGCTGATGGTCCCATCTGCAGGCCCCAAAACCAGGCATTTATGTCACAGAGAATTTGAGAGTGGAGTTTTTAATCTGCCCAGCAAATTCTCCCAAAGTCCCTTTATTCATTCTTGGACACACAGGATACTGTGGGGATTGGGGAATGAAAGTATTTTGGGTTTCGAGAGGGAGGTGGTACGTTTCATCTTTTTTCAGGCCACGAAGCTATGTATTGGAGTGCTAAGTAATAGAGGTGTTGAAATCCTCTTCCTTGTGTGCAACACTTAGAACAATTTTTCACACAAAGGAAATGCTTCCTTGCTGATGTTTGCAAGTACCTCTGGCAGGGCTTCGCACATAGTAAGCGCTTAACAAATGCCATCATTATTATTATTATTATCATCTCCCATGACACCACCACATGGGTAGATTATGGGTAAAATAATAGCCTCCAGAATGCCAGTTGTAACGAGTAAAATCTAACTATTCATTTTTACTGTAAAGCACAATAGATTACTCCACCTACCCCGCTCCCCTTCCTACAAGATTTGCAGTTAAGTGAGGAAGGGCCAGCATATGGGCAGTGAAGGATGAAGGTTGTAATCTGGAAGTGTTGAACTACTGCAGAAAATTACTTTCTGTCCTACAGGTAGCACTGGGTCAGGAACAAAAAGGTCATCATTTTTAAAGCCCTGGCAGGAGATCACACACATGACTACCTCGGCCCTGACACCTTAGTAATTTATAAACGTTGCAGTATGGGGAAGCTATTCTTCATCTATGTTGCACAAATAGCACCCTGGCCTGTGTGCGTAATCTTCAAGCCGATGCCAGTTGTCTTCAAATACAAAAAGATGATAATCATTAGCAATTTTATAGGTCAGGAGAAATTTACACATCGCTCTCATTCTAGGATTTTGGGTTGTGAACCTACAGTTGTCCTGAATCAGAGTAGAGTTTAATTAGATCTCTTTTCTGCTATGAAGCTTTCAGTTTTCGCTATATCTGCCAGGATAGAAGAGTACAATATTCTTTGACAATGCCAATTAGACCTTCTGTTTGGTTTTTATTGGAAAAGTCCTTGACCATTAAGCCAGAACAGTGCAACAAACAAAACATTTGATTCTTTCTGACTTTGATGCCTCCATAATTACTGCACCCATTGGCTCTTAACAGACCAATGGATACAGCCGTAATTTTCCAGGAAAAAAAAAAAGTTTGCCAACAGATTGAAGCTGCTCTGCCTGTGGACAAATCAGGGGATGTCTTTGTAACTATGATATCATACCCCTTTCTTTTCAGATTGAGAGCCTGGACAATGTCTTATCTTTAGTTGGTGAATATTAATCTCAATCTCGAGCTCAAAGAGGGTCAACCTAAAATATGCTGAGATGGCTGAGGATGCCAAGAAATGCCTGGAAGCTGTAATTTGAATACACTTTCAGTCATCTGAGAAATGAGGAAAGTTACTGGCTTGGCCTTCAGCTACTCTGCTACTCTAGTCTAACAAATCCGATTCCTCCTGTTTGTCCTCTTGGGGCCAACTTCCATCCTTTTAATCCCTTTTTGTTGTCCTTCTCTGTGCCTTCTCCAGTTCATCCATATTCTATTCACAGCTCTGTGACCAAAATTGAACATATAGCTGCAAGAAAGGTAGTCTCAATGCAGAATATAGCAGAGGGCATACTTTCTTACCTAGAAAGCCACACTCCTGATCCATGTTGTCTTGTCCATAACTGCCATGTTGTCTCAGATTTAGTTTCTAGTCACTATGCTCTCCCCAGCTTTTTCCTGTAGCACTCCTGTCTAGTCAGTATTTCTCCATCCTGAAGATGTACTGTTCATTTATTTTGTGTCTCCAAATATGCTACCTTACCTTTGTCTCTATTCATCACAGTCACTTTTAATTTCATTCCTGTCTTCCATCTACTCCATCTTTTGTGCTTTACTCCTCTCAGTAGCCTGAGAGGAGTACTTGCATGCACTGTAAGCAATTTCTGCCAGGCGATCTATGTGCTATCAGTTCTACCCCAATGCCAGGGCAGGACTCTGAAGTCACTACCTTAGCTCCATCTCTTGAATTAGTCGTTGGCAAATTGCTGATTTCAGTGGTATCACATGATCCACATGCCAACCTACATTGAGAGAAAAATGAAGCATATTCTTTCTCTTTCATTTTTCAGATTTCCCAAATGTTGGAGCCAGAACACAAAAAACAATATTCTCTTTCAATTCCAGAGATTCAAATTAGTTTGTACTTAGGGAGAAAAATAGTTGTTGGGGGAAATCACAGGGAAGTAAGTTATTGGGAAGATCAAAGATTTAATCAGCAGAGACAGAGGCATGTATTATTTGTACCTCTCCCCTCCCTCCCCAACCATCCCCTTCCACCATAAACCTCAGATAAAGAGTGGAACTACATGAGGAAATTTCATATGTCTTTTCATGTAACCTCAGCAGTTGATTTCACTGATGGGGGCTGTCAATATGCTTCATTTCAGAAACAAGTAGCTTTGCTTACACATAACTCATCTGACCTTTATTAGGAGTTACGACGATAAGTGCCTGAGACCTCACTTAGGATAGGCCTTCCGTCAGTTCTGCTTCTTACTAAGAAAGAGGGACTGAAAATTAAACAAAACATCTTATTGTACAATGGAAGCATGTGGTCCCCAATTCAAAGGTCCCAATCAGTGTAAATGATGGAATGCCCCTGACTCATCTTCTTTCTGTTTGTTTTTCATGGGGGGGTGTGTTTGCTAGATGATATCTGAATGTGCTTTCAGTCTGGTGATCTGGGGAACATCAAAAGGTGGTGGAAATGGCTGAATGGGAAAATTAACATTTGTAAATGAGGACTGGCCCACGTTTTGCAGAACCAACATCTTTTGAGTAGTATTTGCAAGTCTGTGTGATACCTGGACACAGTGGGGAAAATAAAGACTATGAAATGCTCCTTCTCTATGACCTACAAGCAAGGGAATAAGGGCAGTGAGTTCAGGTCTAAGCTACCCTGGCTAGGATATAAAATGTGTTGGCATTCAGTCCCTCTGCTTTCTAAAGACTCATCTCCAACCTTTCCTTCCTGCAGGACAAATTTCAAATTAAATTGCTTCTGTAGATTGAAAACCATGCAAGGGAAACTGAATGTCGTGACCTTACTAAACTGGAAGCACTGTTAAGTTCCTTAGGGCAAAGATCATGTCTTGAATTCTATTGTACTCTCCCTAGCACTTTTGGTGGGCTCTAAACACAGTAGGCTCTCAATAAATATTACTAATGAATCATGAAAAATGACCATGTGATCACTGATGAGCAGATAGAAAATGGTTGAGAGACTTTTCCCAAGGAGAAAGTCTGCCTGCTGTTACATTATATCTCTCATTTCCGACTACAACCCAGCCCACACAGTTCGTTCCTCTACTGCCAACATACACGCTGTACCTTGATCGTGTCTACCTCACGGCTGACTTCTCGCCCACATCCTGCCTCTGATCTGGAATGCCTTCCCCTTTCATCTCAAACAGAGAATCACTTGTACCATCTTCAAAGCCTTATTACAAGTGCAACTCCTCCCAGAAGCCATCCCCTACTAAGCCCTCATTTCCTCTTCTCACACTCCCTTCTGCTGGGTTTTGTACCCTTTTTTCATCTCAGCGCTTAGTACTGTACCCTGCACTCAGTAAGTACTCAATAAATATTCATTCAATCGTATTTATTGAGCGCTTACTGTGTGCAGAGCACTGTACTAAGCGCTTGGGAAGTACAAGTTGGCAACATATATGACTGATTGATTGATTGATTGAAATATGACTGATTGATTGATTGGGTGATTGAAGAGACGAATGCATTCACCGATTTAACGTTTCTACATTTCAAACCCACACTAGAAAAGCTAGTATAAGCCACTAAACAAAAGTGGTCCACAGTTTTTGGTGTTTCATCACCAAAGGATGAAATTTATGGAGGAAAAAAAAGTTGAATTTTTATGGCACTGAAAGAGCTGTATCTATGGACAATGTTGAATATGCACAAAATATAGATGATGAGATATGAGAGGATGCATTGCTGATTGGATGCCCACAATAATTATACAGTCACATATGGTATTCACAATGGCTTATGCAAAATGCAACTGCGTTTTAAGAACTTCATATAGAGATTTGCTGACTGAGTAAAACTGTGCCATATTATTTATCTATATGCCGATTGCTCCCAGAAGTCCTTTTGATATCAGTCTTCATCTCTTACAGACATTTTTTCCTCCTCATATCTTGTCTTTAAAATGATTCTTGCTTATTAATTACTAAATGCCGATGAACTGAGTTGAAGTTCAAAATTAATCACCGAGAGGGTTAAAGGGTATTCAAGATCCTGGCAAACTCCCTCTGAATGAGCTTGTCTAAATTGGCATGTTGATGATACAGGGGTTACTTATAGGCCCTGGGTTGGGGTGCCTGGATTGGGCTGGGAGACAGGACTGTGAAGTCCCTTCAAAAATACCCAATCGTACCACCTGACCTCCATTTTGGAGGCAAAGCGTGCCCCCTGAAAGAGCTGACGGTGAGCAGAAGCACTGAGGGACCCTCCCAGAACTCCCTCTTTTTATGGTATTTGTTAAGCTCTCACTACATGCCAGGAATTATACTAAGCGCTGTGGAAGGTACCAGGTCATCAGGTTGGACACAGTCCATATTCCACATGGATCTCACAGTCTTAATCCCCATTTTACAGATGAGTTAACTGAGGCACAGAGAAGTTAAGTAACTTGCTCAAGCTCACACAGCAGACAAGTGGTAGAGCTGGGATAAAAACCCAGATCCTTCTACTAGGTCCATGCTCTATCCACTAAGCAACACTGCTTCTCTAATTTCTCACCATTAGAGAAGCATTAGAAATCAGGGCGGCCTAATGGTTGACATCATCTCCTCCCTTTTCACCATCTCCAACTTCTATTGTGGAGGCAGAAGGTAGGGAGAAATGCCAGCCTCCCCATTATTCAGAATGCTGGGATGGTTGTAGACTGTAATCTTGTTATGGGCAGGGAATGTGTCTGCTCTATTGTTATACTGTACTCTCCCAATGCTTAGTACAGTGCTGTGCACTCAAAAAATACGACTGACTGTCTAATAGTTTGGATAAGGTGGTGGAGTGGACGATTGATTTAGAATGAAATATTTCTCATTTTGGTTACTTTTTGCTGGCTGTCCTCATGACTTATAGATTGTGACTCCCCTATAGGTCAGGAACTATGACTGAATTGACATTTATATATTCTTCTTAGCATTTAGTACAGTAGAATTGCCCAGTAATTGTTACTACTGATTTGTTGATTATGAATTACTGGCATGAATTGGGCATCTTCTATACGATATCGTGGCTAGAAATGTCAACTGAAAGTGTGTATGTGTTCGATTAAAGTGGCTTAGTGGAAAGAACATTCATTCATTCATTCCTTCAATCGTATTTATTGAGCGCTTACTGTGTGCAGAGCACTGTACTAAGCGTTTGGGAAGTACAGTCCTGGGAGTCAGAGGATCTAGATTTTAACGTTTGCTTTACCACTTGCCTTCTGTGATACTTTGGATGAGTCACTTAATTTCTCTGTGTTTCAGTTTTCCCACCTATAAAGCGGGGTTTCCTTCATACTTAGACTGTGAGCCCCATGTGGAACAGGGACTGCATCTGACCTATCTTGCATCTACTCCTGAGCGTACCACAGTGCCTAGAACATAGTAAACACTTAAACAATGCTATTATTATTATTATTATTATTGTTACCTTCATGCAGCCAAAGCAAGGTAGAGGGTTGGCTAGTGATCTGGTAAAGTAAGGCCACAGGGGGTTGTTTGGGCCAAAAGGATCCAATTACATCATTTTAAATAACTCGATATTCATCAGATAATTGCCATCTCTGGCCTCCAGTCCTATGCTAAGTAGACATGACTGCAAGTGGAACTTACAGGGAGTAAATTGCCTGTAAAATCAGAGGTAGTTTCGAGTTCCAAACTTCCAGTTTGTCTCAAGGCAGTCCTCTTTCCCACATGTCATCAAATCAAGTTTTCATATGCACAAAGCCAAAAGTCAAACGGCCTTATTCTGTCCAGGCAGCTTGGGTTCCCAAAGGTGAACACTCTATCTCCAAAAGTCGAAAGGATCAGTGCTATGCTAGCTGCTTCTCTGGAGACTGTACACTGTTTGAATCATTAATGCATCCTCACTGGCCCCACAAGTATGATTTCTAATACTTAACTATCCCAGAGCCCCCTCTTACCGATGCAGTAATCAGTCGACAGTTCTCCAGTCTGGCTTTGAACTGAACAATATGTTTGAAGGCCATCCTTTGACTTTGCTTTGCCTTTAACTTTGCTTTCCAATGCAGCTCAGAATCTAGACAGCATAAAAGTAAGACACATGCTGAAGCACAGATGACCCAGAGAAAGGTTTTCTCTTTTCTTTCACCTTCTCCCAGAAGCGGAAATCACATAAAAAAGAATCTCCTACCCAGGGCAATTTCGCAGTCCACTATGCAGGCTTTCAGTTGATGGGGGTGCTCACAGTCAATAAGGAAGAAGAATTCTACACATTAACTATACCATTTTATTTCCAAGACAATTGAAGGGATGTGCTAGTTTAGCCCAAATGCCAGAGTTGTATCATACACCCTAACATGAGGGCACAACACTCAGTGCACTTGTACATTTGAGCATAAATTACTTTTCGGGCCAAGCATCTGGGTGAGGAGATTGATTATTTCTATTTATTTTCGTTGAATCTAATTTTAGGCCCTTTGGTTAATGAACAAGATTCCTTGGAGTTCTTCTAGGATCAGCATCAAAGGAATAAATGATCTTTTCAAAGGAATTGTTTGACGCCAATAACAATTAGTCAATGGATAGATTGATTTGGACAAATGAAAAGCTGTGACCTCCATTTCTTGGTAGTTTGAACAAAACAGAGGAATACTGGGACATTTGTTTTCTCACCCTTTATAGGCTTCTGCTCAATATTCAGATTTAATACATGCCCACATAGGGTAAAATAGTTTCTACCAGTCAGACTGAAAGCAGATCATCTGAAAAATCCTTTTGGTTAACAAATGAATTATTTCAGACCTTGCTGAGGTTTGGGGAATTGAAACACTTTCTCATCCTTTAAAAAGAACAATAATAATGATAAACATTTATTTACAAGGGCAAGAGTCTACCAGTGCTTAGTCACTGGGAGTAAATGGCTGACTTTGGAAGTAGGTGCACTTGTTTGGAATTGGTATAGAACTAGATCAGTAATTCACTCAATTTGCAGTTTTGGCCATAATAAATCAACACCCTTCTCCCTCTTCATTCCTTGGACCAGTGTAATAGGCGCCGTAACAAGGTGGAGAAAGTCCAAGCACCACTGCTTTCCTCACCTTATTACAGTGCCTATTCCACTGCTGCCAAGGCATAAGCATTAACATTATTCAGTGTTTACTGATTAACAATGTCAGTGTCTTTCCTAACAAAGGGCTTATAATAGATGGTTTATATACTGAGGTGTATTTTCCTCATACAGGATGTTTAGCTTGCATATATGTATATACTTTCCCACAAAAATGACAAAGCCAATAAGATGGTTGCAATTTGGAGTGCCCAACCCAAAGACAACCACTGTTTTTATCCTGTCTGGCACACAGGACTGGGAGTCAAGAGACTTGGGTTCCAAGCCTGGTTTTGCCACTTGCCTTCTTGGTGACCTTAGGAAAGTCACTTAGCATCTCTGGACCTCAGTTTCCTCATCTGTAAAATGGAGATTGAGTGCCTGTTTTTTCTCCGCCTTTGACTGTGAGCCTCATGCAGAAAAAGGGTCCATTCCTAATTGAACTGTCTTTACCTCAATGCTTAGCACAGTACTTGGCACATAATAAACATTTAACGGAGTCCATAATTATTATTATTATTATTATTCAACATGGCCTAGTGGAAAGAGCATGGGCATTGGAGTCAGAGGATCTGGGTTCAATTGGGGATCCTTCACTTGCCTGCTTTGTGACTTTGGGAAAATCACTTAACTTCTCTGTGCCTCAATTTTCTCATCTGCAAAATGGGAATTTAATAACTATTCTCCCTCGTATTTAGATTGTGAGCCCCATGTTGAAAGAGATGGGGTCCGACCTGATTATCTTCTACCTGCCCCAGTACTTTGAATAATGTTGACACTTAGTAAGCACTTAACAAATACCATAATTACTATGATTAAGAGATCCCTGGAGTTAAAGGAGCAATCACCCCAGTTGAGACAGAACATCAACAGTTTCCAGGCATGAAGCAGAGCTTCGCTGGCAGCCATCACTAATGAAGTTGGCACCTCAGCAAACCGAGTCCTGGAAACTGTGCCAAACTTAGATTCCTAAGGGCCTGAATGAACAGATGTCCAGTTTGTGTGTCTACATACTGCACCCCTCTTTTTGAACTGCTTCTACAAATTCCTTTTGTCAGATTGCGATAATAGCCCTTTATGTTGAAATCCTTATGGTTCCATGTATCCAAGCAAGATGAAGAGTAAGCCACCATAAAGATCCAATTTAATCTTCAAAAGATATTCATATATTTTCTTCCTCTTGCCATCAGGGTAGCTGCTTGACCTAGTGGAAAGAGCATGGGCCTGGGAATCAGAGGACTTGGGTTCTAATTCCAGCTCTGCCATATACCTGTTGTGTGACCTTGGGCAAGTCTTTTCTGTGACTTTTCTGTGACTTTTCTGTGACTCAGTTCCCTCATCTGCAGAGTGGGATTCAATACCTGTTCTCCTTCTTCTCTAGCACCATGTGAGACCAATCATTTTGTATCTACCCCAGTGCTTAGTTCGACACTTGGCACGTAATAAGAACCTAACAAATACCACAGTTATCTCTTCTAGAGTGTAAGCTCCAAGTAAGCGGGGAAAGTGTCTACCAACTCTGTTATACTGTACTCTCCCAACCACTTAGTACAGGACTCTGCACATAGTAAACACTCAATAAATATGATTGATAAGTATTAACCATATTTATTGAGTGCATACTGGAGATGAAGCACTCTACGAGGCCTTCAGGAAAAATAATAATAAAAAGATATTAGTAGTGGTAGTAGTAGTGGTTGTACTCTTCCAGGCATTTAGTGCAGTGTTCTGCACTCAGTAACCTCTAAATAGATATGAATGGTTGATTGACTGAAGTAGAAGATGTGGTCCCTATCTTTGAAAACCTTACAGTTTTAGAGTTTAATGGCCTCGAAGTGTTCCTTGTCTATGGCTGTCAAAGGGAACAACTTCAGCAGGTCTGATCCCAGGGCTTAAAATCAAAATCGATCTTGTAACATGGAAATGTAAATTTCATTTACCCAGAAATCAGAAAGGGTCAATGATTTACAACCCTAGCCCTTGCTAGCGTCCTATTAGTAAAGGTAATTTGTTGTCATAGCAGTGGACTTCATTGAGCACCTTCAGCATGCAGGGCAGTGTACTAAGCACTTGGAGATAGAGACAAAACAGGCTGCTCTGTAATCTGCTCAGTAGCTCTGTAATCACACCAAATGTTTTACAGTGGGATTGTGACTCAAATCCTGAAAAACATCCCTTTGGAATTGATGGGCAGTACTATAGAAAACAGATTTATATATTATCCTCCATCCTTGTGTTTTAGCCATTTAAAATTGATGGGATTACAATTTTATGGATTTGTGAACATTTTATCTCCCATCTTGACCTATATTGTAGAGATTCGTATATATATAAGGATGTAATTCTTATGTAAGAGACTCTCCAGTAATTTATATCCAGAAACATCATGCACCCTTCTAAGAAACTTGAGTGCTGAGCAAAACAAGTCACAGCAAGGATGCTGCCACTTCTTAAGACATCGCTCTTGCTTTTCAACCAGACAGGTAATTTTGCTCTGTGAAGCCAATATTCTCTCCGCAGCTGTTACACTATGCTTCATGGCTTGTATTTTCTTAGATAAGATTAGATTGCTTAGATTTTGCACTGAATCTACTGAAAATCAACATCATAATAGTAATCACCAAGGTACGTTATTCCATTATCTTGGGCCACATTAGGGAGAGGTCACGGAGACCCTGGATACATGCTACCAACACTGTGCTTTCAACTCTGCCAAAGTCAGTTTTTCTCCCTTGTGATGCCTCCTCTGCAGTCCTCAAGGGGCCATTGATAAGGCCTTGGGAAGCCCAAGCAGAAGAGTTGAACCAATATCTTTGATGCTAATGTTTGTTTAATAGTAAAAAAAAAATGCTTGAAACCATGGATCTACATCAGTGGATAGATCATGGGCCTGGGTTCTAATTCCGGTTCTACCACTTGTCGGCTGTGTGACCTTGGGTAAGTCATATCACTTCTCTGTGCTTCGGTTACCTCATCTGTAAAATGGGGATTAAGATTGTGAGTCCCATATGAAACAGGGGCTGGGTCGTACCTGATTATCTTGTATCTACCCCAGAACTTAGCACAGTTCCTGGCACATAGTAAGCGCTTAACAAACACCATAACAAACAAGAGGGAAGAGGGGAGAATCTTTGATGACACTGGATCTGGAGACAAGACATCAATCAATCGATCAATGGTATTTATTAAGCACTTACTGTGGGCTGAGCACTGTACTAGATGCTCGGGAAAGTGCACTTTAACAGACCTGGTAGATATATGATCCCGGTCCACAGGGGGTTTATAGTCAAGAGGGGGGGAGAGACATTAAAATACATTTTGGATAAGGAAAATAGTACCTATAATGCCTCAGTGACTATCATCAGTATTGAACTGGCTTTTCACAGTCCTGAAACAAAGGTTCCCGAGCATACAAAATGAGAATTTTCATAAAACAACTACAAAAATGATCATCCTTCTTTCAAAATAAAGGGAATTACAAACATCTACAATCATCAGCATTAGATTAATTTGTACCCTTCAAATGAAACAGGAGGAAAACTACTTTGCAAAGAGTTTGCTGCCTCCCTGATATGAGCATTTTTCAAGTTGTTTTTCCAGAACCAAAGGAATGTGAAGCACAAATGATCTTTCCAACTGGAATCATCAAAATCTGTGGGTGCAACAGCTGAATAACTAAAAATTCAATTTAGAATTATTTCATAGTGGTTTGTTAGCCTGTTTGTTACTCTTCACTGGAGACACATCTAACTATAAACGAAGACCTCATGAGAATGTCTATTCTGAACGAGTATTGATTCAGAAAGAATTTATGTTTATCTGTTTCAAAGTGTTTTTGAGCTAAGATCCTATCAACTCTATTAGAAAAAAAATGTTAAGCTCTAATAGAGTTGCTGTGGAAATGTGGGCCATAAATCATCCACATGTATATAGAATAACATGGCCCATTTTGAGCATTATTTATTTTAGTAAAAATTAAATAATGAGTGATTCTGAAACTTCAAATGCATAGATTCAAAGTACATTTTCTTTTCAGATAAAGCACATTCAGCTGAGGCTTGAAACTGTTCAAGGTTTTAGTGACCTATTATAAATGGTCCTGGAGATATGGTGCTCTTGTTAATATATCCGCAGTATATTGAAATTTTAAACAAATCATAATTATGTAGTCCTCATGCCCACTACTGGCTCTCAGCTAATACCTGTTGATTTTATTTACAACAGGCAGATTATATTTAAATTCAAGTGCACAGTTTATTAAATTCACATTTCTCATTCAAAAAACACATCTCTGTTTACCGTCTCCTCTTTTTTCAAGGCACTTCCTGATCAAAAATGTTATGTTTGCCAATAAAGAATGTTTCAATTGGCATATTTATGAATTATAGGAAATAATCAATTCAACGGCTAATTTCATAAGGGGGTGATTCTTCCCCGTCCTTTCTGTTTCATTATTCCACGTTCCTTACCTTAAATTTAATGAGGTGGTGGTGTCATTGTGCAGTGAAGGCAACAGTTACAAAAACTGAATGACATGTTGGTAAATATTGGAATATGTGGCTTCCTAATTATTTTATATTGGTTGACTTGGTATCTTTAATGTTATTTTCCTTTTTATTGTTTGTTTTGTTCACTGAAGTAAATGTCAACAATGTATTGCCCAAAGTAATTAATATGGAAAACAATGGCAGGTTTCTTCCTTGTGGAAATACCAGGACTATCATAGTCTATCACAACCCATGAATCTCAAAAGGGAGGTGGCACTTCTAGATCCACTGGTGGCATAGAACAGAAAGACCTATTATGAAGCGTTTGGAAGTTCGGCATGGCTAGTCACATCTGACTATTACAATAGCATTGCCTATCAATCAATCAAACAATGGCATCATTGAGCACTTACTGAATGCATAGCATGGTACTAGATGCTTGGGAGAGTAGAATACACTGGAATAGGTAGACACGCTCCCTGACCACAAATAATAACAATAATAATTGAGATATTTGTTAAGCGCTTACTATGTGCCAAGCTCTGTATTAAGTGCTGGGATAGATACAAGTAAATGATGATGATGGTATTTGTTCATTCATTCATTCATTCATTCAATCGTATTTATTGAGCTCTTCCTGTGTGCAGAGCACTGTACTAAGCGCTTGGGAAGTACAAGTTGGCAACATATAGAGACGGTCCCTACCCAACAGCGAGCTCACTGTCTAGAAAACTGTTAAGTTTAACAAATTTAACAAATCTAGAAGTTCAACAAATCTAACTAGATTAGATCTAAATCTAACTAGTTAGATCTAAATCTAACTAGATCTAACAAATCTAATTAGTTTAACAAATCTAGAAGATTTGTTAAGTGCTTCCTATATGCCAAGCACTGTTCAAAGCACTGGGGTAGATACAAGGTAGACAGATTGTCCCAGGTGGGGCTCACAGTCTTAAACTCCATTTTCCAGATGAGGTAACTGAGGCACAGAGAAGTGATTTGCCTAAAGTCATCCAGCAGACATGTGGCAGAGGCAGGATTAGAACCCATGACCTTCTGAATTCCAGGCACGTACTATATCCACTACACCACGCTGCTCCTTAAACTGGAAGAACATTTTTTCGGAGGGACAAAATTAACTCTTCCTTCAAACTTTAGAAACCTGGAAGATCTGATTTGACTTCCTCATTCCATCAGTCAATCAGTACAATCAATGCAATCAATTTTATTTATTGAGTGCTTACTGCGTGCAGAACACTGTATTAAACACTTGGGAGAGAACAGAGTTGGTAGGCACATTCCCTGCCCACAACGAGCTTACAGTCTAGAGGGAAGAAAAATTGTGGTTTTTAAGCATTTACTATGTGCCAAGCACTGTACTAAGCGCTGGGATAGATCAAAAATAATCAAGTGCCCCATGGGGCTCAGAGTCTAAGAAGGAGGGAGAACAGGTATCGAATCCACGTTTTCCAGATGAGGAAACTGAGACACAGAGAAGTCAAGTGAATTTCCCAAAGTCACCCAGCAAGGAAAGTGACAAACAACTTGATACACTAAGGAAATGGAAAAGATTATCTCGGTCCCTGTCTAGGTAGTAAATTCATTCAGACTTGATTGTTTCATGATGGAGGGCATCTAAGATTAAAGTAGTGTCCATACACTTACTCTGTTTTATTGCAGATGTTCATCACCCTCATCTGCCCAATCATTTATTCAGCATTTGTACTGTGTGAAATTCTCCTGTTCCCTACCAGCAGTAGCTTTGTCATTGAAAGCTAAGGTTCATTCATTCATTCAATCATATTTCTTGAGCGCTTACTGTGTGCACAGCACTGTACTAAGCGCTTGGGAAGCACAAATCAGCAACACATAGAGATGGTCCCTACCCAACAACGGGCTCACAGTCTAGAAGGGGTTGGTGATAAATGGATAGATAGACAGATAGTGGCACACTGCAGTAAGTGCTAAGGAGTATGTAATAGTTTACCTATATTATGGGGCTAAGTTTCCAATTAAGTTCCAGGTTTAAGGAATAGTTGCAGTATAGTTGCAATGCCAAGCACTGTTCTAAGCACTTAGAACAGCAACTATAGGAATAGTTGCAGTGGTGAGTGCACCGTACCAACTGACATGCTATTGATGCCTGTCTACTTATTTTGTTTTGTTGCTTGTCTCCCCCTTCTAGACTGTGAGCCCATTGTTGGGTAGGGATTGTCTCTACCTGTGGCTGAATTGTATTTTCCAAGTGCTTAGTCCAGTGCTTTGCCACAGTAAGTGCTCAATATGATTGAATGAATGAATAAATACTACTACTACTACCTCTTCTACCACTACACTACTATGATGATAATAATTATAATAATAATGTTAGTATTTGTTAAGTGCTTACTATATGCCAAGCACTGTTGTAAGCACTGGAGAAGATACAAGGTCATCAGGTTGTCCCACGTGAAGCTCAGTCTTAATCCCATTTGAGAGATGAGGTCACTGAGGCACAGAGAAGTGATGTGATTTGCCCAAAGTCACACAGCTGACAAGTGGTGGAGCCGGGATTAGAACCCACAACCTCTGACTCCCAAGCCTGGGCTCTTTCCACTAAGCCATGCTGCTTCTCTACTACTACTATTACTACAACTACCTGTGCTACTAATACTGCTACTATTCCGGCTCTGCCACTTGTCTGCTGTGTGACCTTGGGCAAGTCACTTCACTTCTCTGGGCTTCAGTTATCTCATCTGTAAAATGGGGATTGAGACTGTGAGCCCCACGTGGGACAAGGACTGTATTAGTACAGTGCTTAGAACAGTGCCTGGTACATAGTAAGTACTTAACAAATACCATAATTACTATTATTACCCTTACCATCACTGCCTCTATTACTACTTCTACAATTACTACAACTGCTGCTACTATTACTCCTCCTACTACAATTTCTCCTACTTCTTTAATAATGAGAAGACAGGCCCAGAGAAGTTCAAATTTGTCCATGGACATTCTGCAGGTTTCTGGAGGAACTAGAATGAACTCTGAACTCAGATATTCTTTTCTCTCTTCTGAGGAAATATCACCCTCCTCATTCAAATCCTTACTGATCTTTGACCCAGATCGTAACTTCTTGGCAATGCCTGGTGTGTCTTGAATACTGCAAGAGAGCATAAAATGTTATGAAATGTGATCTGATGAAAATTTGAAGACTGTAATAAGAGCAAAAAGTCACATCAAATGCATCCAATCTTGGGATTTTTATGAGAACATGAAACGGTATATTGTTCCTGAATTCTAATAGCGGGATGCAAAGAATAGGAAACAGGCAAATGAATTGTAGTGTTCGCTCCATCCAAAGGTCCTTTTCAACCGCCTCGTCCTACTTCGATGTTTATTTACTTTGGATGAAGCAAGAGTCACGCAGCTAGCACTGAGAGCCACTTGGTATTTCAAAAGAGAATCAGACATCATCTCGTTAAAAGTTCCAGTTGATTATTTGTCGTCAGTGCACTGCAATTAGCATTTAAATAATTCAGTGTTAGAAGTCATTTTCTCGGAGATGAACAATGATTCATTCTAATTCACTGTGCTGCAAATTCAAGATGTGAAAAGTATACATATATATAGTGTAGGACAGGAAAAAAAAAGGGTGTCTCGCTACAAACTTATATATATATATATCAGTGTAGCATTTCCTGTAGTGTGCAGCCTATAAAATCTTTAATGGGAATGTAAATGCAAAGTTATTGCTTTGCATCATCGGGTGATATTTCTTTGCAAATGCTTCTACTGCCTCACTCCGTTATCTCCCCGAGTTCTAAAATGCCATATAACCGTGCACCCCCACTAATGATATTGTCATTGTCATTTGGAGATCATGTGGAGACCTGCAAAGTCATTATTAATTATAGCCACATGCATCATAGCAGAAACACTCAAATTCATCACTGTATTTATTAATCAGCTGAAAGATCCTTCTTCTATTATCAGCAGTTCCAAGAAAATAACCCTATTATTTTTTGATTAAGGATAAATGGTATTTTTTCCACAAAAAAAGGAGGACTGATAAGACAAATCATAATAAAGTTTTCAGCATAAACCACTTAATTCCTTCCAGCCCCAAACGCCTAACCGAAAGGTGATGGTCCATGCAATAATAACAAGGACATTTTCTTTCTTTCTGCATCCATTAAAACAGTCTGATTGCCCCTTGTCCATTTCTAAATGATAGATAATATCCACTTCTCTTTCCCTTCTCTTCTCCATCATGCCCGCTATAGAAAACCTAAAATGAGACATTTCCTGCAAGCCAGCAATGAAAGAATACTGAATGGAAAGCTGATGGAGGATACAGAGACCGGGATAAAAGGCAGTTATTAAATTTGTGAACTCTATCAGGAGACAAGAAAATAAACGGTACAGGTGTCTGGAAGGGTAGTGAAAAATGACATTTCATCTTTATGTGGGTCTCAGCTCGAGAAAGGTAGTACTCGAGCATTGTGAAAAAGCAGTTGGTGTAATAATAATAATAATAATGACATTTATTAAGCACTTACTATGTGCAAAGTACTGTTCTAAGCACTGGGGAGGGTACAAGGTGATCAGGTTGTCCCATGGGGGGCTCACAGGCTTCACCCCCATTTTACAGATGAGATAACTGAGGCACAGAGAAGTTAAGTGACTTGCCCAAAGTCACACAGCAGTGCTGACCAGTGGATAGAGCATGGGCTTGGGAGTTAGAAGGACCTCGGTTCGAATTCAGAAAATTGCATATATGATATCAGACCAGCTGCCTGCACCTCAGGAATTTCCAGGACAAGAGACTAGACTCTAATTCTACATCCCTCTAGGACGGATGGCCAGACTTTGACTATTTAATTGCTCTGTCATCATCGCCATCATCCTCATCTCAAGCGCTTAGTACAGTGCTCTGCACATAGTAAACGCTCAATAAATACAATTGATGATGACCAACAACAGCTTTATTGAGTGACTACTGTGTGGCTAAGTGGAAAGAGCCCGGGCTTTGGAGTCAGAGGTCATGAGTTCAAATCCTGGCTCTGCCAACTGTCAGCTGTGTGACTTTGGGCAAGTCACTTAACTTCTCTGTGCCTCAGTTACCTCATCTGTAAAATGGGGATTAAAACTGTGAGCCCCCGGTGGGACAACCTAATTACCTTGTACCTTCCCCAGTGCTTAGAACAGTGCTTTGCACATTGTAGGCACTTAACAAATACCATTACTATTATTATTGTTATTGTGTAGAGTACACTGTAGTTAGAACTTGGGAGTGTAGACTAGGAATAAAGGAGATATTCTCTGATCTCGAAACATACACAATCTAGTGGGAGAGTCAAGTGGACACAGATTGCTAAACTGTGTAATTGGCACAAGAGTTTGAGGATATGTGTAAATTATTTTAAAATATACAGGTAAGCAATTGCATAAATTACATATAGTGTGAAGGTGGTTAATGGGAGGAGGGATTTCAAGGAATTCACCATACTGAAAACTATTTGAGGGCAGGAATCATTTTCTACCCATTCTATTGTACTGTACTCTCCCAGGTGCTTAGTAGAGTGCACTATGCAAAGTAAGCATTCACTAAATACCCTTGATTGCTTGACTGATTGTCAAGAGGCAGGGGGGCTAGTATGTGTCTGGATGGGATTCCAGACACAGGAAGATGCTCCCTGTCTGACTTCTAGAAGGTCTCACAAGATGGAACCACAAATTAGAAAGATTGGAAGATGTTGATTCTTGATGCTACACTACATATTGGGGATACTGAAGCTAAGTACAGGCTTGTAAGCCCCTTTTCTTTGTCAAAAAATGTGCATGCCTTACACATAAGTCCTACCTACAGGTAAAGCTAGAATTCAGGGTTACATATATGAAACAGAGTACTCCAAAAAAAAATGATGGCAACACGAAGGGGTGGCGTGACTGGAGGATTTTATACAGCTTCGATTCAAATTGAAATCTCAAAACAATTATAGTTTTATCTGAAATTAAAAAATGTATTTGGCTTAATTTATAATTTAATAATGACAAAGATATAAAGTAAAGCAGAATAGTCTTTGAATTGGGAAAACATTTGTTAAATCCAATGAGATCTGTGAAATGGTCAGATGTGTGATAAAATGTAGCCATCTATCCTTTTCATGGAATTCACTTGATTCTGTGTAGCACATTCATTCCTAAAGTTCTTTAACATACACTTTTACATCTTAGCCTCAAAATATTCCTGAATAGTTGAGAGAAGCAGGCAGTATTGTCCCCATTTTACAGACGAGGAAACTGAGGCGAACCCTAGTGTCCCAGAGTAGCCTGACGGCAGTGATGGGTCTAAAATCCCAAACTCCTCCCTCTTAATTCAGTATTGATACAGTGAGGTATACTAGAGTCTATTTCCTGTACTTCAAATTGGTAAGGATATGCTCACAAAGAATCTATTACTCAATGTGAAGATTGAAACTGGACAGCAAGTTTTGTATAATGAAAAGTGAAAGAGTGAAGTCAGCCCCCTGTACAATAGGGCTGATTTCCCTGCAGTTTTTTCTCATGCACTGGAATATATTTATGGAAACCACTTGTGATAACGCCAGCAGAAATTTTCCATCGTGCTGCATGCTTAATTTCATCTAACTTGTTTTATGGCCGTGTACTGAAACACGGAGCGAAGCTCCATTTAAACAATTTGTCTCTGTTTCTCTCTGCAGAATGCCAACAGATTTGTTTAAACCAAAACACAATGCATAAACAATTCCTTTTCCTTTTAAATATACAATTCAACCTAAACCCCACATTCTGTGGAACTCCTTTTCATTAACTCTGCCCAAGCAGAGCGACAGAGGCTCAAATTCAAGTCCTAGAGCTACAGATTCTATTTCTATTTCCTAGAGTAAATCGACTGCTCTTTAAAAGAAATATCCAACATTTAGGTATAAACTGATAAATTCTGGCTCCCAGATTCCTGGGCCACTTGGGCCACTAAACCAGTACTGGATGAGCGAAGAAGTCTGTGGCTTGCCTTCCACAGCCGACCTCTTTGGCCAATCTGGGATGATGTAACTATACTTCATTTATTTCTTCATTTATTCCATCATTCATTAATATGCAATCAGAGTATTGTGTGCATCGCACTGGACTAGGTGCTTAGTAGAATAGAATCCTGATTGAATAAAAGGTACGGTCTGCGTCCTCACAGAGCTTATGCTATAATGAAGGAGGCGGAAAGAAACACTTTGTATAAGTACACTGAGAGCAAGAGGAAAACCACCTACAAAATCAGAGAAAGCAAAAATACAGAAAATGTGCAGAATGTAGACTGTATCCTCCTTTTGAGCAGAGAATATGTCTGCCAACTCTGTAGCATTGTACTCTCCTGAGTGCTTAGTGTAGTGCTGTGCACAGAGTAAGCGCTCAGTGAATACCACTGATTGATTGATTGTGATAAAACAAATTCATAAATGGCTAGATAAATGGAATAGGAGGAAGACGGAAATGTAGACTCTTTGGAGTGGATAAAAGTTTCTTTTGTAGTGCAGTATCTCCAGGGAATTTAAACAATGCATCAATACATCAGAAATGAGTTTATGCTTTAGGCTGAATCTAGTTTGATGAAGAGAATTTGTTTAAAAAGTATAAGACTCTGAGTCAGCCACTCTTCATGGATCATCAAAAAGCATCTTGTGCTATTTTTCTTGTATCATAGTTAAATGAATAATATTTTGAAAGGCATAAAAGAAAATTAATTTGTATCTTCATTACCAACATCATCATCTTCATCATCTCCTCAGATAAATAGGTGTTTCTGAATAGGACATGTAATATGAAGAAGATTAAAGGTCTGTTCCTTACAAACTTATATTCTATATTTTTAGTTCAAGAGAGTTTTTTTAAGCCAAGAATTTTGTACTTCCCAAACCACCATAAATACAGGATTAAATCAGGCAAGTTGAACACTGCATTCTTATAAACCCGGCCAACATAGAGTGCTAATGGAAATATTTTCTGAGGAGAATCATAAGAGGTTTACAATCCAAAATAATCATTGCCAATTATTTGACTTTTCTGTGGCAGTTTTTTAAAAATGTTCATACAACTCAAACCTGGCAACCTTAAGCATAGCTGTTTATATCTTTAACTCACTTTCTGGAATTTCAATGATTTATTAAATTAACCTTTTTAGTTTCCATCTGAAACCATAGGACTCATCAAATTACCGTTCTACTTAAAGTAGGGATTATCTACTACCCATCCTCAATTATTTGCGACAAATATCTACAGGTAATTTCTAATCATTCAGACAAGCACTAGGCATACATATCAGTGTGTGTGTGTGTGTGTGTGTGTGTGTGTATGTATGATACTCTGCACAAAGTAAGTGCTCAATAAATACCACCAACTGATGTTCTCATGTACAATCATTTATGTGAGAAGGTTAAACTCATGAAACGTGCCATTATTTGGTTAGACCAAGGGATCACCCAGCTCAGGATTCTGCCTCCAACTGCGGCAACAATTTGTTTTGGAAGAACTGCCCAACCATGGCCCTTCTTGACATTGATCCTAATATTTAGGGATGGCTCATCCTACATCCTTCATTATTCCCCCTACATCCTTAATCTTCTCACTAGTATCTTATTATAGTCACAAAATCTAGCTTTGTTTAGGTAACAGATGGAGATAGAAATGGATGGAAAGACATGGGCACAAACATGAACTGTTAGACTGATCCCTGTAGAGACACACGTAAAAATCACCGAGGGTGAGGGGAGGAGGAGGTGGTGACTGTAAAGAGAGGGGTAGAGTATAAATCAGGAGGAAAGTGGCCAAAGGAATGGGGAAGGTCAAGAAGGAAGAAGGATATAGGGACACAGAAGAGAGAAGGGGAGGATGTGTATACAACCTGGTTTCTAATCCTGGCTCTACCACGTTCCTGCTGTGTGATAGTGGGTAAGTCACTTAACTTCTCTGCGCCTCAGTGCCTTCATCTGCAAAATGGTGATTCAATACCTATTCTCCCTCCTACTCCCTGTGAGCCCCTAATTATCTTGTATCTACCCCAGCCCTTAGCATGGTTCTTGGAACATAGTGAATGTTTAACAAGTATCACAATTATTATTAGTATCATTATTATGATTTATCACCCAAGCATTCAGTACAGTGTTCTGCCCACAGTAAGGACTCAATAAATACCATCCATTGATTGATTACAAACTAATACATGTATTCATGTTATAGATATACTTGCGTATATCTGCTACCTTTAGGAGTGACTAGATTCACAATAAGCCTACTTATCCCATTTAGAAAATTGTGTATGATCTTCAGAATTAACTACCCTTTCCAGGCATAGTAAATTCATAATCCTCTAAATGCACTTCATGGTCCAAAAATGCCCTTTCCCCTTCAGAATGAGCACTCTTTTCTCAGTGCGATTTTCCCCACAGTGCGA
The DNA here is from genome assembly GCF_015852505.1 of Tachyglossus aculeatus. NCBI lineage: Eukaryota > Metazoa > Chordata > Mammalia > Monotremata > Tachyglossidae > Tachyglossus > Tachyglossus aculeatus. The sequence goes on along the minus strand of NC_052079.1, from coordinate 10,423,774 downwards.
TTTTCCCCACAGATAGAACTCAACCTCGGGAATCAGCGCACCTCGTGAGCTCACATGATGGCAGAGTGCCAAACTACCAGCCTAGCATCAATACCTGTGGATCAGCTATGGTCCACAGCCCCTCTGTTCATTCATTCTTTGTAAACTACTCATGAAATCAGTCATCACAGTAAGCATTAGCCCATGTGCCCAGGACCTAGAGGAAATCAGACAGCAGGTTTAATCAACAATCCTGAAAGATACTGAATATTCAGCACTTTGCTGTTCCTTCACATTCCTTTCTATTAGCTTCCGGAGGAGCTGGTGTTTGTGGAAGGTCTCCAGGTGCCTCTTCTTCAGGCAGGGCTGGGGAAGCGACTCTGGGGAGGTGGGTAGGGGAGTTGTTGATAAGCACTATCAGAGAACAATGAGGAGGGGTGGAGGTGGCCAAGAGGCAGAGGCCGAAACACTCATGTTTTGGGAAAAGAAAACGATTGATAATTAAAAATGTGCCAGGTTAGTGCTAGGGGATTAGTCTGTTTTCCTGTATTGCAGCCTGCAACTTACTAGCCAATGGGCAATACACCACTGATCACAACGGTTAACCAAATTAGTCGCTGCGTCCATTTGAGGGCTGTTAGACTCTGGAATTCTTGGTGGCTGAGAAGAGAAAGGAAGCAACTTGCACTTGCCAACAACTGTTGCTCAAACCCATCTTGTGACCCACACAATGGGGATGGAGGATTAGAGTATTCTTTTAACGTATGGGGAAACTGCCCTCAACGGGCAGTTAGTATTTAGAATTCATTACCACCAGAAGGTATTCAAGCTGGAAATATGGACAAATTCAAAAGAGGTGGGGATATGTTTTTTAATAAGAGGTCCACAAAGTTTCTAGGAAGAATGTTAGGGATGTGAAAGGGAAATTTTAGGTGGATTACAAAATGGCTATCTGCACATGGTGCTTCCAGGTTTTGGGATGCACTGTAGAAAGAGGAGACTTGGGTACAAGACTTGGGTATCTATGTGATCTTTGGAAAGTCATTTAGACTCTCTGGGTTTCAGTTTCCTCATCTGTAAAGTATGAATAAAATATACACTGTGAGCCTTGTGTGGGACAGGGACTGTGCTCAATCTCATAAACCTGTATTTAATCCAGTACTTAGTATACAGAAGCAGTTAATAACTGCCATAATTATTATCTACTTGCCATTTTTGGAGACAGAATTCTAGGCTAGACAGAGCAATATTTTGCCTCAGCAATGGTTTTTCCTGTGTTTCTATTTTCCGTTAACCAAGTTTCCCTTCACTCTGGATTCAGAAACAGAGATTACAATCCTTTCCCTCTTTCTATCCTGATTTGAAATGTATACTTGGGGTTTAGGTCTTATATAGATGATGGGTACAGTGTCCAGAAACCAGTGAGTTCTCAATTAATAGGCACTGGGGTGTTACACTTCATTCTTGTCTGCCTGCATTCTCAATCTTTCGTCTTTGTCTGCAGGGCTTTTACAGAATGTTCTTTCTCTCATTCCTCTCTTTCTCTGTCTCTCTCTCTCCCTCTCTCTGTTTCTCTCTCTCTCTTCAATCAGAATTCCAGGTACAATAGATTAGCTGGAAGTGAAGAAGGAGAGGGTTGATTCTCAAACTGCTTTACATGATTGTACTCTTAATTTTTCAGGCCTACTTTGCAATTCATGAGTTCTTGTTTTTGATAAACTATTTCCTCTCTGCTTCTTCTGAAACACCATTGGTTGCTGGAGAAAGAACAGAAGAAAAGTTCCATTTCAAATACATACTCATTTACATCCTTGTTACATAGGCTCAAGAGAATAACCAAAGAAAAATATGGGCATCTCCAAATCCAACTAATTATGCTTTTCTCCTAGTCTGCCATAATTTCTAAAGATCATTAATAAATGTTTCAACAAAAGGCATATAACTTCTTTAATACACATGGAAAACCAATATAATAGGGGAAAATTTAATTTCCTTGTAAATGACCATCAGTTTGTGCCCTGAAGTATGGAGATTGATAAACCTTCCTATGTTACGCCAGATCACAGAAACATAGAGACACAAAGGTAACAGGTGTATTAGGCATAATTCTTTTAGGACTAACTTTCATTGCCACTAACATTAAGACCTATGTCCACTCTTGTTTTACATCCATAATATGCTGCTTAGGTAGCCAAATTCAATTTCAGCTTTCAATTCTCCTTGCTAATAGATATCCTTGGTTGTGTGTAGTAATGGTAGTGTGTGTGAGAGAGATCAATAGTCTCCTCCCTTCCTCAAGAAAATTGTTAATCAAGAGTGCTTTTTTGTTTCTGATTCTCCCCACCTCTTAGACTGTAAGGCCTTACGGGGACATGGGCAATATCCAGTCTGATCAATCTTAGCAAACTGTAATTTAAAAGGCACTTTTTATTTACTTTTTTATTCATATTTCTCTTCATGTCATGTGTGTGTATGTGTGTGTTTAGAGAACAGTAAACAATTTATAGGAGCTCCTATATGCCTGATGAAAGGACTTACTGTAATGCTTTTAGCCTGTGCAATTGGAAGAGCTTTGCAAGGGAACATAGTGTTATTGGAACCTTAGATTGCCCTTTGCGATGTCCTCAAGTGTGGCTGCACAGATAAGATTGAACAGACCTGCTTTACTCCATTCGTGATGGAGAAAGCATCAGAAGGGGCAACTTTAACTTTTATTCCACTGATCATATCATCATGGAGTAATCTGAGGATCTTGATAAACTGTTCAGGGGAGTCAGAGAAGACAAGTAGCTGCTGGAGCCCAGGACCACTGATAGTGTCAAAATGTTTTAGTCAGGTCGATGAACACCAACCTCTTCACTGGCATGCTCAGCATTTCTGCTGTGTCGGTGTTAGAGCCAACTTGCTGTCGCGGGGCTCCATTCTTACGTAAATTCACTTTACAATTAGAGAATAGCAATATTCTTTAAAAACTGATATGGAAGAACTCTGGTGAGGATTGTTGGGTCTTACCAGATTCTTCTTGAGCCTAGAGATATTGGTTGCTGTACTGAAACAGTGTGGCATTTCCATATAATGACAGAGACTGTACACATGGCTGAGATTTTCCGATTTGTAGATCTTGACTAGTCTTGGTGCTTCGCCATTCATAACACTAATGTTGGTGTTCCCTTAGTACAATGCTCTGCGCAGAGGAAGTTCTTTATAAATACTACTACTACTGCTTTAATGTTGGAGAACAAGCCAGGGTTTTGCCTGCTAACAAGCTCACTACTCCTTAGAGGATCTAGTCTTAAATTGTGTTACCTCTTGAAGATTTCCTCCTGGTCAGTTGAAGAAACCTGCTGTCCTTGAACAAAGGCTCTCAATCAGAAGTTTCATATGCAGATAATCAATTATTTCTAGTCTCCCACACATGTCCAGAGATGGTGAAAATGATAACTATTTGATGATAGTACAAAATGAATTTTACAAGACTTCGGTGGGAATTTTTAAAGTTGGTCCAATGGATTTGTTGCGAGAATCTTTAACATTTACAGATGGCTTGTATGGTGGTTGTTTTCCCTCCATATTAGCACCCAAATGGGTGAAGACTTGAAGAAATCAAAAGAGTTACCTCTCACAAAGCTCTCCCAAGGAAAAATGAAGTGCAAGAATGCCTCCACGAGATAATGAATCTTACTGCTTGAGTTGAAGGTTTATACCATAATGGCATCTCATCCATCCAATAGTTAATTCACCAATAATTTTGAAAGGTTTAGGAAACTACTCCATGTGGTTGAAAATAAAGGTTGCATTGAGAGAGTTTTCAGGGTATTAAAGTTGTCTGCATTATATCCCTTATCCTGAGGAGGGGGATCACACATCACATACAAAGACAGATTCTTTTTCAGGAGGTGTTTGAGAACCTGAAATATTGTACAGTAAAGCGACATGTTGACAGAAACCTATCTATCCACGCATCCTTTTACAGTGGAGGATAATAATATAGATGAAGTACCTGTTTAGTCACTCACTGCCTTAGACCTAACCTTTACCAATGCAAAGGATACCGAAAAATTTACCAGTTAATATGATATAGCCCATTTTTCTCATCCCTCTGGCACTCATCCATATTTTTTGCCTCTATCATGCCACCTAGGTCTTACCTTTTTATGAAAGAAACAAAAAGACATAGTAACTACAAGAGAGGAAAGATACTTGCAGAGTTGCAATAATTGAATTGATGCCACATCTGGCCTTTTAGAAAGTCATTTACCAGGTGAGAAACTCAGTCCTATTATGTGCTGCTACAATGCCAGTGAGATTCATTTTCATAGGACTCTTTCACAGTGTTATTACCTCCCATCCTGATAGTACAAATGGTTCGTCTTTATCAATAGCGGTGCCCAGATTGGTATTTAGAGTGACAGTATCTTCTTAGTGGCAAAGTATCCCTCACTGCTTTTGCCTCAGTCCATTAAATTACCTGACTACCATTAAGTCCGGAGGCTTTATTTTGCAGTTTGAAATTAAAGGAACAGCAGACCTCCTGACTTCCACTGCTAATTAAAGTGATTTTGAAGGAACAGAATGATGGAAAATTGTGAATGGCAGCACCAGCTAATCTTTCCAGCTAGCCAGTTCTTGTACTAAAAGCCCAACGGGTTACAGAGTATTATATCGTTCACCATTGGTAATAAGTAGAAGGAATGTACCAGCTCACAATTTCTTATTCACTAGCCTGACCCCTTCTCGTTGATAGTATATTGAATGAAACCGCAAAAACTTTCTATCTCCTCAGCAGGAGCCATCGCCCACGCTGAGCAAATAGGCAAAGCCTGGCTTCCAAAGCCGCAAGTCTGGATTGGACTTGGAGAGATTTTTCAGCAACCCCCTAACAATTGTCTTGCATTTCCAGATGTATGTAAATCAAGAGGCACCAATAAGCTTAAAATAATTCACAATCCAGCTAATTAGAACTCTTATATTCTGGTTGTTGTCCACTCACACCCTATGGCCTGCCAGGCCAGAATTATGAGGTTTAATTAGCTGAAATGGAAAAACTAAGCTAAGTGGGCAGAAATAAAAGACTTTGGAGACACAAAGAAGCAAAACTTCAGTTAATCGACCAATTGTATTTATTGAGCATTTACTGTGTGCAGTGCACTGTATTAAGCATTTGGGAGAGTACCATATAATACAATGGCTTGTAGAAGTGAACAAAAGGGGAGTCAGAAACAGAAGACAGGTCAGCCTGACCTGTAATGCTTATCTTGGATGAGAAGCTTTGGAAAGACTGTGACATCAAAAGGAAGAACGAAAACATCATCAAGCAACATGTCTACTAACTCTGTTATATTGTACTGTCCCAAGCACTTAGTACATTGCTCTGCACACAGTAAATGCCCAATAAATATGATCAATTGAGTGGTAGCAAATGCCACAATGCAGAAAGGAGTAATCTTTATGTGCTCATGATTTGGAGGGATTATCAATCAACCAATCATAGTTGCAAAATGCTTACTCTCAAGCTTAAATGCTTACTAGGTACCAAGCACTGTGCTAAGCACTGGGGTAGATGCAAGACAATTATCTTGGACATAACCCATGTCCCACTCAAAGAGGGAGGGAGAACTAGTATTTTTATCCCCTTTTTACAGATGAAGAAACTGAGACCCAGAGAGGTTAAGTGACTCTCCCAAGGTCACACAGCAAGAATCTGGGACTGGAAACCAGTGCCCGATCCCATGTCCTTTCCACTAATAAAAGCCTACCAACATAATCATCGCTGTCAGACTTGAAAAGCAGCTAGAGCTGCCCTCCATTTTTTAACACGGTACTCTTGATAGGAAGACCCAATCCATGCTCGTAGTCATTACTGAACCGATGGTTGTGCAAACACCCTCATCATCACTGCGTGCAAGCGCTTAGTACAGAGCTAAGTGCTCAGTACAGTGCTCTGCAGATAGTAAGAGCTCAATAAATGCTATTGAATGGATGACTGCACATAAAAATTGTTTCTCAATACACTGAAGCCTTTCCAGATTTGCCTCTGCTTTTAAGATTGCCTCTCGGTAGCCTGTTCTCTGTGAGCCCAATCTTCTCCTAACCATGGTCTCCCACTGCTATGTCTCACTGAAGTAACATTTATTGTGGTCCCACTTGGTGCTGTGCACTATACTAGGCTCTTTAGTAAATATGGATTAAAGAAGGGACATCTTCCCTGTCCACAAGGAGCTTACATTCTATCAGGGCAGGCAGGGATGAGAACATTTACAAAAAGAGTGAGCTAAATAAATAATTAAATGCCTATATATACGGTGCTAAGGAGAGTATTTACAAAGTCCTAAATGGTAGGGTTAACGTTTATCTTTAAGACTGTGCTGCACTTTGATTTTAAATTATTTATTCCTCCCTCCCATTTTGCAGGTGGCACCTTTTGGTGTTGCCATACAAAAGCTGTCTGTATGATCCTGGAATAGTCATTCTCCTTATTTACCCTACCTTGTAAGTTACTCTGTTGTCTATGTAGGCACTGAACACAGTATAAGGTTCAAGGGTTAACCTTCCTATTCAACCACAAACCTACTTAATTTAATTACTAATAAGTGCTTGATTTTCAAGGTAATGTTCTGCTTACATTTTGCTTTTAACAAAGATTTCATCCACAGTTTTCAACTGCAACACTGAAAAGAAATTTTTCTCTGGGGAAGGGATGAAAGCCATTCTTTTTGGACCACAAAATCTAGTGAAAGTTACATAAGTGTCACATGCACTTGTACAAATGAAGTAATTTCTGATATTTATCCAAAGAACAACCCAATAATTTATTTGTAAGGTTTTCCTTTCTTTTCCACACTATCACTCTGGTCCTGGCTTTAGCCCTCCACATACCATTCTCCTGTGGAAATTCAAGTTCTTCATTCTTTCCTTTGCACCGATTTACAATATCCTCATCTTCAACAGCCAGCATAATAATACCTTGAATTTGTAGCGCACTTTTATTTTCCAAAGAGCTTTCTTATTACCAATCTTATTTTTATCCTCACAACTCCTTGTGAGGAAGAGAGGTACAGATTTTCTCATCGTCTCATATAGGGGAGGAAATTAAGAACCAGAGAAGTTAAAGAACTTGCCCTGGGTCACACAGCAGACCAGTGGCATAGCTAGAACTAGATTTTCAGATGCTCAGAATGTGTGCTGTCCACTAGCCCACACTTCCTAATATATACTCACGTATCCAATCAGTTATTCTTGTACAGTGATTTTGGGAAATGCTGTCCATGGATTTTGATGAAGCAGCGTGGCTCAGTGGAAAGAGCCCGGGCTTTGGAGTCAGAGGTCATGGGTTCAAATTCCGGCTCCGCCACTTGTCAGCTGTGTGACTTTGGGCAAGTCACTTAACTTCTCTGGGCCTCAGTTACCTCATCTGTAAAATGGGGATTAAGACTGTAAGCCCCCCGTGGGACAACCTGATCACCTTGTAACCTCCCCAGAGCTTAGAACAGTGCTTTGCACATAGTAAGCACTTAATAAATGCTATCATTATTATTATTATGGCCGAACCTTTGGTAAAAATGGTGGGATCTTCTCATTCACTCTATCATATTTATTGAGTATTTACTGTTCTCCCTCTGACCGTAAATTATATATGGAGAAACGAAATGGCGGCTCATTTACAAACATTTGTGCCACGCCAGTACACGCTGTAGGTAGAGAAGCAGTGTGGCCTAGGGCAAGTCACTTCACTTCTCTGTGCCTCAGTTACCTCATCAGTAAAATGGGAATTGAGACCGTGAGCCCCACATGGGACAGGGATTGTGTCCAATATGATTACCTGGTATCTACTCCAGTGCTTAGAACAGTTCTTGGCACAGAGTAAGTGCTTAACAAATACCACAATTATGATTATTATCTAACCAAGAATGCTATGCATTCAGCCCATACAACAGAGCCCCACAAAACACTCTCTCTAGGGGTGATTTATGGATTTAACAATGAAGTAAAACACCTCTAGGGGTTAGACCTTGAAGGGGTTCAAATTCCTCCATCAACTATTGGGAGTAATACAGTTTGAAGAAGGCTTATCCAAAGAGTGAGAATCTCCAATTAAAGTTTCATCATAGCTCTGGATATAAAAGCACAATGCTCACGTACTCTCAGCCAGATGACTGGTAATTATTGTAGTTACGTAAATACTTCTTCCCCTGTAATATTTATTTAAATTACAGCAATTTTCCAACAACGACAACAAAAATATCTGGACAAAAGAGGCAAGATGGCAACGATTAGTTCAACTCTGAATATCTTTGGAAGGAACAGAAAAATGTCCAATCCAAGAATTGGTTATTCCCAGAATAAAGAGGTCATAAAATAGAACACAAAGTCAGATCCAAAGGCGTACGTAAAGTGGCAGCTTCAGTCATTGGGGATACAAAAACTTCAACAAAAAAAAAGGACACTATGAAAGCTCTCGGGGAAGAAAACAAGGTTTCCATAGCAATGGATCACAACTTTGTCTGAACACAAAAGATCCTATTTGACTGTGATATTGGGGCTTCAGCAACAAATGTGCTTTGAAAGTGACTTAGAAATCATTAGACCCCCCAGATTCAACAGGACCAGGAGGAACTAGGATAGAATAGGAGGTTTCCTTTGCAGTTTCTCAAACTATTGTAAAAATAACCTCACGAAGAGGCACTCCAGGGGATTTTACATAGTAAATCAGCTATCCAAATGCCTGCAGGAAGAAGGAACAAAGGGTCCTTCAGGATTGACCTTGGAGAGGTTTGAATTCCTACTTTAATCCACTGGCAAGATTCAAGGTGAATAAGATCCTTCGTACAGACATTGGGAGCAGTGGGTGATGGATTTGGGCGTTTTGAGTTGTGAAGAGTCCTTCCACACCCTATTCATTTATTCATTTATGCATTCAATCATATTTATTGAGCACTTACCGTGTGCAGAGCACAGTGCTCTGCACACGGTAAGTGCTCAATAAATACGATTGATTGATTGATTGTACTAAGCGCTTGGGAAGTACAAGTCGTCAATGTATAGAGATGGTCCCTACCCAGCAATGGGCTCACAGTCTAGAAGGGGGAGACAGACAACAAAACAAAACATGTAGATATGTGTCAAAATCATCAGAACAAGTAGAATTAAGCTATATGCACAATGTCTCTTACACCTTCTCATTTTGCCGATGATTAATCAATCAATCGTATTTATTGATGACTTTCTGTGTGCAGAGCACTGTGCTAAACACCTGGGAGAATACAACACAACTGAGGTTGTAGTCGCATTCCCCGCCTATACGGAACTTACAGTTCAAGAAGAGGCAGACAGATCTTAAAATACATTCTGGATATATACACAAGTACTGACAGGCTAAGGACCAATCATTCAATCAGTCGTATTTATTGAGTGCTTACTGTGGACACTCAAAGACTCAGCACTTGGGAGAGTACAATATAACAACATAACAGATGGGTTGATATCAATCGAGTGCTATGGACCCAAGTCCATAGACAATGCAGAAGAGAGAGAGTAGGGAAAATGAAGACTTGGTTGGGAAGGCCTCTTGGGGGTGATGTGATTTTAATAAGACTCTGAAGGTGGGGAGAGAAGTGGTGTGTCATATATGAAGGGGGAAGGAATTACAGGTCAGAGGGAAGACTCGAGGAAGGAGTCAGCAGTGAGATAGATGAGATAGAGGTAGAGTGCATATGTCGGCGACAGACAAGTGAAGTGTTTGGGATGGGTTGCAGTACGAAACGGTGAGGTGAGTTGCTGTTTAGGGGGAGGAAGCAAGGGTTAGCTGACTGAGTGCTTTAAAGCCTATAGTAAGGAGTTTCTGTTTGATATTTTTTGAGGAGCAGGGAAATGTTGACTGAACTTGGTTTTTTTTTTTTAGAAAAATGATCTGGGCAGCAGAGTGAAGGATTGGAGTGGGGAGAGACAGGAGGCAGGAAGATCAGCGAGAAGCCTAATGCAGTAGTCAAGGCAGAATATGATAAGTGCTTGGATCAGCATAGTAGCAGCCTAGATGGAGAGGAAAGGACAGATTTTATCAATGTTGTGAAGGTAGAACTGACAGGATTTCATGACAGATTGAATATGTGGGGTCAAATGAAAGAGATGAGTCTAGGATAATGTCAAGATGATGATGTAAAGTCTCTCTGGGGATAAAGTGCGATGATGGCTTCAGCTGCTTCCCAGAAAGCCTACCACGTTGAGATTCTCCTTCAATCTCGATCACACTCCACTTTCCCTAACAGGAGCCGCAGCTCATCAACCTTGCTCACAAGCGACCTTTCAGGAAACAGAAAATGTGATCAGATGGATGACTTCTTAATAGGTAGAAAAAAAATGACCTTTCTTTTATGGGGAGCTACTTCTCATCCTTCTTCCAGTTCGGGGTTACTTCGGAAGAACCACCCATCTAGGCAACCTTGCTGCAGAGTGGAGAAGGGCAGAGCTACGGTAGTTAGCGAGTCCACAATCAGAGTAAAAGCTCCTTGGGGGCATCGAATACCAACAGCACTTCTGTTACATTTCCTAATACTCTACCATTTCCCCTATCTGTAATTTATTTTTATTTTAATGACTAGCTTCTTCTGTAGACTGTATGCTCCTTGAGGCAGGGATTGTGTCTACCAACTCTAATGTACTGTACTTTTCCAAGTGCTTAGTACAGTCTCTGCACCCAGTAAACATTTAATAAGTACCACTGATTGGTTAATTGATTGAAGCTACTACTATTACTACTCCTACTACTACTCTCACTGATCATTGACCCTGGTTTAGCCAGATTTCTGTAGGCTGCCCCAAGCCATATTACAGAAATACGCAATACCCATCACTGAAAGGTGAAACAGTCACCCTACTTTGCACTCACCCCAAACTTTACTTTTTCACTTAAAAAATTGGACTGAGCATTCTGGATTGTAAATAGTTTGGCTACTCAGATGATACGAACAGCTCTCCCTCCCAGCCTTTTGATCTTTCCAGACTCTCTGAGTCCTGGGATTTTTTACACTGTATTTTTCAGAAATCCAGCTCTATTATCATTGTGAAAGGGTCATGTATGGCCTGACAGTTGAAAACAGTCTGTGGTTATATCCCAAGTCTCTTGCTGGGTTGTAACATCTTAAATCAGCTCCAGGCAAAATAGAGTAAACAATACTCCAGAACTTGGCAAGCTTATTCCGGTTTTTCTTTACTTTAAACCAAATGTGAACCCTCTAAAGGCTGATAAGAATGTGAAAACAGAAGTTTGAGTTTCCAATCGCTTCAATAATTCACTTGACAAGAGATTTATTGTTCTACCAAAACGTGTAGCTCCTAAATCCATCAGGGGCACTGGGATTATTAGAGCATTTGGGAAAGAAATACAAGCACGGGCTTGCTATTAGGTTTAGAAGTGCAATTTTACAGGCTGCATATGCGCATCCAATTTTTTCCAATGAAATTTTTATAAGAATCTTTATTTAAGCGTAATCACAGGAAAGCATTCACCTCTCTAAAATCAGCCACCGCAAGATAAATTCTACCAGCAGCCGGATGATCCGAACGTTGGACTCAGTGGGAATCAGTAGTCGCCAAGATTGAAAAACCAGCAGGGAAGCCACTAAGACCTAGCTTTTAAAGACCCCACTCATGCTACCACTAGCACCCCTGGTGAAATACCCCTGTCAAATAAAATATTGGAGCGGCAGTTGGAGAAGACCCTTGGCTCTGGGCCAATAGCTCCCAACCTTGATAAATCATCACTAAGGGACATTCAAGGGCTGACAATGCACATTCTTCATAACAGCATACACATCGGGAAAAGGTTTTCCTTTCCCATTTTCCATGAAAACAGTGGGACCCAGGAAGGGAGCGGGGTTGTTGGCTTTCTTCTCTTTGTGCCTGGGAAGAAAGTTGCCAATGAATTCTAGGCAGGAAGGGGAGGCTTGTTGATGATGAGGAGGATGATGATGATGAGGAGGAGAAGGAGGGGGAGAAGGGTGATACAGATGATGCAAATGATGATGATGATGATGATATACATCATTATATGTACTTATATACATAAATTATTTGTTTATTCATTTATTCAATCATATTTATTGAGTGCTTACTGTGTGCAGAGCACTGTCCTAAGCACTTGAGAAGTACAAGTTGGCAACATATAGAGACAGTCCCTACCCGACAATGGGTAATGTCTGTCTCCCCTTCTAAACTGTAAGCTCACTGTGGGCAGGGGACCTCTCTATAAACTCTGTTATGCTGTGCTCTCCCAATTGATTAATACAGTGCTCTGCACATGATGAGCACTCAATAAATATTATTGATTGATTATGATGAGGAGGAGGAGGAAGATGTCACAGAAGATGAACATGAGATTGGAAGGGGATAACCGATGACTGTTGGCAGAAACATTTTCTACCCTCAAGGCATTTATAATCTAGTGGAGGAGCTGGTGCGTGGGATGGAGGGGAAGATGAGGCTGATACCAAATCATACAGTTCACTGATCTAAGTTCTGACAATAGAGACAGGAAACTGGAAAAATCACTATGACCACAGTGGAAAGCAGGGAAACAGCCCTAGAAAATGTGAAAAGTTGGCCTCCAGCCATCAGAAATGAAGTGACCATTGGGAGTAGATGCTCTGAGAAGATCAAGGCACCTTGGGAGAAACGCAAACAGGAATATGTGAGATGGTTAAAAATGCAGCAGTACAGGAAGGAGAAATCTACACACATGTGAAATGGAAGATAGTGAGAATTACACAGTTCTGTGAGTTCACTCACATACACTGTGAGCCTGCTGTTGGGTAGGGACCATCTCTATATGTTGCCAACTTGTACTTCCCAAGGGCTTACTACAGTGCTCTGCACACAGTAAGCACTCAATAAATATGATTGAATGAATGAATGAAAGAATGAATGAATACACCAATTAACATTGTTCCATGATCTAAATTGAACTTATAAGAGTGTAAAAACACCAGCAATAGCCCAGTGAATCATCAACTTGGCCCATTCAATCCAGAATTATTTTTTCTGACAATCCTTTCCAAAGGATCCTTGGAGGAATTACATGATATCTGACTTTCTTGAAATCCATCCTCACGATTAGGAATATACCTTCAAACCACTTCCGTTTTTTCCCCTTCAATAACCCATCATGGAACAATGTGCCCCTTTAACAAAGATAGTGCACTCTCCCAAATCAATCAGTTGCTCAAGGTTCTAATGGAAACCCAGGGAAGATGACCCACTAGATATCAGAGCTGTGAAATCCCAAGGTATTGCTACAGCTTCTACCCAAACCCACTTTCCCCAGCCATCGGATGAACACAGCTTTATAAAATTTACCCTCCCTCTTTACCCACTCTTCCCAACCAAGCCAGCCTCTATTAATAGTAGAGGTATTTGTTAAGCACTTGCTATGTGCAAAAGTCAGTATTAAGATGCAAGAGAATTAGGTTGGACATAGTCCCTGTCCTAAATTGGGCTCGCAGTCTGAGTAGGGAGGAGAACAGGTATTGAATCCTTTATCCCCCCACACACCATTACTGTTCCACTCTCTTGTTCTCTCAACATTTGTGCTGCCCTCACTGTCCACATCTGTCCCCACTATTCCCCCATGTAACCATCTTTCCCTCTTTTTCCTCTTTCCTGTATCCCCATCTCCTCCTTCCCTCCAGGCTGGTTCCAGTGGGGCCCCAGGGAAGGGTGTAAGGGAGAGAGCAGGAGATGGGACTTTGACAGTGGGGAAGATAAATAGTGCAGTGGAGGCAGGGAGACACAGAAGGAAGGCAGGATGTGTGAGGACAGGAGGGAGGCAGGAGGGGGATGTCAGTATATAGAAAGAGTTACCCTGCTGTCACTAGTGGCAGCGGGGAGTTTCTTTCTCAGGGTTAGCAGGAAACTCAGCTTGTTCACTGGAGTGAGCTGACTGATCAGAGGAAAAAATACACAACTTTTTCTTTCCAATACATTGGGAGATCGCCTCATTTGGGCACAGATAACCATCCCTGTGCCCAATCAGGGAGCAGAGATTCTGCAAGCACTGGCAACCCCTGGACAAATTTAGCTTTAGATGATCCACTAGCCTTGAGGAGAGATCCTGGGCCTAGAAATATGAGGAACCAGGTTCTAATCCTGACTCTGCCATTGCCTGTTGTATGACCTTAGGCAAGTCTCTTGACATCTCTGTGCCTAAGTTGCCTCATATTTGTAATGGTGATTAACTACCTCTTTTCCCTCCCAAATAGACAGTGTACACTCTGTGGGACAGGGATTGTGTCCAACCTGATTATCTTGTTTCATATCCCTGTGTTTAGAATGGTGCATGGTCTACTGTGAGCACTTACCAAATGCCACAATTATTATTATTATCATTAATATCAATATTATTACCATCATTTTGCATTGTGATGGACATCATAAAATCAGGAATACACTGGACACCAGAGTCAATGTATCAATCCAGCCATCAGTGGTATTTGTAGAACACTTACACTGCATCACGCACTGTACTAAGCACTTGGGAGTACAAAAATAGAGTTATTTGGTATGATCTCTGCTTTCCAAGAGTTTCTAATCTAGTTGGGGAGACAAACCCAAAAATAAATTACAGGCAGGGAGAAGCAACAGAGTTAAAAGATATGCATGTAAGAGCTACTGGGGTGGAGGAAATCCAAAGACTTAGTCATGAGAGAAAAGTGTAGAGTAAAATCCAGTCATCTGTCTCAGTTTATAATATTTGGGCCCCCACTGTCTCTTAATGCACCCCAGCCCAGTCCAGACACCCAAATATTAATTAATGATGGCAATGGACTATCCCTAGTCAGCTTTTGAATGACTGAGAATTTGATCCAACACTAGTACGACGGAGTATATAGTCTAATGTGTTTTCAGTTGGAGGTAACAATGGGCATTTATTAAGAGATATGATGAGAGGGCACCAATGTAGCCAGAGGGAATTGAGCAGTGAAGATCAGTAATAGTGGGCATTTAGAAAAGGTCTTGGGATATGAACATAGCACTCTGGGGAGTTGTGCTAATGTTATTTGCATTAGACTAGGTCCTGTATTCTATTATATTTTCATATGGAAAGATATGAAACTCATGAAAAATTAAATCATTAATAATTTTACAATGGAGTACCGATGGCTCTGACAACCACATGCTGTTGCTTAGTACAGTATTCCTATGCCAACTGAAATATTAATAGAACATTGACTAAATATCTTTTGCAAGGGCTATAGAACCCAGAGGTTATTAAGAAACCCTGTGTTTGCCTTCCAGGAATTTAGTTTAGTTTCTCTGCCTGCAGGTAGTTTTTGTGGGTTTACTTTCTGAAGGATGGATAATTTTCAAAGCAAAAGTGGAAAAGTTCTAATAAATATAATCTTTATGAAATATTCATCCCAGCTGTAGATTCTTTACATTTTGGCTGCCAATGAACTATCCGGAGAACAATATTTTATATTTAGAATCGGTTTGGTGAGACATCTTGATTACAGAGAGGTGCACTTCTAGTGGCTAGCCATTAAGTTAACCCATCAAAGTGCCCTGTATCATTAGGGCATAGTTGACATCAACAACCCTCATCTGCCAATAGACTTTTTTTGTGAGAGTATTCAGATTTACTCCCAAGATTCTCCTCATCATGAATGTCCCAAACTTTAGTTCTGTTCCTTGACTCTTATTGTCAATGGCTTCCAACAGGTTGTAAGCTCCTGGAGGGCAGGGAATGTATCTATCAACTCTACTGTATTGTACTGTCTCGAGTATTTAGTACCTTGCTCTGCACACAGAAGGCACTCCATAAATATCAGTGACTGATTCATTTACCAGCAAAGTATGGAGATTCTTTTGAGCCAGGGAAGAGAAACCCACTTTGTTGTTCCTCTCCTCCTCTCTCAGTAGTCTGCGAGCTCTGGGGATTGCATCGATCTCTTCTCCTTTATTGTGTCTCCCAAGTGCTTAGCATAGTGCTCTGCATACAGTCCGCACTCCGTATATGTCACTGATAGATTCATCCAGGAGGACAAGGTCACCTACAGGTGGGTCTCTGTTTCCTGTGGCACTGGCACTGAGATATTCTTGCTGTCCAGAACAAAGCAGCACTATTTTCTTGATTTCCTCTTATAGCTTTAGCACCGTGAGAGGAACGAACAGGACTCAGTGAGCCATGCTATCAACTAAACCAGGCTTCATCTTGTCCCCAGTTGCTCTTTAACATAAGAAGTATCGTGACATAGGCCAGCGTTTCCCTGAAGTCACTCGAAGGACACATCTTTCATTAGCCGGCATGTGTCTCTGGACCAGTTGAGTCCGAACACAATGACATTGATTTGCAAGGACTGAAAGCGGTGGTTGACTGTGAGTAGCCAGAGCCATTAGAATAGAAGTGAGTCCTGTCCCTCAAGGAATTGGTATAAAATGTGGAAGAATTATCTGCCAACAGAGCTTACTTTAATTATAGTACAGTACTTGTGCGGGATTTATTTAGAATTATAAACCTAATGAAACGTTGAGACTGAAGTGCCGCTTTTCAATAGCCTATTGTGTTCAATTTAATTGGCGGGGAGAGACCAGGACTATAGAGAGAATCCCATACAAGTTCCATTTTCCCATGCATGCTTTTATCTTCACCCACTTCCTTTAATTATTTCACTTTGCTTCATCTATTTTTTTGTCTCTTATAGTTGATCGTGTCAATCATAGTCCCAAGTCGGGAATTGGCTATAAATGCCTGGGGGCATCAGAGTCTTCACTTTCCTTTGACTTTCTCTTTGTAGTCTGCTCCTCACATGAAAAGAATCAGGCCTTCCATGTGGGGCTTGCCCATTTTCAAGAAGCTTCGGTGATCCTTAGAGGACCATCCTGGGTTTGGTGCTATTTTGCATTCACCAGATGATGGGCTAGAGAAAATTTTAGTTCAGTTTGTGGATGGCTTCATTCTGGGAGAAGAACTCCCTCCCCCTTCTTATATGACAGACTGTCACTCCCCTCCACGTTCAAGGGCCTTACTAAAATCATATCTCCTCCAAGAAGCTATACCTGGCTAAAGCTCTCATTTTTCCTAGTCCCTCTCCCATCTGCATCTCTTATGTGCTTGGATCTGTAACCTTTAAGCACTTGATATTCACCCCACCCTCAGGCTCCCAGCACTTAGGTACACAGCCATAATTTGTTTTAAGGTCTGTCCCCCCCGTCTAGGCTATATGGGCAGGGATCGTGTCAGCCTCCTCTTCTGTATTGCACTCTAGTATTTAGTACCATTTCTGCACACAAGTAAGTAGCGTGGCTCAGTGGAAAGAGCACGGGCTTGGGAGTCAGAGGACATGGGTTCTAATCCCAGCTCTGCCACTTGTCAGCTGTGTGAGTTTGGGCAAGTCACTTCACTTCTCTGTGCCTCAGTTACCTCATCTGGAAAATAGGGATTAAGACTGTGAGGCCTATGTGGGACAACCTGATTACCTTGTATCCACCCAGCACTTAGAACAGTGCTTGGCACACAGTAAGTCCTTAACAAATGCCATTATTATTATTATTATTATTACTCAATAAATTCCATTGATTGATTGATTGAGAATTGGGTTGCTCTTTGTATAACAGTTAATACTAATAATTGTGGTATTTGCTAAGTGCTTACTATGAGGTAACTGAGGCACAGAAAAGTCAAGTGACTTACCCAAGGTCACACAGCAGACAGTATTAAGTGTCAAAAAGCATGGAACAGATCTGAAGGTGGGTGCTGGTAAAATCAAAAAGAGGTTAAATAGAGCAGCTCATGCAGGAAGAAGTGTCAAACACCAGCTGAAGATGATGGACATCTGCCAACTCCCAGCCCAGAAGGAAATAGATGTGAAGGGTGGACCAATTTATGTAGGCAATATTCCTAAGGAGACCCAATTTGGGAGCATAAAAGCAAGAATTTAGCATAAAGAACTATAATCTCCCCCCTGTCTTAGCACTGGCTAGAGAGGTTAATGGGGATGTGGAGGGTGTAATGAAAAAGTACAGAAAGGTTGGAAATAGAATGTAAGAACACAGTTACTTTACTGATTAAGCACTTAATGTGTACCACTTGCTAATTTAGAAACAAGATGCTCATGTCTGACACAGTCCCTGTCCCACAGTGCTCACAATCTTAAAACAAACGGAGGGCAGATATTTTATCTCCTTTTTCTAGATAAGGAAACTAAGTTCTAAAAATGTTAGGTGACTCACACGCAGTGACGCACCATACTAGGGACAGAGCTGGAACTAGAACCCTGATATGCTGACTCCCAATTCTATGCTCTTTTATTCCAGAGTAGAAAGAAAAGCAGCATGGCTCCATGGAAAGAGCACGGGCTTTGGAGCCAGAGGTCATGGGTTCGAATCCTGGCTCTGCCAATTATCAGCTGTGTGACTTTGGGCAAGTCACTTAACTTCTCTGTGCCTCAGTTAACTCATCTGGAAAATGGGGATTAAGACTGTGAGCCCTCAGTGGAACATCCTGATCACCTTGTAACCTCCCCAGTGCTTAGAACAGTGCTCTGCACATAGTAAGTGCTTAATGAATGCTATTACTATTATTATTATTATTATTGTTATTATTATTATTATTATTATTATACAGGAAAGTGAAGTGTATCAATCAATCAATCATATTTATTGAGCACTTACTGTCTGCAGAGCACTGTACTAAGCGCTTGGGAAGCAGTCCCTACCCAACAGTGGGCTCACAGTCTAAGTGTATGGGGTTGAAGGAGTTAATGCAGCTTCCCAAATTGTCTTTCTTATAACTAAAGTGTTCCGCAACACAGAGAATCTGACTCAGCATGTTCTGAAATAATACCTTCATAGAAATGTGATAATGCTTTTTACACAGCATATCCCAAGTCTCCAAGTAATGAAACTTTCTTATCATGAATTCAGAAACTTCAGATTTAATTTGAATCTATTCCAGCATGGTACGAAGATGAAAGAGCTTCTAGTGGTGACATTTAGAAGCAAGTTGCTATGATAGTATCATAGAAAAAAGTTAGTCTCAGGCACTTTGAGGGCAGGAATTAGGGGTGAAACCAAGCCAGAAAAACGGAATTGATGATAGAAGCAACGACAATAAACCCCTGGATTCAATCAGCACAGACAGCATGGTCTTGCAGAAAGAGCAGGCGGCATAGAAGTAGAGGACACTGCTTCTCTGCCTGGCTGTATGGCCTTGAACAAGTCATTTAACTTCTCTGTGCCTCTGTTTCTTCATCCGTAAAATGGGGATAACATCTGCTGTCCCTACCTCTTCAACTATGAGACCCATTCAGGACAGGGATTGGATCTGAAATGACTAAGTTTTGTCTGTCCCAGGCCTTGGCACAGAATAAGCGCTTAATAAATACCATCATTAATCAAAATAAAAACACAGCTTAAAATTCAATACAATGTCATTGCTGGCATTGTTGTTTGAAATGGATTTTAAAGAGATAACTGAAAAGAAAATATTTAGTAAGCACAAGAAAGGAACTTAAAATATAGCATTACCTTGTGTGAGCAGTGTCAGATGCCTTAGGAAGCTGCATTATCTCTTCCTTATGCAAGATACAATCCATCTGGAAAAAACAGTCTTCTGATCAAGATGGCAGAAACCCAGAGGGGTCACCAAAATTTGTCACTTGGGGAACGTGGACTTTGGGAAGCAGCACATCTGTGGGGAGAGGTGAGACATATATATTTTTGGATTCATGAAAGGATTTTCCTCAAGTAGCAAATGTATTTTGTCAACCACCAGAAATTCAGTCCATCCCCTGAGTTCAGTGAGTTTTGCAATGGCTCCCCTTCCTGCTTTCATTCCTCCACTTTCTCCTTCTGACCAACAGAGAAAATTTGGGGTTGGGATTGCACTGGCAAAACTGGGTTAGGTGTTGAGCATGCAAATTCGTTTTCTTCCTCTTGCTCTATAATTGCTCGACTGTCATTTTACAGCGCATGTGGGGTTTTGACTGTAGGTTCACTGTGGGCAGGGAACTTGTTTTGCATACAGTAAGCACTCAATAAATATCCTTGATTGATCGATTGGTTACAGTGCTGTCAACTGTCATTGGTTGGTAAACCAGGTTCTCTGATATGGCTGTGAGCACATGCAAACCAAAAGACTTGAACCCCATAAAGTGGAGAGAAATTGTGAGTCAAAAAAAAAATTCAGTTAGGGAGCAAGCGTGTTATACCTGGACAAAATGCATACCTGGTGAAGGTGGTTTGAGCTATAAGGAAATAAAGAAGTTTCAGTAAAATGGGGATTAAGACTGTGAGCCCCACATGGGACAACCTGATTACCTTGTAATAATAAGGATGGTATTTGTTATGTGCTTACTATGTGCGAAGCACTGTTCTAAGCACTGAGGGGATGCAAGGTGATCAGGTTGTCCCACGTGGGGCTCACAGTCTTCATCCACATTTTACAAATGAGGTAACTGAGGCACAGAGAAGTTCAGTGCCTTGCCCAAGGTCACACAGCTGACAAGTGGCGGAGCCGGGATTCAAATCCATGACCTCTAATTCCCAAGCCCATGCTTTTTCCACTGAGCCACACTGCTCCCCATACTTGTATCTATTCCAGTGCTTAGAACAGTGCTTGTCACATAGTAAGCGCTTAACAAATACCATCGTTATTATTATTATCATGATTATCCTTATTATTCTGCCCCTTGCCTGTTCTGTGATCATAGACAGTCAAACAATCAATCAGTAGTATTTGTTGGCCGCATACTAAGCACTTGGGAAAGTACAATAGAATAAGTAGATATCCCTCCCTTCAGAGAGACAGATATTAAAGTCTCTTTACCTTTCTCTTTACCTAGGACAGAAAGGTAAAGAAAAATACAGAGAAATAAAGAGAATTTACAGAAAGGTAAATACTCATATACTCATTCAGATGAGTATATTTCTCATCTGAAAATGGGCATATCACAATAACTGACTCTTGTATATGGGCCTGAAGAACTGAAGTATTTCAAAAAACACTCTGGAAAAATTAAAGCACTATATAAATTCACGGGTTTTCACTAGAGACTTTGGTTTTGATGTCCTTTCCTGAGTGGTATACAGAACTGTTCTCTCTGCAGTTACTTAATAGCTTGACTATCATAAACTGGGCTAAAATTTAGCTCTTTTTTTGCAATATAAAAAGCAGTGCTAAGAGGTATCAATATTCCTCTAGATAGAGGCAGAAACATAGGTGTATTCTGGGTGTGATGAACAGATTTATTGTCAGATTTAGAACGCAGGTGACTGAGACAAAAGATTCAGATGTTTTTTATTAAACACTTTTTGAAAGAAAACTGCAATATATAGAAGAACAATGATGAAAATTAATTTTATCCTAATTATAAAATCATCCAAATGATCCATTCAACAATGCACACTGACATCTGTTTTGTTTCCTATTTTATTTTGGTCCTAAGAATATTTGCAGAGTAAAAATGTACAAACAAAGGAAAAGCTGGATATGAGGAAAGATCGCGGGCCAGGGAATTCTTCCCAGTCTCACCACTTACCTGCTGTGTGACCCTTGGAAAATTACATTACCTTCTCTGGGTTTCATTTGCCTCATATCCTACATCCAACCCCTTGTTCACCCTGTTCCCTAGTCTATTATCCTGTTTTGACCCCATATCTACCAGACCACTGCTCTCCCCATTTTGAAAGACTTCTTAAAATCCTCAGCTCCTCCAGGCTTCCATGATTATGTCACAACACTATCAATCAATCAATTGTATTGAGCACTTACTAGGTCAGTCAATCATATTTATTGAGTGCTTACTGTGTGCAAAGCACTGCATTAAGCAGTTGGTAGAGTACAGTGTAACAATAACAGACACATTCCCTGCCCACAGTGAACTTATGTGCTTGGGAGAATACAACAGAACTAACAGACACATTCCCGGCCCATAAGGAGCTTACAGTGTAGAATGGGAGTTTACACTTAAGTTACTTCAACCAATAGCCACTCATAGCTATTGTTCACTCTATCCCTCCCCTCAGCACTCAAGTACTCATATATTTGTCTATTGAAAACTAAATATTTGTTTATGTAAATGGAAGCTCACTGTGGTCAGGGAATGTGTTTACCAAAGTTGTTATATTGATTGCATATTGTTCCCTCCCAAGCACTTAATACCAGCTTTCAGTACCTGTAAATACATTTATCTGTTTCACCCATCAAAATGTAAGTGCCTTCAAGATAAAGGGACTAGCCTTGCTACTCTCATACTCACCTAGGCAGTATAAAGCCTTACAACTTAGTAGGTGTTCAATAATCAAACAATTAATAGTACTTTTTGAGCATCTACTATGTATAGAGCACTGTATAGTAGCAGCGAGACTGAGAAGCAGCATGGCTTAGTGTACAGAGCCCGAGCTTGGAGTCAGAGGTCATGGGTTCTAATCCTGCCTCCACCACTTGTCAGCTGTGTGACCTTGGGCAAGTCACAACTTCTCTGTGCCTCAGTTAACACACAGAAAGTGGTTAACAAATATCACAGTTAGTGCTATCATTTCTATTAGTTTTTATTGCTAGTTTCGAGGAGTGGATATGGAAAAAGAGGAGGAAGAAGGAGCAATTTGGACTCTACCATTTCTGCATCACCTGTCTACATGTTTTGTTTTGTTGTCCATTTCCCCCTTCTGGACTGTGAGCCTGCTGTTGGGTAGGAACCGTCTCCATATGTTTCCGACTTGTACTTCCCAAGCACTTAGTACAGTGCTCTGCACACAGTAAGTGTTCAATAATAATAATAATAATGGCATTTGTTAAGCACTTACTATGTGCAAAGCACTGTTCTAAGTGCTGGGAAGGATACAAGGCAATCAGGTTGCCCCACGTGGGGCTCACAGTCTTCATCCCCATTTTACAGATAAGGGAACTGAGGCCCAGAGAAGAGAAGTGACCTACCCAAAGTCACACAGCTGACAAGTGGCAGAGCGGGGATTAGAACCCACGACCTCTGGCTCCCAAACCCAGGCTCTTTCCACTGAACCACGCTGCTTCTCTAAATGAAGGAAGGAAGGAAGGAAGGAAGGAAGGAAGGAAGGAAGGAAGGAAGGAAGGAAGGAAGGAAGGAAGGAAGGAAGGAAGGAAGGAAGGAAGGAAGGAAGGAAACGTGCGCATTTTCCTCCAAGTTAGATGATGAGTGAAAAGTCTGTTTGGGAGTATATTACTTAGGGCTTTACCAATCAAATCTGAGGCTTGAGCAGAAATGTTTTAATGCTGCTCAAAATGAAAGATAGGTTTTTTTTTTATAGTTGAGCACTCTCATGAGGTCAATTAATGCCTTCCCTCCAGTGGGAGAGCACTAGCTAATGACTGAGCCTCTGAACATTAGCATTAATGCTGCCGCCCTCAACTTCCAGCCTCAGCCTGCAATGCAGCAAATCGTTGACAGCTAATAACAAAGCACTACAACCAGCCTCCTGCCTAAGGGCAGGATTCAGAAGGGCCGTGTCGACGCATAAACAAACTGCTCTTTTTATTTAAAAAAAAAATAGAGGAACTTGATCAAGAAATGCAAAGAAATGGCTACGTTTCTAAACAGGACTGATTTGTGCTGTTAACTACGGCTTGGCTTTCCATCACATTCCAACGCTGAATTTAAAAAGGCCATCTTTAGCCCATAAGGGATGGTTTAGTTGGGGAAGTGAAAGATGCCCTAGGAGCTGGGGTAATGCTATATTTCAACTGCATTTTTTGGACTGTTCTAGTGGAATGCAACAAGTACTGATTAATAGCCAGGCAATGGGCGAGTGCATTCCTGATTACAAGATGGTACGTAGATATTAAGCGGAAGATCTATTTCCATGTTTTCTGGGTTTCCTGCCCCGTCTGAAGGGGCTGTCAATCAATGGTATTTATTGAGTGCTTACTGTGTGCAGGACACTGTACTAAACGTTTGGGAAAGAACAATACAAGAGATTTGGTAGGCACCATCCCTGCTCACAAGGAGTTTATAGTCTATAGGAGACCTTATAGTCATTTGCCAAATCAATCAATCAATCAATTGTATTTATTGAGCGCTTACTGTGTGCAGAGCAGTGTACTAAGCACTTGGGAAGTACAAGGTGGCAACATATAGAGACAGTCCCTACCCAACAGTGGGCTCACAGTCCAGAAGGGTGAAGAAATCACTGTCTTCTAGCCTCCTATGCTCATTTCTGATAACTTTAGAATGAAGAAAATTAAAAGCCTTGCATCTTCAAACTCTACACACACTCTTTGCTCCCCCAAAGGTAACCACCTAACAGTCCCCTCTATTGCAATTCCAATACCTCCCCCCGATCGCTCGCACCATTTCCTCTCTAGCTTTTAGCTTCTCCCTTCTCAGCTTCTATAAATTGCCTCCTTCCCTTCCTCAAAAGCCCCTCTTCCAGCAGGCCTTCCCTGATTAATCCCCCCACCTTACCATTTTGGTCCTCCCTTCAGCCGCAGGAAAATACTTGCTCGATTAAAATATAAGTGCCTTGAGGAATGAGATTGTGTCTACTAATGCTGTTGTATTTTCCCAAGTGCCTATAGGACAGTGCTCTCAAAAGAATAAGCACTATTGATTGGTAATTGATTGATTGGCAGAATCATTTTTACATGGAAAAAGTATTTGTATCTTTATTACGCGGGAGTAAGTGATAATAGAGATCAGAAAATGACAAAAATATAGCATTTTTTTCTCTAGTAAAAAAGAAAACTGCAATCAATTTAATTAATTAATTATGCATTTATTGAGTACTTACTAAGACTGTGAGCCCCACGTGGGACAACCTGATCACCTTGTATCTCCCAGCACTTAGAACAGTGCTTCGCCCACAGTAAGTGCTTAACAAATACCATCGTCATCATCATTATTATTCTATTCCATTCTGTCTGTGTAGTTGTCCATTTATCTCTACTGCCATCACTGTTCAATGGTAAGATCCTATATGGCAGAGAGATCTGTCTTCTGCTACTTTCCCTAAGCATCTTCGACAGTGCTATATCTACAGTAAAGACTCAGTCAGTACTCTTGACGCTGAACCTGTTGAACATGAAAGGGAAAAGAAAAAGTGTGATCATCATCATCAATCGTATTTATTGAGCGCTTACTACGTGCAGAGCACTGTACTAAGTGCTTGGGAAGTACAAATTGGCAACAGAGACAGTCCCTACCCAACAGTGGGCTCACAGTCTAAAAGGGGGAGACAGAGAACAAAACCAAACATACTAACAAAATAAAATAAATATTTTATTTATGTTATTTATATGATGTTAAGACATTTTTTTAGATGAAGCACAGTGCCCTGAAAGCAGTAAATGCTCAATAAATATTATTGATTGATGAAGTGATAAAAAAGAAGACCGATACATTTTTTCATCAACTTGTATGGTTGCCCGCAATACAAGGCCTTATGATATTGGGAGTCTTTTGAAAGCAGGGAGTTTTTTTCCACTCCCCCATTCCCCTTCCCTGGAACTCCTTCTCCCTTCAAATCTGCCAGACTGCATCTCTCACCACTTTCACAATCTGCCTGAAATCCCACCACTTCCAGGAAGCCTCCCTTGATTAATTCCCTCCACCCCAAGTTGCCTCAACATCTACACTTTGTACTTTTGTATTGAGAACAACCCTTAGCACTTGCATGTATATGGGAGTATTTGGTGTGAAGCCATATTGTTAATCTGCTTAGGGTATTTATTCATCAATTTCATTTTATCAGATAATTGATGCTACTAGTTATATTCTTATGCTTCCTCTTGCTTCCACTATTTATAAGTCATTTGTGTTTGTGTATCTACCCCTGCACTTTGCACTTAGTAAGTACTCAATAAATGCATAATTAATTAATTAAATTGATTGCAGTTTTCTTTTTTACTAGAGAAAAAAATGCTATATTTTTGTCATTTTCTGATCTCTATTATCACTTACTCCCGCATAATAAAGATACAAATACTTTTTCCATGTAAAAATGATTCTGCCAATCAATCAATTACCAATCAATAGTGCTTATTCTTTTGAGAGCACTGTCCTATAGGCACTTGGGAAAATACAACAGCATTAGTAGACACAATCTCATTCCTCAAGGCACTTATATTTTAATCGAGCAAGTATTTTCCTGCGTTAGCTTACCTGTCTATATCTCTACAAGCTCATATGGATAGTAGCAATATTATTTATCAAGTACTTACTGAGTGCAAAGCACTGTACTAAATTCTGGAGTAGAACATGGAAGTAGGAATTAGACACAGTCCCTGTCACTCGTGGGTCTCTCCACCCATTGTGTTACTACTGAGTTGCAAGTGTTTATGAAATGCTTCATCAGTGAACTTAATTTGTGTTATCTGACCTAACCTTCTGAAACCCCAGAATTTTCTACTGCATTTTTTAGAATTTTTCCTTTAGAAATAGCTAATTCTCCTGGAAAGAGATATTCATTTCCTATATTCTCTCCCCCCACTACACTAAAGCTGGGTCTCCACAGCCCAAAAGAAGTAGAGAATTGAGGTAATTATTTGGGTTATTTAAGCAAGAAAAATCAGTTTTTATCTCTGGACTGTGAATTTACTGTGATCAGGGAATGTGTCTGTACTATCCCAAGGGCTTAGTAGAGTGCTCGGCACACAATAAGCCTTCAGTGAATACCATAGTTGATTTCAGGTGCCTGAATACCTGTCACAGTGTCCCATTTTCCTTTGGCTATAGAAAACTACCCATAGTTTGACTGAAAAATCACCTCATTTATGAACATTAATCAATCAATAGCATTTACTGAGTGTTTACTCTATATGGAGCATCATAATAAGTGCTTGGCACAATACAGTAGAGTAATGGACATGATCCCTGCTTTCAAGCATCTTACAGTCTTGCAGATTTCCTAGATTAAGCCATTGTACCCTTGCACTGATCATTGCCATTTGAATAATTAACCCTATTGGTTTCCTGTACTTTTTCAGCACTGTACTATTGATACGGTGTAAAAGCTAGACAAGAGATATGGTATAGAAAATTTATTCTACAAAAATGTCTTCTTTTTCAAACTAGGGCAGAAATATTATGGCTTCTGGAATATACTTTCAATATCGGGTTGTTTCCATGGCACTGTTGAGGATTTTCTGGTTGCAGTCAGTATCTGCAAGGGATTGGAAATACCCGTTAATTAGGGGATTGATAGAAGGACTCCCAGAGTACATTAGGAGCTCTCATTCCTGGAAGCAGCAGACCCAGAAAGCTGACAAAGCCCAACCCGATTCCTTAAACGTTCAAACCCTTAATTCAGTCCATCGCACTCAACAGGGACTTCGTAAATACCATTCTGCCTTTACAGATCTGGAGTTAACCAACCCAGATAACATCAGCTGAGTTCTTGTCAAGTCTTTCCATCCACAGTGCTGAGGAAAGAGCACAGAAGAGCGAAGTGGGTCATTTGTTGTTCTCTCCTTCCTGTCATTTGTCATTTATCTTCTAAGACATTTACATTTTCATCCCTTCACTCTTACTGGAGAGCTGGCAATTGCTTCACCATCAGAATCCTGACCTTTTCTAAGAAGACAGATGGACAGAAGAGGCTGTCCTGAGGAGAATGCCTCAGTTTGGCTCCAAGATGATTTACTTTGAGGTTAAACACACGCACCATGCATTCTGGGTAAGTGTAGTTTGTAAAATGTGATATTTGCAATTCTTCCTTACTGCATTTCACATGCAAAAGCCCTTGACTTTTT
The DNA here is from genome assembly GCF_015852505.1 of Tachyglossus aculeatus. Taxonomy (NCBI): domain Eukaryota; kingdom Metazoa; phylum Chordata; class Mammalia; order Monotremata; family Tachyglossidae; genus Tachyglossus; species Tachyglossus aculeatus. The sequence goes on along the minus strand of NC_052079.1, from coordinate 10,396,083 downwards.
TTCTGCTACTTGTTTAAAACTACAAACTTTTTTCTCCATGGTGGGATTCTTTTTAACTACACCTGACAGGAGGAAGTGAAAAGAATAACTGGAGGTTTGGAATCTTTTGCTCTGCTCTTCTCTTGTTCTTCGACCTTTCAAATTAAAGATGTTTATTCTATCATTCCTCCATGTAATATATTTCTAGGCCCCTTTTCTCTGCCCTTGCTAGCAGAGAACATAGTTTTCCTGCAGTGGGCTGCAGCTTGGTTAAAGTTGCCCTTTGCATTCCCATAATGCCAACGGATGTCATCTGAGTGCCTCAGTTCAAAACCAATTGGTACTTCATCTTAAAGTAGAACTGGCACCTTTTTGTGATGCCAGCTTTCCAACTCTGAATTATTTTCTGTGAACGTCTCCTACTGGAATGAAAATATTTGTCTCATTCTCCTAGGATCATTAGCATTCTTTAAATATTGAAATTGGACTTGTTTTATTTTATTTTATTTCTTTACAAGAGTCTTCCACTTATCCAAATCCTGTTCTAATTTCCCTTGTGAGGGAGCCAGTGGGGAAGTTTCAAGCAGTGTTCATACCCTCTAGGGAAACTTCCCTTTGAGGCATATGTCATTGTGAACAGCTTTGAATTAATTTTTTTAAAAGAGTACTACGAATTGAAACATATAACTTCAAATGAAAAAGTCAGCACTCTGCATCCTATTTAGGATTTTTTAAGTCTCTATTCTCTGATGTGATAGACAGTAACTCCTCCTCAAGCCTGGTTAAATGTGCCCACGTCCCTCGCCCACGTCCTGCCTCTGGCCTGGAATGCCCTCCCTCTTCATAGCCAACAGTCAATTACTCTCCCCACCTTCAAAGTTTTATTGAAGGGCTTTCCCAAACTAAGTCCTCATTTCCTTTTCTCCCACTCCCTTCTGCATTTTCTCCCTTTATTCACTCCTCCTTCAGCCCCACAGCACTTGTGTCCATATCCATAATATATTTATTTATATCCATGTCTGTCTTCTCTGCTAGACTGTGAGCTTACTGTGGGCAGGGAATGTGTCTGTTATATTGTTAAACTGTACTCTCCCAAGTGCTTAGTACAGTGTTCTGCACACAGTAAGCATCAATAAGTGTTATGGATTGATTGATGGGCCACAGTATGGTCATTCAATCAATCATATTTATTAAGTGCTTACTGTGTGCAGAGCACTCTACTAAGTGCTTGGGAATGTGCAATATAACATAATTGGTAGATGCGCTCCCTGCTCACAGTGAGCTTACAGTCTAGAGGGGGATTCAGACAGCAATATAAATGAATAAATTACAGATATGCACATAAATGCTTTGGGGCTATAACCAAAATATAAACTTAAAAGCATGTTTGGAGCTACATTCATCACAGGATATTGCCACAACACAAAATCATCACTAGATACACTACTGGATTCACGTGTGACTCTAAGTTCTAGCCAATACTATGGGTTGGAGTGATATCAATGTTCTATTTGCACTTTGACAGGAAAGGCGATGTGTGCCTTTGGAACATCTCTGATTGACTGACAAACACACTAAAAACAAGGGAATGCAGAGTAGAAGAGATGTCAGATAACCTGGAGGCTTATTTTAATTCTGTTTATAAGCAAATTAATACATTTGGGAACTGCTTTCTCTCATCACAAAGCACCTGGTGTCTGCGGGAATGCAGACAAGATGACTAAAGCTTTGTTTGTTTTAAATCATGGCCTGAAAAATCAGAGCCCTCATTCAGGTTCCCAAAGGCTCTGTAAGGCAGCATCTTCCCCAATTCCCAGAGCCTGACAGCTTCTATCCTGCGATAACTGCCCCTCCTCACACCTAGAAATTCTCCTGTATCCCAGCTCTTGGGCCCAATCTTTGGTACTGGAACTGAAGACCAGAGTTCTTAAGCAAAATGTGTATTCAGACAGCCCAATCTCAACTTTTTATTGGCGAAGCAATTTACATTCTTCTCCAGTATCCTACCCACACATTCCCTGCACATCTGATTTCCCAGCTATCTCGAGAGAACCTTGAATGGAAACCATGTCTCGAAAATCGCGAAAGACCACATCCATCAGATTTCTCCACTAATTGAAGGTGAGCATGGGGTGACAGTCATTGGTTCAAACTGACACACGCTGTCTATCAAAGAGGGAAATCTTTAATAATGCTCTTAAGCTTTGACAAATTAAAGCTGCAAATACAGAAACAATCTTACATTACTTTACCTACTGTAAATTTTGAATTGTCTTCATGGATCAGTAAGCTATTTAATGGCCTTTCACCCCCGAGGCCACACTTCAAATTAAAACTGTGTGAGCTTTGAAAAATAACCAATTTGAACATATGATCTGAATTTTTATTAGAGTTGCAAGAGCTTGGAGATCACCAATGAGTCAGCCTGGAAGCTTGCAGAGAACACAGAACAGACACTGTTTAAAGGAATAGGTGTTCGATCAATCAAGGTATTTATTGAGCACTTACTGCACGTAGAATACTGTACTCAGCACTTGGGAAAGAACATTACAGTAGAGTTGGTAGACCCAATCCCCTCTCACAAGGAACTTACTGTCTATGGGAGGAACATGATTAAATACCTAAGGCTGAGTGAAATTAGTCAGAGTTCAAATGATGGCAAAATATGTTCAAGTGACAAGTTGGATAAAAATTAAAGACTTAAAATTTAGCACTTGCTGACCACTGGAAAAAAAATCTAGCTAGTCTCTGTTTTTGTAGCTCATATTAATGAGCTACAATTAATTACTCAACCATGCCTATGGAAATGACTGAAAAGACTGAACTCTGGGTGACATTTTCTTCTGCATTGCTTGCATTTAAAGATAGAGTTTGGCTATATTTAGTAGGTTTGGATGTTCCATGATGCCATAGCTATTTTCTGTCTCTTCACTGGTTTTCTATCAGTTTTTGCACCTACAGTGAAAAACCCCCAGGAGCAGTGGTCTGCTGGAGCCAGTTTGAGATTGGAGATCAGCTAATAATTAGGGCACCTTTTCAAACCACTTCCACTGGGAGTGAGCAATGCACCCCAAATAGAGCTGCTTGGAGACCAAGAGAGTTGTTCAGTCAATCAGTGGTATTTATTGAGCACTTACTGTGTGTAGAGCACTGTATTAAGCACTTAGAAGAATCCAAAAGACAGAGTTGGTAGGCATGTTTCCTATGCACCAGTCGGATGTCTCTGCTATTTCATCAGCAGTCATATGGTCATTATCCTGGACTCTCTAGTTGCTTAGGACTTCTGTTCAAAGTAGGGAATAAGGTTAACTCATTGTCTTCTGGGAATCTGAGGAAGTGACAAGTTGGCAATACTGTTTCTGTTCTAGCAATTTGGTGGGAGGTACAACCCTAATAAGAGATAAAGCTTTATAAAAAGAGGAGCTCAGATTAAAGAAGAAAAATAACAGGATGAGGAAGAAGGGGTAAAATAGGAGAAGGAAAGGAGAGATACAGGACAGAGAAAAATACAGGAAGGCAAAAAGAAACAAAAGAAACGAAGGGTGGATATTCATGGGAGGGAAGGATGCAAGGAAAAGGAGGATAGGATGGAAGTCAAAATGAAAGTGAAGCGGAGAGCAGGAGAAAACCCAGAAAGAAAGCATGAGGAGTGAAATCCAAGAAACAAGAAGAATGAAGACAGACCAGACAGCTTCAAAAGAGGGTCTGGTTTGGGAAATGAAAAAGTGAGAGGGCAGTAGGGAGAAAGTTTAGTGAAGGCTTTGGAGCAAACGAAGGAGGGTTGGCAAAGATGGGTCAATATTTACGAGACTGATTGGAGTGTGGTTGGAAGGTTGGTGAGGAGATGGCAATGGGGATACTTTTTTCCAACTGAACAGGATATTGGAATTCAGTTCCTAACCCTAAATGGAAGACTCAATCAGAAACCTTGTCTTCTCAATAAATTATACCTTTCAGTGCACAGGGATAGGGAGGTTTTTTTTCTGCCCTGGTTCTCTAGTATTGTATAATCCTGAAGGGGTTAACGAGTAGTTCTCTGCTTGATTGATTTCCAATGTTTTAGTTTTAGAGTTGGAACCTGCAAATGCCCAGCGATTGAAGCAGGACTAAAGCCATACCTTTCCAGTGGCTGATCAACTCCCAGGCTCAGCCCCAATAAACACATTCGGTGGGGATCCAGGCCAAGGGAAGAGAGAAAGTGGGGTGTGGAGAAGTGCTTTTGTTAGGCTATAGAATTTAAGTCTAACAATTTTAGAGTAGAAAAATAGTACCTTTTACTCCCCAAAATTCCATTTCCCAAAACCGCCACCCCTCACCAATCAGCCCTTAGTGATTTTTAACACATTTCAATTATTTTTTTAAAAGGTAGAGTATCCCCAAGCGTTATATTTCATTGTCTGGTGAGAAACTCCCTTTTTGAAGCTGTCACCCTTTACAGCTGATTTTGAAAAGTCTGGCTTGAAGTCTAGAGGGTCAAGAGTTTTATCTGTATATGCATCTCTCTCTGCTTTTAGAAAAAATAATTGATCAGGACTGCTCCCAACTTTGGATTCATTACTACATGGTAAGTGGGGAATCTAGGTAAGTCCAATAGCTGCTATGCCTGATTATCATCCTGTTCTCCCCACTTTGTATCCCCTAACTGTCATTCCATCATTTTCAAACCGCCTGGGTACTCACAACCTCCTGTTGCACTTATTGGCATATCCGAATACTCTGCTACCTCCTTATGTAAGTAATTTATTTTAGTGCCTGTCTCCTACTTTTGATTATAAGAACCTTTAGGGTGGGGATCATGCTTACGAATTCTACTGTACTTCCCCAAGCACTTAGTACAGTGCTCTGCCCACATTAAGTGCTCAATAAATAATATCGATTGATGGATTAGCGCACGATCCTCCCAGCACCAACTAAATTCACTTCAAAATTTCACAAGGACGATGGAAACAAGAGAATTCACCAAAGTGAGTTGACAGAGCAAGGTGAAATACTCTAAAGAAGAAGTCTCGGGATCAAATCAGGATTGAGTCTGAGTACATAAAAAGAACATCAGTTAATAGTGAACAGCAGGGGATTAAAGACTGAAACAGTTTACTGCAGGCTAGGCTGACCTGATCCCTTAATCCATCTGTCTTTTTATATGAGAATGCTATGATAATGAGCTGCATCAATTGTTTCCTGATGACATTAATTTGTGACTTTTTCTTATTCTAAGCTTTGACTTTCACTGTGATAAAAATAAACAGTAGCACAATTCCGATTAGGATGGTTCTAATCATGATAAACTCCAACCTAGCAGTAATGTGGTGGGCAAATACGCAATCCTGGGGTTATGGAGAAAAGAATTCCGCTTTCTGCATGTTTGCTTACTTGAGCAGCTAACATGTTCCATTAAAACCCTAGAAATTTCAAAGCATAATTCAAGGCGAACTTTCCCCAAATGCAATTTTCACTGCCCCATTTTCTTCAGAGAAAATCAAGACTTGAATATTAACACAAGGGAAGCAATGGAACAGATAGTCATGATGGGAAATCTTATTAGTAAACAAGAGCTGCATCTGAAAAAATATTGTCATTAAAAGCTATGTAGTAGTTAATTGAGTTTGATATGAAATTTAGGGCTGGAAAGTTAATGACTAATGCGGCTATTTCACAGAGCTTGGTTACTGCAGTCTCCATAATGATCTCCTTTTGCTTTAGAGCAACAATGAAATTAACCTCTCCTTTGTCCTGCAGGTGTTGTGTTCTGATAATGCATATCCTTTACAAGAATGGGCACATTATTGCTTTGCATACAAATTAAACAGAAACCTGAATCAATATTAGAAAAATGAAAATTTCAGGGATATCCTTATTCTGAGAATACACAACATTCACAGCATTTTCTGGAGGAAAGCATCCCAGAAAACAAATTTCTGGGAAATGGCCTTAAGAGAAAAAAGAAGGAAAAAGGAAATGTAAGAACCATATGGATAATAGCTAATCATTTTTTTCTTTTTTCATATTACTAAGAAAGAAAATAAAGATGGATCTAATGCTTTTCCCATTGTAAAAATAGCAAAACATTGTATTTTAATCTCCTGAAACAAGGCTTCGATCAAACCCTTTTGGAATTCAATGGACCAGAATATGTTATTGCTTATTGAAGATTCCCTCATTTATTGGTGTCAAGAAAGAAGCAAAATGGAAAACGAGGAAGATGTTTCTTCCAAATTAAAAAAAAGTGTGGCTTCTGATGTGGCATGGCCACTCCTAATGCGTACATGCATTAAGCCCTGCTACAAGAGAAAGCCTCAGTTTGCGTTTGACTATACTGGGCCAGCTGCTGTCAAGTAAAAAATACCTTCCTTGGCCTCAAAAATCCAGATTATTGGGGCTGCAGTGAATTTTAAGATCCTGAATCATCTGGATAATTTGCTCCTGTAGGCATCCGTTAGTGTGTAAACTCTTTGTGGGCAGAGAACATATCTTGTGCCTCTGTTGTAATTCCCAAGTGATCAGTACAGTATGCTGGATTTTGTTGGCTCCATCATGCCTACCCGTTATAACCTATTCAAGTTGTTTTTGGATGAATGTTAATGAAAGTATTGGAATCAGCTACTTTCCACTGAGGTTGGGGACCAGAGGAAAAAGGGGTGCCAGAACACCTTTCAAACTCGATTTAAGGTGATAGCAATTTGCTCATGACAAGGATGTACGTTCACTGGAATAATGATCGGTGTCCTCCCAGCTTCAACCTCACGGCCTCAGTTCCTTCTCTCTATTCTAGAAAATTGATGCAACCACCTCCTGATGACAATGACTTTGAGATTGTAGACCCTTTTCTTCCATAAACTGTTTATATCTGCATTCTGTTTATCAGGGGTGAATGATTAATAAGCTAATTGGAGATATTTGGGATAAGGGATCTGAGAATCAACAAAATCGTGCGTGTTTTGCCTATATATGGATTGGGTCCTGTGTGCCTAATTCTTCAGATGATTTTACTGTTAACTGACAAAGTTGTGCTGGGCATACTCCCAAGATGTTCTCTATTCTCCTAGCAGAAAGCATTACATAGAGGGTGGGTTTGAGGGCCTTGGTTATTATCCACAGGTTTGCTATTTATTTCAAAACTCCAAAAGCAAAGTGGGATCTGAAGCATAATGATAATCATTAATAATTGATAAGTGCCTGATGCAGAAACAGAATCGGAGATGTCGCAGAAAATAATAAGCAAAAATTAAACCAACTGGGCGCAATGCCCAGGAAATCAGCGAAGTAAACACAATGGGCAAGGAAAAAACCATGAATATCTGTGGGTAGAGAGGGAAAGAGAAAGGGAGAGGGAAAAGGGGGAGGGAAAGGGTGAAAGTGGGAGGATTAAAGTGAGGGTGAGAGAAAAGGAGGATCGGGAGAGGGAGGAGAAGAAGGAGAGAGACAAAAAGAGGGAGAGGAAAAAGGGAAGGGAACGGTGATAATTTAGGGAGAGAAAGAAAGAGAGAGAGAGAGCAATGCATAAAAAACTTGAAAATAAAACGCTGAGGGAGCAAACAGATTTTCAAGTGGTAGGAGAAATAAAATCATTTGGAAGCTGCTACTACTAAGCATCTTGAGAAATAATCCTATAAGAGATGAAAGATAAAAACATGTCGAATAGATGTGATAGGAAAACCACTGCATTTTAAAGCCAACCAATCTGCTAAGCAAAACTGTAGATATTTTTAAGACCTTGTTCACTACAATGGTGACAGGTGTAAAACTGTCAGAGTTTAAGACCTTCAGAGTCGTATTATCTCTACAGTGTTTGACTTAACCTTTGAGTAGCCAAAGCTGTTTTCTTCCATGGTTCTGGAGGCTAATCACTCATAGGAAAGGGTGAAAATCCCAGAGATTTCTAGGACTGAGACATTGCTTCTACCTCAGGATCCCATTTCTTTTCTTTCTTTTTTATGCTATTTGTTAAGCACTTATTTTGTGTCAGTGTGGTTTAGTGGAAAGAACAGAGGTTGGGAGTCAGAGGTTGTGGGTTCTAATCCCGGCTCCGCCACTTATCAGCTGTGTGACTTTGGGCAAGTCTCTTAACTTCTCTATGCCTCAGTTACCTCATGTGTAAAACTGGGAGTAAGACTGTGAGCCCCACGTGGGACAACCTGATTACCTTGTCTCTACCCCAATGCTTAGAGCAGTGCTTGGCATAAAGTAAGCACTTAAATACCATCATTATTATTCATATCATTATTATTATTGTGTCAAATGCTGTTCTAAGTGCTGGGGTAGATACAAGTTTGTTAGGTTGGCCACAGTCTCTGTCCCACATGGAACTCACAGTCTAAGTAGGAGGGAGTACAGGAGAAATGAGGCACCGAGAAGTGAAGCGACTTGCCCAAGGTCACAGAGCAGACAAATGGCAGAGCTAAGATTAGAACCCAGGTCCTTTTGACTTCCAGGCCCATCAGGCTACACTCCTCCTCCTAAAAAACCTCTTGTCAATTCCATGTCAAACATGATGGCATCAGTTGGAGCACAGCCAATTACATGGGAGGAATTAGGCCAGGAGAATGGCCAGGAGAAAAATGGAGCGAAAACCTTAGAGCTATAAGAAGCCCTGCCAGGGTTCTGATAACCAATTTATCAGTGGTAATTACTGAGTGCTTATTCTGTGCAGATCACTGTACTGAGCACTTGTCTCCATCAAGAAAAGATACCCAAGCTGTGATCTTCAGAGATTCCTCTTGATTTCTGCTCTAACTTCTCCCTTACACCTCAAGAGTCTTAATCAAATGTACAATATAATTGTGAATGAAAAATAATGAATCAAATGACTTTGAAAACAGAAATCTCTATCTTCATGCTAATGACAATTATTACTTTGTAGGAAAGGTTTTTATTCCCTTTAAGATCATGCTATAGTGGATTTTCTTTCATCCTTCTTTCTGCAACATTTATATCTGACTTAGTCCCTGCCTTTCCAAGTCCAATGTCCTCCAGCAAATGTTGCCAGCAATTCTGAATACTTTCAATTAGTAGTTCTCTACTCTCTGGTCGCTAAGCAACTGACCTGTGGTGAAGAATACATAATGATGTTCTGCATACCCACCTTGGAGTGTCAGAACATGTAGGCTTCAGTAGTAATGCTTCCTCTCTCATATTGATGACACTGATTTTCTGGCTTTACATTATACAGCAGGGTTGATTATAGGTTTGTTATCATAATGGTCACTGAGAAACTGGGGCAGGAGAAAGGGAGAGGCTGTTTCCTGTTGAATATCACATTTGCCTTTCACTTTGCAGTACCATAATATTTTGCCCAAAGAGGGCCCAACAATCAACTAATGGCTTGTAATTCCATACAAAACAAGATTTCACAGGAAAATACAAGTTAAATGTGAAGAATATACGTAACTGGGTTGAAGGGGCCATAGCAAACCAATCCGTGGAGGGGAGAAAATTTGATCATAATAACAGTGATATTTGTTAACTGCTTACTAATGTGCCAAGTGATTAGGTAGTTACTAGGTAAACACATCAGACACTGTCCCTGTCCCATAAGGCCTCAAAGTCTAACAAGGAGGGAAAACAGGTATTTACTCATCATTTTACAGTTGAAGAACTGAGGTACAGAAAAGTTAAATGACTTGTCTAACATCACATAGCAGATAAATAAGATCAAGACCCTCTGACTCCTCAGGCCATGGTTCTTTCCATTAGGCCAGGCTGTTTCTCAAAGGATGCTATCAATTAATCAAGCAATAAATTATATTTATTAATTTCTTATGTTGTGCAGAGCACTGTACTAAGCGCTTGGGAGAGTACAATACAAGAATATAACAGACACATTCCCTGCCTTCAACAAAAAGTTACAGTCTAGAGGGAGAGACAGACATCAATATAAATTAATAAATTACATCAGTAATTTACATACATTACATGCATAAGTGCCATGGGGCTGAGGGAGGGCTGAATAAAGGGAGAAAATCTGGGTGACATAGAAGGGAGTGAGAGAAAAGGAAATGAAGTCCTAGTCAGGGAAGGCTTCTTGGAGGAGTTGTGCCTTCAATAAGACTTTGAAGGCGGGGAGAGTAATTGTTTGTCAGATACGAAAAGGGAGAGCATTTCAAGGTAGAAGGAGAAAATGGGCAAGAGGTCGGCAGCGTTATAGATGAGATGGAGGTACAATGAGTAGGTTGGCATAAGAGGAGTAAAGTTTGCAGGCTAGGTTGTAGTAGGAGAGCAGCGATATGAGGTAGGAAGAGACAAGATGACTGAGTGTTTAAAGCCTTTTGTAAGGAGTTTCTGTTTGATGCCGAGTGGATGGACAACTGCTGGAGGTTCTTGAGGAGTGGGGAAACATGGGCTGAATATTTTTGTAGAAAACTGATCTGGGTAACCGAGTGAAGAATAGACTGGAGTGGGGAGGGAGAGGCGGCAGGAAAGTCAGCAAAGAGGCTGATACAGAAATCAAAATGGGATAGCTAAATGCTGGGATGATCATCGTAGCAGTTTGGATGGAGAGGAAAGGGTAGATTTTAGTGACCTTGTGAAGGTTGAACCAACAGGATTTAGTGATTGATTGAATATGCTGGTTGAATGAGAGAGGTGTCAAGGTTACAGGCTTGTGAGACAAGAAGGATGGTGGTGCTGTCTACAGTGATGTGAATCAGGGGAAGGACAGGGTTTGGTTGGGAAGTTAGGGAGTTCAGTTTTGGACACCTTAAATTTGAGGTGCCGGTCAGTCATCCAAGTAGAGATTTACTGCAGACGGAAATGTGGGGCTGCAGAGAGGAAGACAGATCAGGGTGGAGATGTAGACTTGGGAATCATCTGCATAGAGGTGGTAGTTGAAGCCATGGGAGTGAATAAGTTTTCCAAAGGAGTGGGGGCATATGGAGAATAGAAGGGGACCCAGGACTGAACCTTGAGGGATCCCCATGGTTAGGGGGTGGGAGGCAGAGGAGGAGCCCACAAAGGAGACAGAATGAGCGGCCAGAGAGATATGAGGGGAACCAGGAGAGGACAATGTCAATGAAGCGTAGGTTGGTTAATGTTTCCAGGAGAAGGGGGTGGTCGACAATGTTGAAGGCAGCTGAGAGGTGGAGGAGGATTTAGAATAGAGTAGAGACCATTGGATTTGGCAAGAAGGAGATCATCTCTGACCTTGGAGAGGGAGGTTTCTGAGGCATGAAGGGGTTGGAAGCCAGACTGGAGGGGGTTGAGGAAAGAACTGGAGGAGTGGAACTTAAGACAGTGGGTGTAGACAACTTGCTCAAGGAGTTTTGAGAGGAAAGTAGGAGGGGGATGGGGCGATAAATGGAGGGAGCCATGGGGTTAAGGGAGGGTTTTTAGAACAGGGAGACAGAACATGTTTGAAAACAGTGAGGAAGAAAGTGAACAGTTGAGATGATGGTCAGAGAGGGGAGAAGGGAGGGGGCAAGTGCTTAGATAAGGTGCGAAGGGATGGGGTCAGATGAGCAGGTGGAAGGGGTGGATCTTGAGAGAAGACAGGTGATCTCCTCAAGATACTTTTGGGAAAGCTGGGAGAGTTGAAGAAGGGACAAGGGGAGGGAGGGACTGGAGAGGAGGAGGTGAGTTTTTAGTGAGATCACACCTTATAGTTTCAATTTTCTCAATAAAGTAGGTGTCAAGGTCATTAGGAGAAGAGAATGGGGACAGTAGAGAGACCGGCGGTTTGATGAGGGAGTTAAACATCTGAAATAACTGGGGAAGGAAGGAGATGGGCTAGGATGTCAATAAGGATGGAGAAATAAATGGTGTCACAATTGAAAGCAACATAAGAGTCCCTAAGGCATGGAAATGAACTTTATTATGTAGCCAGCAGGAAAGGTATGGTACTTGACCCTTGGATACTTTTCAATCACCTCATCTCAGCTTTGAGATTAGTTTTCCATTCCACAGTGCATTAATGGAATCACGGTTAATCTGCACATTGCTTCAGATAAATTTTCTGTGGAGTGAGTCAATATGCCTCTTCCCTCTGTAAATACAAGAACTGAAATTTGGGTGCCACTTTTCCATACGGGCGTGGGGGACAGTCCAAGCAGGAGATAAAGAGGAATCAAAGGTCATGTCAGAGGAAGGGAGGGGAGAGAGAGAGACAGAGAGGAGACAGAGATCTAGAAACAGATGTAGAGAGGGAGAGAGAGCAAGGGAGAGCAGAGAGATGAAGATACACTGGAGAAAGAGAGAAATACAAAAATCTCCCAACTGCAGCTCAGCTAGTAGAACTCCAGAGAAATTATAGTTATGTTACCTTATTTGTAGTCATTATATATTATTTAGAAGAAATCCAAAAATTGTGTCTCCCTATAAAATGGCTCCATTTTCTAGGTACACTGTGGCCTTCAAGTTGTGATTATTATTAAAACCCTAAAACCTACTGTTATCATCTGGGACTATACATTATTACATCAAATATCAATGCTGCTGCAACTAAATATAGATCTTGGCAGTCTTCGAATCTGTGGGTGAAGAGGTGGACATTTTCTCAAAAGGAACACATGATACCTTACAATGTCATCTAAGATTCCCCGATATACCTGAAATTTAAAATGGCATTCTCATTTTTTAAAAATCTACCATGTCCTTAATACTTAAAAGGCATTCTATCTGGGTAGTCAGAACCTAAATGTCTAGTTTTCCCTGTTACACTACACACTGCAAAGGCAGCCATAAGAAAGAGGTTTACTCTCTGCCACATATCTTTAATTGCATAGCTTTAGTGCAGTGTGACCCATCTCTTTGGATCTCTTTTTAAGATGTGCTTCTTCACTCTCTCTGAGATGGTAATAATAATGTTGGTATTTGTTAAGCGCTTACTATGTGCAAAGCACTGTTCTAAGCGCTGGGGTAGGAGTGTACCAGCTGTGCAGACCCAGAGCATGGAAAACTGGCAAAGAGTCTGAGCTTTTATGATTCAGGATCATCTACAGCAGAGTGCTTAGGTAGTGTTTTTGCAGACAGTCCAGTTGAGAGGAAAGGGAGAATCGTGCTTTAATAATAAAAGTGGCTGAGATCGATTTTCTATTCTTTTATTCTTAATATACATGTACAAGTTGTGCCTGACCACCAGCCTGGATGCTTCTCACAGGCTGGGACCTTGTCTTCTACTTCCACCTTAATATTAATAAATAATTACTATGGTATTTGTTAAGCACTTACTATGTGCCAGGCACTGTACTAAGTACTGGGTGGTTACGAGAAACTCCAGTTGAACACAGTCCTGTCCCAGATGGGGCTCACAATCTTAATCCCCATTTTACAAACGAGGTAACTGAGGCACAGAGAAGTGAGGTGACTTGCCCAAGGTCACACAGCAGACAAGTGGTGGAGCCGGAATTAGAACCCATCACCTTCTGACTCCTAGGCTGGTTCTCTATCCACTTCGCCATGCTGCTTCACTAAGTAGCACTCTGACCATGGTTTAAGGGACACATCTTTCATTTTCTATTTATTCTGCATTTCCCCAAGATCAATAAATGATGATATTGATGATGTTGATGATGACAATGATGATAAAATAGAATCCAGGCTCCTATTGGCAATTTTGGCTACAAAAATTGGAACCCCTTTCCCCCAACTCCCCACAGCCACCCCCCATTTCACATCTGAAAAAAATAATCTTGGCTCATTCTCCAACCCTTCCTACACCCTAGAAAGTTTAAATGCAAAAGTTAAAGTATTGGGTCCAGAGAAATGGATGGATTTAAATAGAACACTCACCAGATACTTTGCTTGTGAGGTGCCTTGCTGAGGAGCATGTGGTTTTTGATGTTTTCAGCTTGATTTAGCATTGGATAACCTGATGGCTCAGCACTGCGTTAGCAACAACCACTCAGCCCATCTCTGTCTGAGTAGCTGCACAGGGTAGCTGTCTACAAAATAGGAGGGAGGTAATTAGCAATATCCTTCCAGGAGAATAGTCCCAGGGTGAAAATAGGTGGACATCACCTAGAGTGACTAAGGCAGCTCTGAAAAGGACAGAAATGGGGTTGGCTTGAGGGAAAATTTTGCTGCTATCCAATAATGTTGGTGAACAGCTCTCTCTCCAAAGACAGCCCACCCGTTAAAAAATTGTAAATGCAAATTCCTGCAGGTGTGTTTTAACACAAAACTATGCACTTCTGATATTTAGATTATAAACTTCAGAAGGGCAGTGTCCAAATCTTCTATCTTGATTGTATACTCCAGGCCTAGAGCCGTGCTCTGCACATAAAGTTTACTAAACAGTGATGATCACAGTGATCGTGATGGTGATTTAGCAAAGACTGACTTTCTAGGCAATTTCTACATTCTCCCTCCAGGAGATATTTCTGATCCATTTCATTTGCCCACTGGGTCTTCATGTCCCCTTCTTTCCCTCTTTCACTTCAGGATGACTTCCTGCCAACAAATCTGAGAATGTCAAGATCCTTTTGGCAGTTCCAATTTAGGGCCTCTCCTATTGGCAATACTTTCCAGGAGAAGCACCATGGGATGATACTCACTGTCTGTAACCTCTGCCCTTTTGTTAAAGTAGATCCTGTATGAATGGCTACCAAGACTGACCTTGGTGCAGTAAGATTCCCTTCCTTTCTCAGACGTTCCACTTTCTCCCCATCCCTCTCTGCTTCTTTCTCCTCCTCTTTTCTACCTACATGATGAGAAAGCAGGTGGGCTATTTTTAGTTTATCTCCTCTGATAGCAGGGTTGTCTGGGTTGATCAGGGTTAACAACTCAATGCTTGGAGTTTCTCCAGGGGTATTCTCAAAGGTTTGATCAGTAAAGAAAGTCCTCTCCGAAGCCACTCTCAGAGACAATACAGTGGGCTGGATGGGTCTCACTCAATATGGGTTTGCTTATGTTTTGATGTCCTCATGTTCATTCATTCATTCAAACATATTTATTGAGCGTTTACTGTGTGCAGAGCACTATACTTGGGAAGTACAAGTTTGCAACATATAGAGACAGTCCCTACCCAACAACGGGGTCCTGCCACTTCCTCTGAAACTGGAGAGCTCATCTGGTCAAATACCAGTCTCCAGGGATACTCACGATAAAACTCCACAATCAACTTTAGTCTTTCTGCCCTATTTACTCATAGCCAGTTGTCTCCCAGTGCCTGAGATGCCCATCTGTTTCTCCAAATTTCTAATTCCATCTCTCTTATTGACTCTTCTGGAAGGCTTTTCATACTAGGCATGTGGTTCCCCTATGACAGGTAGCACTGAGCAGTCATCTAATTAATTCAAAAAACTTCATCAATCTGGATAATTCAACCCTCCCCCCGCCAAAAAAATCACCATTTTTCCCCTTCAGAATATTGCTTATTTAACCTGGATAATATCCCCATTTGCCTTTGCAAAAGTAACCTACAGATGAGAAGCAGCATGGCTCACTGGAAAGAGCCCGGGCTTTGGAGTCAGAGGTCATGGGTTCAAATCCCGACTCTGCCAGTTGTCAGCTGTGTGACTTTGGACAAGTCACTTAACTTCTCTGTGCCTCAGTTACCTCATCTTTAAAGTGGGGATGAAGCCACCCATGGGACAACCTGATCACCGTGTAACCTCCCCAGAGCTTAGAACAGTGCTTTGCACATAGTAACTGCCTAACAAATGCCATTATTATTATTATTATTATTATTATCCTATGATCAAAGTACTATACTAGGCACCTACTGTGTGCAGAGTACTGTACTAGGCATTTGGAAGAGTATCATCAGTTCTCCCATAATTCGCATGGTCATTATAAGGTTTAGATAGAACATTATTAAGGAATTGGGACCGTTCTTCCCACAAATCGAATTTGCCTGGGTGCAATGCAGTGTGATGTTGAAGAAATGGGTTTGCATATGCACGTCATTAAAGACACATGTGCCACCATATAAATTTTCTGAAATCTAAGATTCATAATGAACACCCCCACACACACAAGCACACATTTTAGGAAACCTTATTGCTCAATAAAATAAAAACTCAGATCCTGCCCTCAAGGAGCTTACGTATACTGGGGGAGGAAGGCAGATAAATTATTTATAAAATAGTGTGAGCTGGGGGGTGAGATGCAGAGTTAAATGATTGTATTGTATCTAGCTGTTTAGTTCAGTGCTTGTAACACAAATACCAAACCTATTATAATTCAGTTGGTGGTACCAGAGTGTGAAAAGATGGGTAACTGAATGAACCCAGTAAATCAGAAGGAGGCTTATAATAATAATGATGGCATTTATTAAGCACATATTATGTGCAAAGTACTGTTCTAAGCACTGGGGAGGTTACAAGGTGATCAGGTTGTTCCACAGGGGCTCACAGTCTTAATCCCCATTTTACAGATGAGGTAACTGAGGCACAGAGAAGTTAAGTGACTTGCCCAAAGTCACACAGCTGACAATTGGCAGAGCTGGGATTTGAACCCATGACCTCTGACTCCAAAGACTTCCCTCAGATAGCAAGGAATCTGAAGGTCTTGGAATTTGGGAAACCCTCCATTGTCTCTGGGCTTGGAAGCAAGAAAGAAATATTGGATTTCAGTGAGAATAATAATAATAATAATAATAATAATAATAACAATAATGGCATTTATTACACACTTACTATGTGCAAAGCACTGTTCTAAGCACTGGGGAGCTTACAAGGTGATCAGGTTGTCCCACAGGGGGCTCACAGTCTTAATCCCCATTTTACAGATGAGGGAACTGAGGCACAGAGAAGTTAAGTGACTTGCCCAAAGTCACACAGCTGACAATTGGCAGAGCCAGGATTCAAACCCTTGACCTCTGACTCCAAAGCCCATGCTCTTTCCACTGAGCCACGCTGAAGAATGCAAGTCTCCCTTCTTCAGTTACTTCGGTGATCAGACAGGTACGACATGAACTCGCCACACAAATGAGCGTGGAAAACGTTCACCACTTGTACCAATTGTTGTCCCAAAAGATTGCCAATCCAGACCAAATTGTTTCAGTCTTCCACTGTCTCTGACTGAGGAAACATCTTGACATGACACTGTCTGCCCCCCCGCCAAACCCTTCAATCTCCCTCATGTGAAAAGATCTCTGGAACGCAATGCCACTTCCACCAGCATCATCTGGCATCAGAGAGGGCATTAATTGGATTATTTTAAAAGGTTTCAGGGAGCAATTACGGTTTCTCACTACAAACTTTGCAGCTGGAGCATCAGTAGCTGCCAGGGATAATGGAGGATGTTTAAAACCAAGCAGCAACACTTTCGTTTTGCTTATTTGTCCAGCATGCTGTGTTTCTCGGGCTTCCTCTTTATTTTAAGTACATAAGAAATGTTCAGTCACCATCATTACCATTATTATCTTTTCTCGGAGCCAGTAACCCAGTTCAGCACAGCTCTGCTTTCATAGTTGGTTCGGGTCTTCTTGTCCTGGGATAAAGCCATCATTTACCACCAGGAATTTCTCATTTGCTCCATCAGTCATTCTGATGCCATGCCATCTCCACAACAACGGTGTAGCCTAGTGGAAAGGACCCAGACCTTGAATTCAGTTGGCCTGGTTTCCAATCCCGGTTCTGTCATTTGCCTGCTGTGAGAGCTTGGACAAATCTCTTAACTTCTCTGTACCTCAGTTTTTTCATCTGTACAGTAGGGCTTAAATAGGGCTACAATAGGCCTTGGGGAGTGACCCTCATGTGGGGCCCTACCAAAGCACTTAGTATTGTTCTTGGAACAATCAATGCAAATATTATTATTATTACACGGGGGAAATCTCCCACAAAGAACCGTAAGTTGGTAGCAATTTCCTGGCTCTGGCCTGAATATACAATGAGTTGACACTACTCACTAGGATCAGATCCTGTGTCTGCACTCCTGTTTTTGTGGTGTCTATAAAGTGGCCCTGGAGTTGCCCAAGAAATAGCCCAGCAGGAGCAGGAGGCACTGCTGATGGCTGTGATCTGTAGCAAATGTTTGATGGCATCACTGAGGCTGATGGCAGTAAAATGCAACTTTGGCACAGGAGCAGAGAGGTGTCTTATCTTTACTGATGAGAGTTGTCAAAGGAGAAGCTCCTTTCAGAACAAATAGGACTTTCTGCCTTGATATTTGAGCAATGTCACATTCCAAAACAAGTCATTTTCCTGGCTCTTAGAAGAAGCCTTCAGAAGAGAGAAAGGATTCAAGAAAGGTAGCAACCGAGGTAGCTGTAATTCTTGGAAAGGCTTGAATAAGCAACTGAAGCCTGTTACACACGTCAGAAAACATCATTAGAGGGGGCAGCCTTTCAGGGTCATTTCTAGGGTCTCTGATCCTTGTCTCTTTAATGCTAATTCCTGAAAATAAAATTGTTGTTGTTTCAGGTGAGGGGTCATTTCTACAACTGAAAAATAGTGTTGTCTAGAGGATAGAGCATGAGCCTGGGAGTCAGAAGGACTGGGTTCTAATCCTGGCTCCATCACTTGACTGTTGTATAACCTTAGGTAAGTCATTAAACTTTTCGGTGCCTCAGTTACCTCATCTGTAAAATGGGGATTAAGATTGTGAGCCCCATGTGGGACAGGGACTGTGTCTAACCTGACTTACTTGTATTTATCCCAGCGCTTAGAACAGTGCTTGGCACATAGAAAGCGCTAAACGAGTACCACAATTATCATTCAATTCCGCTGAGTCAAATCAGGCTCAGACCTGATTTTAGCACTCTCAATGGACACACCTTCCATTACTGAAAATGTTTACTGCATCATCTTTTCACTCTTACTCCATATATAATAATTAATAATTATGGTACTAAGCACTTACTATGTGCCAAGCAGTGTTCTAAGTGCTGGGGTAGATATAAGTTAGTCAGGTTGGACACTGTTCCTGCCCCACAAGGGGCTCACACTCTTAAACCCCATTTTACAGATGAGGGAACTGAGGCCTAGAGATGTTAAGTGACTTGCCCAAGGTCACACATCAGACAACAACCCCTCTCCTGATTTCTGCCTGCTAAGCTGGTCTCGCTGTTGCAGTGGTCTCCTAACAGAAATCGGGGACTGTCTTGACTAATTTAGGCTGCATGGTCAACCTATACCTGATTTTCATAATCATACTAGATTTTCCCTTCAATTTGAATAATGCAGTCATTTTACTTCTCCCCAGTTTACGTCTTCCCTGCTATCACCTCAGCACTTGCCCATCACCTTAGCTCTCTGGCACTCACTACATTTTTGTACCTATCATTTTACGTACACTACTATGTGCCCATGTCTTCTTCCTATGTGTATATGTTTATATACGCTTCCCAATTAGGTTTTAAGCTCCCTGCATGCAGGCATCGTGTCTTCTTCTATTGTACTCCTGGTGTACACCCCCAAGCTCTTAGCACAGCGTCCAACAGGTCTACCGGCAGCAGCAAGAGCCAAAGGGCAGTCATACCTTTATGCTACTATTACAAAAAGAACATGATCGTAACTGCTGGAAAGAGTTGGAAAAAGTATAGAGCAATCTTTAAGCAATACTTAAGCATGCAAGTATGAGTTGCCCAAGCGATAGACGTTTGAACTCCGTTAATTCTCTCCATCCCTCTCCACCGTTGCCCCCACTGCCTCGAAAACCCCCGCAGTGATTCATCTCTCTGTAATTCAGGATTTTCGCAGGCCCTAGCAAGCATTAGCAGAAGAAGACATTATGAATATTTACTTACATTTCTGTGAAACCAGGGCCACACAGAGAAAATCCCTGTACAAGGAAAGATGGGAGGTTTGGCTTTGGTTCTGTTTTTTCCTACCTGCCTCTATTATGCCTGTCCTTTCTCCTGTAAAACGATGAGAGAGGCTTCAGAATACTGATATGGTGATATTGAAGACAGGCCTCCAGTGCCGTATTTACTTAATGATGAATATCTACTCTGTGCCCCTTGGCGAGACCCAGGTATTCAGGTGGGTATGGGATAAGCTAAGTGCTCAATAAATACGATTGAATGAATGAATGAATGAGTAAGCTCAAGGCAAGCAGGGACAGGAGGCCTGGTGTTTTACTACCCACCCTTTCGCCGCGGGTGGAATCAATCCCGAAAGTCTGAAAAGACGTAAATTTCCGTTCAGAAAGGAAACCCACAGGTGGGGTTTTCTGGGCGCATTCTCGGGCGTGTACACCGTGATATATCCCATTATGGATTACCTAGTCTAGTCTGAATGCAGAACTGTTTTATATGCAGATTTAAGGTAATGAGCATTCAAGTTTAAAAAATGGCTCTGGTATCCTGTAGCTTCTCAATAATAATATACTCTTACATTCCAACAGAGAAGGATGGATTATGGGTTTTTCAATTTGCATCAGGCATATTAATTGCAGAGTAGGGCTGCTACATAAAATATCAATGTACTGGAACAAACTCTTAATGTACCAGAATATGAACAGTCACATTCATTTCTTGAAACTTAAAAGAAACCATCCTTTTTGCCTCTCTACCTCTGGATATGGTACAGTTTTTTAGTCAGTTAATGAGAACTACGTAACCACTGTTTTCCAAAAATCTTAATTAGCTTAAGTGTTAATAGGGCTTTTCTAGTCATTGTGCTGGCAAACTACACAACAAGCCATTAGGGAAAGAGGATAATTCTCAGGGTCTGGAAAAAAAAAACTTTTCTGGGAGTTGCTTTTAGGAAACATGATATGGAAGATCAACTTTATGTCCTCGTAGGAGGCAGAGAAACGCCACGCTGAACTTTTATTTGTATTATATTTCTCAAACTGCTAAGAGAAATTCCTAAACTAGTAAAAGTGTAATTGGAAGTGTTATAAGTGATTTTCAACTGGGGATTTGCACTGCAGGTTTAATTGTATAGATCTCTAATTTATAGTATTTTATTTCTTGGGAGCTACTTAAATTATGTATTCTCTCCTAGACATCAGGCTTGTGAAGTTCCTTATTAAAAGGAAAGATGGTAAGGAACAAGTTATTGTTTTTAATTGAGAATGTTCTGATGACTGACATTAATAATGGATACTTTCGTCAGAAAGGGATAAAGATTAGGGAATAGAAATTCTTCAGCAATAAATAGCTTTAATCTAGGTTTAGTTGAAAAAAAAAAACACAGCAGCAATTTACAAGACAGCTTCATATGTAAAAAACACAAGTTGGGCCAGGAAATACAATCTAGCAGAGAGGTAACTGTAAATGTTTATTTTAAATAGACTCTATTTGATTTTTAGTACCGGTCTATTGTTTGTGAGCTTCCTTTTTTAACCCCACATGGTTTTTTGCTTCATATTAGGATTGCTAGTTTTTCTCTGTCTTTTGAGCCATGGCAGAGGATGGGATCCTCCTTTCAAAGCCCAACAGAAAGAAAAAATATTTAAGTGTGCATGCCACAGCTGCAGGCACTGAATTATCACACCAGGGAAGAGAAGAAATACCACCCACATAATCCAACCAGACCCGATTCATTTTGTGTCTGGTGCAATAGCAGCCGTCTTACAGAACCGAAATAAGTTTCCTTTTCAATCTACAGGAGGGGGGAAAAAAACCAAAATGTGAGAATGCCATGGTTTCTGGTGCAAAACAAACATTAAAAAAAAATTTTACTTTTTTAATTCCTCATTTTTCCAACTGCATTTTTGACCTTCCACATTCATATAAGCCTTTGGGGACAGTGGGTCATAAATTAGGGCTGAACCTACAACGAAAGGAACACTGCATTTTTTAGCAATTCCTACAGAAAATCCTTGTGCACTTTCACTCACTGTACCGCATTTGACAGAACAAATATGTACGGATACGATTTCATTTATGAGAACATTGTAAATCACTGGAGCCATAAACTGTGTTCGCTGCATCTGTAGGATACTAAAATTTTGAGAAAGGCTGAAAGCATGTTTTTCTAGTTTGTATTACATTTTCCAGGAGGATCTTAAACCTAGAGAATTAAATTTTAGTTTCTCCAAAGCAGAACGGAAGAAAGCCAAATGGAGTTTTGCGATTGTTTCATTTGCTGGCAATTATTTCAAGTGAACACCTT